>NC_067141.1:17120604-17428104 GCF_903995435.1 Acomys russatus
GTGATGCAACCTTTAGAACCAGGGCTTCGAGGCTGAAATGATGGCCTCCTACCTGAAAGGAGGCTGGTGACCCTGAGGAGGAGTGTCCTGCCCTTGCTTCTATTCTCTTACTGAAGGGAGACCAGAGCTCAAGCATGGGAGCTGTCCCTGTCTACACCCTCACTGCTAGTTTCTACCTGTGCTGCCTCCCCAGGGGCCTTCCCCTCACAGCCAGATGCCCACTGCTTAGCTACCTCTACTGTGACAGAAGGGTCCAGCATACCTGTGAGTGCCACCTCTACTGTACCAAGCGGTCCACTCTGTGTGCAGATGACTTACGGCTACCTAGGCTGCCAAGGTCCCCCTGTAAGCTGTGCTCCAAGCAAAATGAATTCTTCTTACCAGCCAGGAGACTCTAGCATGCCAGAACCCACAAGACTATTCTGGACCAGACTTGGCTCCCTATAGAGGCTGTGAGAGCGGCCTGGTAGGCATCTTTAACCTCTATTTTCCACTCCTGCTTGGCCCTCATTTGACCCCTGGCCAACTAAGAAATGGGGAAGTAGAACTTTACCTAGTGTTAATGATGGAGCTGGGGCAGTTGCTGTAATGAGGCGCCAAGCCGGAGGAGGTACCAGTTGGGATTCCTATTGTAGCCATATGTGAGGCCAATGTTGCATGAATTAACATACGGCAGGTCAAGTTAACATATGTACAGTGAAAAATGACTAATGACTTATTACGCTGATGTTATTTTTGGACCTTCCTCCTTGCATCCAACCTTTGAGAGGAGAACAAGTAAAAGTAGTTTATGCCTCGACTGTCCTGGTTCCCTGGGAAGCAACAGCAGAGCGAAGCCATATGCTCAGCCCAGAGAGGCAAGCTGGGAGACCGTCAGCATGGGGCGCTGCCGGCCGGCCACAGTAGTCAGCCCACGGGCAGGGGTGCCCAGCCCCGCTACCCCCACTTCCAGACACAGAGGCGGATGACAGATGTTCCCTTCCCCATCCCACAGGCGACATTTAGCGCCCTCTGTGCCACGAGATGCTGGGATGGCTGCAGGGGCACCAAAATTAGATTGGCAGGATGTGAAAAGAGTCAACTTTTTTGTTTAATGCCATCAATTTGTGATGGAGGAGACAGGTATTAGCTCGGGGACCTCAGTGGTCCCTGCTAGCTATTAGTTTCGTCCACAGCTGCACCAAACCCTGGATTATGAATCTGCCAAGGCAGTCATTCATCAGTTTCACAGTCCAGCCCGGCACACATTCCAACAACAACAGAAATGGGGCAGCGCATCACACCGACTTGAGCACCGCACGGCTAAAACCCCGGTTATCAGTAGAAATAAATTTCATCATGTGTGTAGGACGAGGCGATGAAACACAGTATAAATTACCCAGGTTCAAGCACGCTGACGGGCCGGGGTGTGGAGCCCCGGCTGCCCTGTGCTGCGTGTGGGGGGTGGGGGCGGGCACTTCCTCTCTCTCAGCTGCCAAACAGGAAGGCTTTCAGAGTTGGCTGGGAGCCATGGAATTACCTGTGGAAACAGATTGCGGAGGTCGAGCCCAGGGTCGATGTGTCAGCCGGCCAGAGCTGGAGTCCTCACACCCACCAGCACTGGTTGTTTTCTTAACACTTTTTTCTTCCCTTCCAGGATATGTAGCGGCAAAGGCCAGAGTCTATAAATTTCTGAGTCTGCCCCAGCTCATTGTTCCCGTTTCCGTGGTTTTGATGACCACTCTCTGCCGCCGGGAATTCTCTCTTTGAGGGGATTGCGCTTTTGGGCACCAGGCCTTGTTTACTTTTCTCCATTCGAGATCCAGGGAAAATGAAGCTTTGCTCACCCCCCTGCTTGGAAAGGCCTCAGCTCCCGGTTCTCATTGAGCGGCATGGGACGTGGCCACTAGGACTTTTTCTGCAGTCATATTGAGTCCGAGATAGGCAAGCTGACAAAGCCTAAAAGCTGCAGATGGGAGCACCTGAGAAAAAATTAACCAAGGCATAGAGTCCTGGGAGCCTCTTGCCTGGTTGTTTGCTTGGTGACTCACTTCTGGGACCTTCTGTCACAGAACTCTCCTGGTCTTGAAGTGCAACTGTGGGTCTCCACTTAGGGTGTGAGCTGCCAAAGCACCAATGGGAAATGATGAAGGAGAAAAAGGCTGGCATAGTCCCTGAATAATGTGTGTGTGTGTGTGTGTGTGTGTGTGTGTGTGTGTGTGTGTGTGTGTGTGCGTGCTGTGTGTGTCTGTGTGCGGGCACGCACTTGTGTGCGTGCACACGTGCTTGTATGTACATTCATGTTGGATCTGAGCAAGTCTCACAAAATTCTTTAACAACACTTATAGTAGTGATTATAATAATCAAAAGCTCAACTCTCATGCCTCCTTCAGTCAGTCTATCCTTCTACCCAGCCTTGCCTCACCATTGCCTAACGCTTATATTTGCTCACATCCAGAAACAGAGGAACCCTGTCTCAAAAAACAAAACAAACAAAACAAACAAAAAACAAGCAGAAAGTGGCAGTTGGATATGTAGTTGCAGTGCATTAAAATAAATGAGCAATGGAGTCAGAAGGTCAACTTCCGGCTCTGGGAGCCTGATGTTTACTGGTCTGTAGCCCTTCCTATGGATGGGCAGCCCCCTCTGGCTTGCATCATTCAAAGGCTGCCTGGGGAGGTGGGTGGGACTGACCCATGCCGAGTGATACAGCGTTAATTTTGAGCTAACTATGAAGTGAAGCCGTTTCTGTGGTGCTAATGATGTCGCCTGGGTGCCTGCTGGGAATACGTAAAATGAGAGTAAAGTTCTGTTTGCTTTGGTCCTCCTTCTCCAGTAATTACGGCAGCTGCCATTCCCTCTAGTCCATAGCCTGACTGTCCAGGAGTCACCAGAGTCACCGGACCATTAAGGTTTAGTCATGTCAGAGAGCATACGACAAAGTGACAGTTTGTCGTGTTGGCATCGTCAGTGCTGCAATGCTCTCCAAGTGTGGATCCAATTCTACAGTACATCTTGGTGCACAGCCTGAGCTGGTAGGAACCGGCACAAACTGGTCTCTCAACAGATGCTAACTTTGTTTGCCTGTCATTATGACAAAAATGTCCCATTGTCCACCTAATAGCTATCTGACTGTCAAACATTAAATATATAGTCTATTAAAAACTAACCAGAGAGTCCTGGGACTGTAGCAAGGGTCTGGTCATGACAGTGGACTCCACTTCCAGAGTGCTTGTCATGCCTCAATATCAGTTGCCCGTTCCATGTCAGATCTCAGTGACAGCATCGGCTCTCCAGTTTTCTAATGACTCTGAGGAAGAAGTACAAACTTGCAAGTAAATGTCAGGCTGGACACGGGCACACGCGTGGACATACATGCATACACACATGCATAGCCAAGCAGACACAAGCTTAAGCTAGCTAGAGACAAGCCACAAAACTGACTTTGTAACTCAAGGTGGCACTCAGGTACAGAGTGTTTTGTACTACGTGGACACAAAGACTTTTCTGAGATTTCTTTTACTTTCTAAAGTTGAACTTACACCTACCCTTCAAAGCTTAGAAAATATTAGTCAAGATGGTACAAGGCAAGCTGTCGTTGGAAGTTGATGAGTAGCGCTGTTCTGCTGGATGAGAAGAGACATGGGCTGAGTGTAGCCGGATTCAAGCACTTGCTACTGTGATCACAATCACCAGAGTCTATGCTTTGAAAGTCTCATCCTCCTGACTCCCCTCTGCTCCTTGACTGCTGTGAGGTTTTCCCAAGTTGGCATCCTGAGGGAAGTGCTGATGCCTTGCGGAACTTATCTGAGTAAGGAGACAGACCCCTTGGCACCAGAGCCCAGGCTGGCAGGGAGGGCAGATAAGCTGACGTGCAGTGTTTCCTCTTTAGAAAGGACACAGACTCCTTTCTAAAGGTGGGTCAAGGAGTGAAGTGGAAGATGACCAGTGGGGGCCAAGGGCCTCACAAATGGTCCAACCCAGCATTCCAAGTATCCGAGGAAGACTGGTCTGCAGCAGCTTCAGAGAAGCTGGCACCGAAAACTGGCCCTAGGAGCAGGAGGAAAAAACTGGAGAGTGATGGGAAGTGAAGGAAGTGGACACCAGGCAGCAGCGATCCCCAGATCCCCAGATAGAGGCAGGGCATAGGGATAGGCGGCTAGTCTTCACTAATGCATCATGTATGTTTATGTTTCTAGTAGTGGCACAGAGTACCTGTTTCCATTCCTGCACCACAGCTGACCCACCCAGGCCCCTCAGGTTCACATCTTGCCCCAGTGTGGGGCATTTGTCACAGTTTGAGAACCCAAGCTAACCGCTACCATCGCGGGAGTTCAAGCTGTCCACAAAGGTGCACTCTGATGCCTCCATCCTATGTGCTGTCACCAGTTAGAGTGACAGACAGGACAGTTACATTATTTTACAGATGCCCCATGTTCTTCCCGTTCCTCCACCCGCCCCATCCTCACCCTTCCACCCACCACCCTCAGGCCCAGCAAACACCAATAACCGCTGATTTGCCGAAATGCTATCTGGTAAGTGCAATGCAGAAAGGACATTCTGAGACTGGCTCAACCCCATAACAGCCCAGGAGGAAGTGATTATTACAGCTATCATTTCAAAGTGAGGATCAAGGCTCAGAGAGTGTGTGGCTTGCCTGAGGTCACACAGCTGGCAAGGGGGTGAAATGAATGGGCCATCTGGCCCGGAGAGTCCTGGCTCTTTGCTGCAGGGCAGATGTACCCAACTGTGCCTCATTTCTGAGCATGAGGCTGTCGCTCACCACTACTTGGTGCCTCTAGAAATGGGAGATTCCGGCTTTAAAGAAACCAACTCCTCACAAGGTAAGCAACGACAAAGCCTGAGTGCTATGACCACCAGCTGCTCACAGGACATACATAGATGGGACACAGGAATGTCAGCAGACACTTGATGAGCCCATGCTGAGCCTGACCCTTCCTAGTATGTGAGATAAACTGACACCACAGCAAGTTGCCTTGCCACGGCCTCAAAAGCATCAGGACCAACAGCTATGGGCTACAGGCTGCAAGGTTAGATGCCAAAACAAACCTTTCTTCTTTTAAAGTTGATTGTTTCAGGTATTTTGTTGCAGCCATGGAAATACAAGCAACACACCTGTCTTTTCTTGGATTGTGATTCTAAAACGCCTGCATGTATAAAACTTGAAGGTTGCTTATCAGAACTCATCTCAAAACTCACATTGCTACTTCGTCTCTGCAGGAAAACATCACCTGTATCTGGGAGACAGTTTCTTCCACAGCTTCCATGGCAATCCTAGTGAGCCACATGGTATCAAGGGGAAAGGTACAAATGGGCTAGAACTAAGATAAGTAAGGACATCTCTGCCTCTGCCCTGACCTCAGGCTGTCCCGCCGCATGTCCTCAAGGGTAGGATAACCCCTCTGGTAGTGATTACCAGTGAGAAGGAGGTTGATAAAGAGTGGATGTTCATTGTGTGTGGCATCAACATACGAAGCCTCACTACGAGCTCAGTCGCTGCTCTTGTAGAACTCGTCCTTCAGAAGCTAGCATGTTTCCTCACCAGGAGGAAATAAACAGAGAACGAATGGGGTATAGGTGGGTGCAGGTGTCCTCCAGGATGTCTCTGTGGCCCCAGACCCATATTTGCTTTTCTCAGGATAGTAGTGAAAGGATCCACAGCAGGGGTTCTCACCCTGTGGGTAACGATCTCTTTGGAGGTTATATATCAGAAATCCTGTATATCACATATTTATATTATGGTTCACAACAGTAGCAAAATTACAGTTATGAAGTAGCAATGAACTAACTCTAGGGCTGAGGGTCACCACAATGTGGGCAACCGTATTAAAGGGTCACAGCATTATAGGGAGGTTGAGGACCACTGCTCTACAGAGTGTCCTGATAGTGGCTGTCTTCCCTTATGAGAAAGGCCTCCATAAGAAATCTGTCTGTGTGTTGGCCAGGACCTCCCCCAGACTGGAGACTCCAGCCCACTGCCTGAACAAACCCTGAGCATTGGGCACAGTTGCTCTAGGCTGTTTCCCCATCAGCCCTGGGGGGGGGGGGGGTCAGAGCTGCCACAGGCTTATTTGTGAGACCTCTTAGCAGTCACGATTCTTAGTCAGGAATTAACCTCTCTTGTGAGACCAATCGATTTCTATCCCCTCATTTGGTCCCCAACCCAGTCTGGTCCTCTCGCTCCACCCTGCAAAGCCTTTCCAATTTGAAACCAGACACATTGATCGGATGCCCTAGGGCTGGACTCTACAGGAATCAGGAGATGTGTTTGCCTGAGGCCACACCCCTCTTCCCTGTGTGCTTGCCTGTGGTAGTGCCAGAGTGGGGATCACTGCAGACCCATGAAGACAGCAACTGTTCTCCAAAACCTGGCTACAGTTGACACTCAGAGCATCAGTCCCAACACTTCAGGCTGGGCAGGGCCAGACAAGTGGGCATTAACTCAAGCAGGTGACCAACCATGTGGGGAACAGGGAGACCTGGCTCAGAAAGCTACACCATCTTTTTCCAGCATGGTGTGAGCAGAGGAAGAAGCTAATGAGTGGCCTTGTATCTACAAGTAACTAGTGAATCTTGGCGTGCACAGCACAGACAGAACACTGAGATAACAAAATAAGTAAAGAAAGCAAGTGAGTGGAGGGCACTGACAGATGATCAGGGCTGTTCTGGGCCACACCGGACATCAAGGCAATGTCTTTGTGCTATCTGAGGTGAATACTTTTCCCCAAGCTTTTAGAGTCCCTTGAGACAGGCCAAAGGATAGAGAACATTAGCTTTTTAGCAGTGGGTAGACATTGGTGGAGAGCTTCTGATGCAGTCAGCAAAGGCCACCAAGATCATCTGCGATGGTCACCAGGGTACCAAAACACTTCACTTGTGGACTGCTTTAACGAGCTCTGGGGTTTCACACCAAAGGTGCTGGGTCTGATATTTTCTTGGTTCTCTTTCAGTTCACAGATGCCAGGCTCCACAGCTGCCACATCATTCCTGTAACCCCACCCCCACCCCCTGTGGAAGCTCTTCTCTATTTCAACCCAAAGGCACTTAGTGAAGAAATACAGAGCCAATGGGCTCACTCTGGAAAATTCTTGTCTGCACACTGGGCCTCAGGACCCAGTTGACATAAGTACATTGAACACCCATGTGGCCTTAAATGGTTGCTAAAATCATGCAAACATGAAATAGTCTGGGCCACTTCATCCTGTTTTCTTATTGGTGGCATGAAGTTCCAGTTGTTGCCTCCTTCCTAGAACTGCTGTGATGGCTGATCCAGGAGTCTGGAGCACTGAAAAGGGCTCCTGGTTAAAAAATAGACTTGCACATCGAAGATGGATAGCTTTTTGGTTTAAGTATGTCCCAAACCTTGCTTGGGGGCACACTTAAACTAGCAAACAGCATTTGTCATGTATCGGAATTTTGAGTAGAACTTGGCACTGTGACTTGCTAAGTCTGGCAACCCTTGTCACCCAGCGTGCAGGAATTCGCACAGTGACTGCTTAGGAACATAGCCAATGACTGTTGTTAACACAGCATTGAAGCGTGGTAGCTTGCAGGTCAGCCTCTGCTCTTGGGCTGCGAGGTTCCTGAGGGAAAAGGTGATCCACCCACCCATTCCTTATTGCTGTGCCAGAGAAGGGAGTAGTGCAGCCTGTGTAGTGACAGACAAAAGTTTGTTGGCTCATGGTCTGGAGGCTGGGAAATGTAAGAGCATGTGTGCTCCAAGTATGTGGTAGGGGTTTCAGAGGGTTTTTTTTTTCTCTCAAGAAAGGCAGCTTGCCACACGCAGCACCTCACTTAAATGTATCCGGATTCTTACAAGCTTCACCTCATCCTCCTACAAATGGACCTTGAATATCTTTCTGAGTTCTATCCACAGCAGGGGAGCAGAGCATGGCTACTCAAATGTCCTTGACTAAGAAATGATCTTCCCCTTTCTCCTTTATCTTTCGGGGAAGTCCATCCTTGCAAGCACACATGGAGTGGTGACTGTGGATGGGAACACCCACTGAGCCAGCCAGACAAGCCAAGTCAATGCGCGTGCAATCATTCTGGTGAGCAATCACGCTCCTGTCCTTGTGCTGAGTCCTCATGTGGACGCAAGGAAAGGGCTACCCGAGAGGCAGAGAACAGAGAGCGAGCTTACCATCCTCATGAGCTATTCATTCCCAAGGGACATAATCTGCTCCCTGAATAACAGTGGTAATCCATTCCTAAGGACAGACCTCATAACCCATCATGTCTCAAGGCTTATGCCTCTTAATACCGTCCCACTGGCTTTTTCACATGGGTCCCCAAGCTCAGCCGAGAGCAACCTCTCTTGTGTCCATTGCTGACTCCTTACTAACCCAGCCAGTCTTTTGGCTGAACACATGTTGAATAGGATGGCTGACTTGACTCTTTGCTTCTCAGGGGGACAGTGGATGGGGTGTGACTATGAACCACACTTGGTAAAGTGGGAAAAGTGCACCCCGGTCCCCTCCCCATCTTTTACATGCTATCCCAAGATGGTTCAGCTGAAATTTACTAATGCAACAAACACTTCTGGTGTTCTTACCACCTACTGGACATTTTATAAGCATGAGAAGAGAGTCATGGTAGAGACAGGAGAGAGTCGTGTTAGAGACAGGGCCTGCCTTTCCCCTTGGTAAGTCACCCAGCAGGTTCCCTGGTGAGATGAAGAGATGGTGTTATCCATCTGCAGCATCAAGGGAGGAAGAAGACTTCTCCTGTGATGTTTCTTATGTCCCTGGCCACAAAAAGATCAATAGAGGCAAGGAGAAGGAGGACATCAAAGCCGTAGAGAACAAAGAGTAGATGGTGTATTTCTCCCAAGGCTGCCATGGCAAATTAACACACACAAGTACTTAATACAACGAAAGTTGGGCCCATGGGTTTCAAGGCAGATACCCAAAGTTAGCATGTCAACTGGGTGCACTTCCTTCAAAGCCTGGGCAAGAATGCTTCTGTCTCTTCCAGGTCATGGGTTATTGTTGGTCTCCATACCTCATAGCCTTTTCTGTTAGCACACTCTTAAGGGGACAATTGTCACTGGGTTGGGAGCCAATGCACATGACAGAGAACGGTCTCTTCGCATGAGCTCTCCCTGTGCACATCTGTACGGACCTTACTTTCCAACTAGGTGACATTAACAGCTGATGGGATCTGGGATGTAGACACCTCATTTTGAACCAACACTCATGCTCCCTGGGGAAAGTGAGGGGAGCTGGGGACCATCTGGGAAAAGAGATGCAAATTCACATGGGGAATCTCCTTGAAGACACTGGGAAGAGCATGCTTGGCATATAGGCCTTACAGAGCCCAATAGTTTGAGCCTTGGGGTGACTTAGTGGGAATTGTGCTCTGAGTAACAGGCTCTGTTACTTTGCAAGGAAGTTGGGGAGGCTGCCAGGGAGATGTCTGGAAGGGCCTCCGTACAGGTCACCTCCCTCTGAAGTTTATGGGAGGTCACAGGCTGTTTCTATTCCAAGCTGGGTATCCCCAGACTGTTGGGCAGCCACTGAGCTGCTCTTCTGCGAAGCCTCAGCTGTGGAAGAGAACAGCATAACACAGTGTCTTCCCTTGCAGTTCTTGTCACTACACAGGGTTACCAGGTGAGCTGAATGTCTGAAACAACAAGAAATGTATCTGGAGAGAAATGTGGACACCTCTTTGGGGACATCCAGGGGACAGCAAAATATAGCAGATTTTTAATATGTTAGCTAGATGAGATTCCATCTACTCCAGGAATAAGACTTGTCCATGCAGACAACTGATGTGGCCTCTTTAGGCTCAAACCAGCCCTTTCTGGCTCCAAGAGTCTGTGCATTCCCACATGGGCAGGGCAGAAGGGCTTTTCTATGTATGGCCCCACTTGAACTCCTAGAAAGTTACCTGTTTCTTTGGCTTTGGTGGCTTATGTTCTGCCAGAGCATAACTCTCATCAATGAACGGGCTGTACCACTACAGAGCAGTGCTAATTGGATATGGTTGAGGGCACAGGAAGGAAAACTAGACATCCACGAAGCCGATGACCACCCAGGAATGTGATCAACTAGACCCTGGGGTACGACTTCTCCATGCTTGTCTCCTCCTCCATGGTGGTGTGTAATCCCCCCAACTCTTTTGTGTTCTTTATTGAATCAAATGTTACATCTGCTTCTAACATCACCAGGAAGAAAGCAGAATCTGTTTTTCTATAACCCAGAAGGAAAAAGATGCTACTGGGTCCTCCCAAAAGGAAGGAGAAGGAACTTCATGCCACCAGCATCCGGGAAAACATAAGCAAAGTCCATTTTGTTCAGACACAGCCGCTGAGACCAGCACATGTTGCCGCTGCCATTCCAAAGCACTTCCTGTTCACAATTCTCAGAAGCTGGCAACCCAGAATTAGTTTTCAAGAATAAAACCAGTTGTTGGACTTGCTTACATGTTCACAGAAGGAAAACTGTGCACAGAGTCATTCTCACCACCCACAGTTCTGCCAGTGACAGCCATGACTGTGGGCAGTGTGTATTGTGTATACAGATATGGTATGTGTGCCTTTGTGAAAAATGGACATATGTGAGGGTACATACACACAGATACATATCCAAGTGCCACTGCGTACATGTGGCTATTTGAGTGCCTTAATTTCTACACATCACACAATGCTGTGGTGGTTTGGATGAGGATAGCCTCCGTAGGCTCATGTGTTTGAAGGCTTGGTCCCTAATCAATAGAACTGGTGGGAAAGATTGGTGGATGTGGCCTTGTTGGAAGAGGTATGCCACTGGGGGTGGGCTTTGAGGTTAAAAAATCCCATGCCATTCCCAGTTAACTCCCTCCCCACCTTGTGGTGGTTGTTTTAACATGCAAGGTCTCAGCTGTTGCTACAGTGCTATGCCAGCCTTCCTGCTGCTTTGCTCTCTGCCACGATGGTCAAAGACTAATCTTCTGACACTGTAAGCAGGCCCCAATTAACTCTTTATTTTATAAGTTTCCATGGTCATAATGTCTCTTCACAGCAAAAGAAGTAACCAACGTACACATACATGCGTATTTTTCATGTGTGTGTCACTATATGTGCTGTGTGAGATTTTCGTCTTGGTTTGCCTATATACATGGCGCACTATATGTGCCTATGTGACTGCTGTGGGTGTGTGCCAATGTATACCTTCATTCCTGGTATATAATTTCATGTATGCTATATGAATGAGGCTGAAGTTCATGTGTAGATGTGTGTCTACCTGCTGCACACACATGCACATGAGTGATTATATGTATGTGTGCATGTTTGTGTGTATCTGTATGTACATGTGCAGGTATATACACTCACAGTTTCATGTACCTATAGACAGCTAAGTATATATGTTTGTGTATACAGGCATGACACATATATACATGCATTTCTTGGCACACATATTTGCAGGAGGAGTGTGTCATACACTGGCTTGTTGGGTGCATGTTTCTGTGAGCACAGGTATGTATGTGACTGTTGCCCATGTTAAAATTTGTTTGTTTGTTTGTTTGTTTGTTTTTTCAAGACAGGGTATCTCTGGGTAGCCTTGACTGTCCTGGACTTGCTTTGTAGACCAGGCTGGCCTCGAACTCACAGAGATCCTCCTGCCTCTTCCTCCCGAGTGCTGGGTCCTGTGTTAAAATTTTAAGACAACCCCAGGTTCTTAGAGAAATGCTTTAGGACACAAGGCCTTACAAGACTACAAGATGCGGCTAAGGATTCCTTGTCTGGCCAGGAAGCATTTTGGCCCAGTACAGAGGTGGAGCTGGTGGTGTCAAGGGGCAACATACCCCTAAGAACTCTGATGATACCTGGGCTAGTCAGAAGAACAAAACTTGCCACAGAGTAACCCATGACTACAGCCCCCTAAGAAGCTGTCTTGCAAATAACAATTGAAATGTAATATGAATAAATTAATAAAATATATTTTAAAAAAAAGAAGTTGTCTTGCAATAACCACCTAAAGGCTAGGATATGAAAGAAAGAGGGACCTTTCCTCAAAGGAATTACAATTGTTTGATCACAGTGATGGTGACATTGTCACCTGGAAGGGTTCAGAGGCAAGAATTCCTAAATGTCATCTGGTTGTAGTACTGAAGGCCAGTACATTTCATCAGAGCTTGAGTTCCTCCGGGGCTAAGTCCTCAGACCTGGAAGGCCCTGTGGTGTGATTGTGTATTACTGCAGGCAGAGAGAGCTGGGGACTTCTGTCACTGACTGCTGCCCTGTTTGTGTGGCATGTCTCTGCTATGCACTTTAACACTTACTGATTAGTTATAGACCATGTCAAGCAGGGCAAGGGGGCCTTCAGAGCAGAAGCTGCCCAGAGGCATGGAGGGTGCTTCTGGAAAGGTAGGGCTGAAAGAGCACAGCAGTTGAGGCATGGAACTGCCTCCAAGGCATATCAACCAGAAGCACCCAACATATGGCCCCTGTACTATGTCAGCCCAAATGAAATGAAAATGCCTCTGTTTTTGTCTCTAAGAAGGGCAACCTCTGGGAGGTCACCTACTGCTGTTCTAGACTCTTGAACCACAAGAATCTTGGACCACAAGGGAGACAATGGTCAAGCTAACAACATCCAGGACAGATGGCAGCGGTGGTAGTGGTAAGGTCCTGCTGGGTGCTCTGAGAGTCTCAGCCATGTAGCCAGCATCTGCAGTCAGGAAGTTTCTACAATCACAAGCATCCCTCACAACACCATAAACCTGCTTGCTCATCCATCTGCCAAAAACTCCAAATATGTGCTTGAGTGCCCAAGACAAGCCCTGGACATGAGTATCCTGCTCCCTAGTGATTATGCTCCTTCCAAGGACATGCCCCCCACAGCTTTCCTGCACCCCTCCCCTGCCCCCACCTCCCTGTATTCAAGCAGGCTCTGAAAAGGGAAGAAAATCTATCAACAGGCCCCCTTTCTGCTTGCTTCCCAGAACCTCTTTAACATAGTTAAACTAAGTACATATTTCAAAACACACTTAACTGTGTGGCCACAGATTATCCTTAGCCACAGTACTAGTATTTGGGTGATGCAAGAAGAAAGAAAGATGAATAGAAGAGGTCACCTTCGAGTGCCCATGATGCTGCATAAAACATCTTCTGTGCAAAAGAAGCCTGCTGGGGAGGCTTGCTGGACCAAAAAGAGCAGAAGCGTCAACCTGGCTACTCCTCATGCCAGCCCATCGAATTTGATTTCAGATTCCCCTCTGGATCATGTCCTCAGGTGCCTTAGCAAATCCTTATGTGCAGTGATGTGATGCTCTAGGCAGAGCGGGAGCCCTGGGTACCCATGTCACCAATCTCTTTCTTCAAGAGGCATCTAACCTCCCTCTCTGCTGCCTCTGCCTTATAGAACTGTAAGACTGCCTCTTACTCTGTGTTGCTGCTTTTTGGTGTCTTCAGCACCAAAAAGTCTCTTCAGATCCTCAATGGGTATGTACACACACACATACACACACACACACACACACACACACACACACACACATACACACACATACACACACATACACACACATGCACACACACATATACACACACACACACAATGGGGGAGGAAGGGAGGGAGGGGGAGAGAGAGAGAGAGAGAGAGAGAGAGAGAGAGAGAGAGAGAGAGAGAGAGAGAGAGAGAGAGAGAGAGAGAGACGTGATCTATGTAAATATTCTGATGGGAACCTCAGCTTGAGGTCTGAGCATGAATTTCAGTCTACTACACTACACTAGAAAATTTTTTTAAGTCCAAAATATTTGCAATTAAGGTACCTCATTACCAAATTAAATAGCTGTTCCTCTCACTTCTCACAAAAGCATGTTCCTGAGAAATTACATGAGGCGAGAATTTTTAAAAATCAAATTATATTTTTCAAAGTACTTGGAGAGCTTTCTATTTAAAAGAATCCCACAAGGAATCGTCCCTTGGAATGAAGAATCTTATTGTAATGCAAATGATCGCCTCCTAATTTATCTGTTTTCCAAATTCAGATAAACTGGAGTTTATTCAGAGTGGTCAAAGAGCAGGGTCTGTGGTTAATTGAATATTCATGTTAATTTGGAATCTCTGTATATACCCTGTGTTGATTACCAATTTTCACAAAACAAGACTATAATAAAATACAATATAATACACTTAACAACAGAACAATGCTGAGCCTAATTACTTTTTCTTTGATAATCTGGAGACACAGAGGACCAAAAGGGTACAGACCTGAGTTTAGAGGGAAGAAGTGGGCTGTATTATGTGAATGCTGGAGCTTGACAGGAGGGGACCTGGGATCTTCAGGACGTGTGTGCCTGTGTATCTGCACATATGTGTACATATGTGCACATGTGTGTAGAGCCCTGAGGTCAACCGGGAGTGTCTTCTCTGTTGCTCTCCACTTTGTATTTTGAGACAGGTTTCTCATTGAACCTACATATCACCAAATCAGGTAGCCTGGCTGGTCTGTAAACTATACAAATTCTTCTTCTTTTTTTTTTCCCCAAGACAGGTTTTCTCTGTGTAGACTTGGCTGTCCTGGAACTCACTCTTGTAGACCAAACTGGCTTTGAACTCACAGAGATCTGCCTACCTCAGCCTCCCGAGTACTGGGATGAAAAGTGTGCACCACCACCACCTGGCCAACACAAGAATTCTTCCGTCCCACCTCCTTCTCTCTGGCCTGGGGTTACAGGCACCACCGTGAAGAAGCCCAGCAATCACTTTATCCACTGAGCTTTCTTCCTAGCCCATGGATTTAATCCTTATACAGAGCTCCTGAAGTCTGCTTTTGGGCACATTTATCTTGTTTCAGAAAGGAAATAAACACAAGAATTGAGAATGGCCTTCAGTGTTCGGTCTCCTAGTCTTTGCCTTGTTTCAGAACCAAGACAACATTTCCCTAAGTCTGTTTCAGGAACTCAAAATCAGAGAAAGGAGGCAAGACATAGCTGGTCTTTGGTCATTAGCTGATGATGGTGGGGAGGGATGATGTCTGCTCCAGGAAGCCACAGAGATCTTGATGTCACACAAGACAAAGGGAATATTTCCTTTTAAAAAGCAGAGTGTGTTACATTCCTCCATATTCTGAAGCCATGACTTAACCCCTTTTCTCCCCAAATACCTTTCTATGCGTGTTGCAGGCTTGAACTTGTTAAGCCCACTCTAGCCTGGGTTCCTGAGGCTTTTAAACCGCTCACTCCCCAGTTCTAAGCAACTGCTTTTTTCCCAAGAACTCCATCCATTCCTATTTAAACAAATAAGGTTGCCTACCTTTGCCATTTGCAATTCAACAGGCCCCCTAAATTAATTTCCCCAAAAGTAATTCAAATAAAAGCTTGGTTGCCACTTCTCTTTTCTGAGCCCCAAGATTGAACAAGGCATCTGAATAAAAATGTCTGTTACAGCCTTCTTTAATATTTAAGCATGACGTTCATTGATTTGTTTCTTGTTTTCTGCAAACCTTGACAACATGATAAAATAAATCATAAGAACAAAATATAGTGGTAACATCTTTTATGGACTTCACATAGCCATCAATCTCAAGCTGGTAGTGAATTATCAGCACAGCAAAAAGATCTATGTTTTAAGAGCTCCAGCAGCACGCTAGCTGGGGGTTTCTCTGAAGCAAACTCCAAGCGAGTGACTGATAAGCTTCGTTACTGTTTTTCGGAGAGTCTGGTTTATGGGGTGTGCGGAGGGCTTTGCACATGTGTTTCGGAAGCAAAGGTTTGATCAATTCTAAGTAGACATCCACTAAAATATAAAAAATATAACAAGCCTTCCTGCTGAGAGCCTTAGCGTAGCTGCCACCCTGTGTCAGCATGACAGGCCGCACGTTGTGCTCCTGATTCTATTTAATATGGAATTAACCTTTCTTAATGCGATAGACGCTGCATGTAAGAGGGAGCCAACAAGGTATTTGGACATTTTCTCCCGTTTCATTTGTGTGTTGATATTTGGCTGCAGCGTAGTATATGTAAATACAAGAGAGGGGCAAGAAAAAGCCATGAGTTGTTATATACACTCAATCCTTAAATAGACTGCAGGGAAAAAAAAATATCCTGTGAATGCTACAGGGTTCCAAAGGTGTCCTTTAGGTGTCCTGCCATGGTACTGGCTAGACAGAATTCAGAGTAAGAAAATGGGGCCTGAAGCCTTTCACTTGGGTATCATGCACTCTTTCTGGAGTCAATGGTGCTCACAACTGTCTGTCTCCTACCATTTCTTCATTTCTTCCATCTCTACGGAGCAAGGATCTTAAGGGCTCATCCAGCTATGGCCAAGGCTGTTCGTCCCATGAGATCTCCTCAGATTCCAAGGCGTGGGGACTAAGCATTACATTCACACAATCCAAATATTTCTTTTCTTAAAGGTCAAGTTTTCTTCGGGGGGTGATTACGGATCCTCAGGGGGACAGCACTTTGAGGAAAGTCACCAGTCAAGATATGTCAGTTAGAGCGAGGTTCTCAAAGCTATGATCCACACGTCCTCCTAGCTTGCCATCTCTACTTGCAACAAGGGAAAAAGAATCATCCAGAAGTCTGGGTCTGTGTTCCAGAGCACACAGCCGCCTGAGGTGTAGGGGGCCAGGGGGCAGTGATTTCTGTCTGGAAAAGAGATGGTTAAATATCTGGAGGTGGGAGGTTTCTGGCCTGCCTCTTGACTGCAGGAGTTAATACTAGGACTGTCTCTCACCTGCTGGGTATGCTTTGCTTCTCACTAACGTTTGCAGGGCCCTGCACTCTGTAAATATCCGCTCTCATCCCTCTCATATTGGACTTGGAGAAATAGGATGCTTTGACTCAACAGAGCAGTAGGTGCCTGTCTCTCCTTTGAGTAGTTTAGTACCCTATTTATCCACTCACAGTTTGTGAGTGGAACTAAACCCCCAAAACCAAACCCTTCCACTCCCAGGCAGGCCATCATCACCTCCTATTTTAATAAAATTATGCAAGCTCTCCCTGCGTTTGAGTTGTTGTAACTCATGGTGTTTCTTTCTTCTTTCTCTTTCATTATTCTAACCAATTAAAGTCACCGTGGTTTTCTTTACTCGGCCTAAGAGAAACACCTTCGGTATTATTGCTTGTTTGACATTTTGGTTTTCCATTTGTTAAATTTTATTAGCAATGCCGGCAACGTGAATTACTGTATCTCAGAGGCCACACTGCTCTTTGGAGGAGCCCAAGCGCTGTCGAGGACACGATATACATTCACTATAAACCCATCAGCACCCACATCAGTGAGGGGTGCCCGGCCACCGGCAGCTTCACAACCCAGGGAGAAATCAGGACGAGTGCAGGAAACCCAGTTATGTAGCATCTGAGAGACAGGCGTGGGGCCTGAGTAGGCGCAGGCATTTACACCCTGTTGGCTGCTCTTCAGAAATCTCTCATGTGTGGGGCCGTGAAAAATGATACCTCTCACAATTCAAGTCCAGCCTTACTGTCCCAAATGCCACTAACCGTAGGAGGAAGGGCTATGCTCAATCAATTCGTATGTCACTCATGGGTCCTTTCACCTATAATATTCTTCGTATTTTGGTTGACTCTTTAGTTTCCAAATGGGACAGTGGGGGGAAGAGCCAGAAAGTCTGCACGCACTAGCAAATGGGTAAGGCAAACATCTGCAAGCTAGCCCTGATATACACAGTACCACCACATGGAGGTGAACCAATGTGTGCCATGACACTGTGGATACAGGGAAGGCTGGCTGCCTGGCCTTGGAGCTACCCTTTGCATCCCTGTGGCACAGTCAGTCATGTTGGTCCTAAATAGTCAATTAAAGTTCCTGGGATGCAGTTTGTTTTCAGAGGACACCTGAGATGGTGGCATTTGTCACGGCATAGTAGATAACAGAGCCCTATAACTAATTTAGACTGTTGACCTCCCCGAAGAGATGGCTGTCAGTAGGTAAACACAGCACTTTGGTTCCTCCGAAGAGTGGACCCCCTGAAGACCTACGTTGCATCCTCAGGTCACACATGGTAGAAGGAGAGAACTGACGCCTGCATGTTGTCCTCTGATCATCTCCACACTCAGGTTTTGCATACACACACACACAAGTAAATAGAATGGAATATTGAACCTATGCAAGAGGTGCAAGTAATGTGAATTGTCCCTTTCTGTCCTCACCTCAAGAAGAGTGCCTAGCAAACAGTGGGTGCAGTAAATAGGCCAGTGCATGAATGAGCCTATTTTTACAGGATCCTGGCCTGACTCTCAGTGTGACCTCAACCCGTCTGATGCATCACCATCTTTGCACATCAGCTATAAAATGGAGACGACCTGAATGACCCATGTTCTTGGCTGGATTATTATACATGTGGTGTGTGCGCATACATGTACCTACAGACACACACACATATACATATACATATACACAGATGCACATGGGAACCTAGTGAGAGAAGCCAGACTTGGGCAGAAAGAGCACAATGTCTGGAATGTGGCTGCCTTTAGAACAAAGCCACAACTAGAATTTGATTTTAGCAGTTACCACATGTAGTCAACCTAGTTACTCATTTGAACCCAGCCTTGAAGACATTGAAATATCCTAGCCAACTCAAAATCGTAGAAGGAAACCCAAATGTGTGTTTGGGATAAGCCAGTGGGTCCCAGGTAGTTCTTCATGTCTTCCTACCCAGGCAACCAACATTAGGAAAATCCTCCTTACAGAGACTCTGTCTCTACCTGAGTAGTGATGGCTTCTCAGAAGAAAGAGGCATTGCCAACCTGGTCTCTCCTGTCAGAACGGCATGGTAGATTGTTTTCTTTCTGAATACTAATATGTAATTCTTGCAGAGAAAGGACTGTGTGATCCTTCATATCTGGTGACCTGAAAATAATCTACACTGCTACATCAATATTCACTTAATAAAGAAGGAGTTTGCACGGCCTGGGCTACTCGTCTTCGCTTTGCCCAGGTTTTAGATGATATTATGCAGCCAGTCCAGCATCGAGGCCTTGTCAGTCATTTAATTAAGCAAAGCAAGCCTGCTATTCATTTTATTTCTGTATATGTTAATGTTAAAAACTAATAGAAAACAGCAAGTAAATTGTCCCTTGAATATATTGGACACAGCAACAATTACTCTGACAGCGGAGATATAATAAAAGAGGAAATTTTAATAGTATCTTTATTCCATTTATTCTCTTGGGCTTCTGTTTCAAAGTACTGTAGGAATTAACAATCATTTCTTCTCATTGTTTTTGATGGTCTTTTTCTATTATGCTCCTACCTGACTTAAAATAAAAAATAATTTAAACTTACATTTTTTTTTATTCAATTTTATGGTGCCCTGAGATTTACATTACAGAGATGAGGAAGGATGGAGAAGAATGAGGAAATAATTCAGAGCCTCCCTCTTGTTCTGTGACAGCTAGTTAAGGCCTTGCCAGTCATTAGTACAACTGAGATGGTCTTGATTCCAACTCAGAAATTCACATAATAAAAATAATTATCTTATACATCACAGTATTGACAAATATGTCGTCCCCATGCTTTATGACTGTCTGTCACATGGTCTATCTAAACGGCTTCTATAGCTCTGCTATATAAAGCAATTAACTGAGTTTATATGGGAAATTGTCTAAGGCTTTCCCTAGAATGCTTGGGGAAATCTAACAAACCGAAATATTCACCAATTTATTGACATGCTACAACGCTGAAGAAAGCAGGCCATCAATACAGCTTTTGTTCGAAAACTCGGGTGTTATTATAAGCGTGGAGGGTTCCGAGACCCTGCTGCGGCTCGAATGAAGACCACTGATGCTTGAGTTATCTTGTAAGGGGTGGAGCTGTTCCGGTCGTGCAAGGAACACGCTGCCATGAGGGCCTGAAAGTGACTACGGAGAACTTTGAGTTTAGAGATGGGAGAGCAGTCAGACATGGTGGTGCAACCTTTAATCCCAGCCCTTGGGAGGCAGAGGCAGGCATTGACGGCAGCCAGGGATATGTACTGAGACCTAGTCTCAAAATAAGGAAACAAATGGCAGAAGTCAAAGAAAGTTTGGAGGTTTTTCGGGGGGGGGGGATCAAGAGCACTATGTCAGTTCTGGGTTTCTACCACGTTTACTTTCCATGGAAACTTGTCAGGATATGGGCTCGGAGGGTTGGAAACTTAGTCTAAGCATCTTTTCTTCACCTGCGTGGACTGGGCCTTCACAGCACAATCCGGCTAGAAATGCACTGAGCCATCTTCCTGGTATTCCCTCCTATGTGTGGTATTTTTCCATTATAGCTTTGACCGGAGACTACTCTCTTGTTGTCAAGGCATGGCCTCGCTGGGCCTAAGCTTATGGTCTCCTGAGCTATAAGCTAGGTTTAGCAATGGGAAAGGTTCTCTAGAGGTCAAGAGTCCCTCCCGATCACTCTGCTGGTGGAGGGATTGGCTTCTTATGACCATGTGACCACGGTCCGCACTTCCCATTGTCTCTCAGAGGGGTTCCCTACCCTCAACCCCCTGAGACCTTAGTTGCTTGCCTCCTGCCCCTTGTACAGCCTGGGTGAACAACCAGCATCTCACATTCTGGGGGCCAGCAGCAGGGTCCAGCACTCTGTAATAGACTTAATCTGACTCACCCAGGCCTGCTCAAGAAAATCTGCCTTGAAGAACTGAAGGTCAAGTTAGGAGGCAACCTGGTGCCTCACACAGAATGCATCCACCTTTCCAGGTAAACTGTGATGCTTCTCAGGAGCAGCTCTGGGACCATCCTGAAGAGCCACTCATCCCTGTTTCCACATTGTCCTGTCTGCAGCACCTCTCATCGTTCAAAGGGCAGCAGAAATGCCAGGCAACCCTCCGACCTTTCTTGTAAGCACTAACTCCATCTACTGATTTGTTCTCCTTCCTCCTGTAAAGGAGGTTAGAGAGATGGTACCACATTTAGCAGCACTTTCTGCTCTTGCAGAGGACCCTGGTTTAATTCCCAGCTCCCACATGGTGGCTCACAACCGCCTATTAACTCCAGGTCCAGGTAATGCAGTGCCATCTTCTAGCATCCTCAGGCAGCAGTCACACATAGCAAATAAATAGACATTCAGGTACAAATATACCCAATAATAAATCCATAAAAATCTTAGTTATATAGAAAACAAATAGTTACGAATCTCCACATTCAAAAATTAGAATGGCAAGTTTCCACTTATGAAATTTATAATAGATTAAATGTGGCTAGAATCAGCTTACAGGAAAAATCTCATTTTTGTACTCTTCTTAGAAACCTTATTGGAATCTTCAAAAGACATGCTCTTATAGGCAAGGAAGCATACTTGCAGTGTAGCTGGAGGTAGAGGTAGCAGGCAACAGCTGCTATCCAAGAAATAAGGTTTAGAACGGAAGAGTACCCCAACACACACACACACACACACACACACACACACACACACACGATGCTCACTGGTGTATCATATTGGTGGCTGAGCTTTGAGCACTTGCAGACTGACATCAGGAAGCAAAGCACAGCCCCCTAGCTCAGTTCCATCTCCCGAGGGGGCTTCTGCATGACTGCTGCAGCTGCAGAGCCTGGGGCTTTAGCTGAGGGGCGCTTTCCCCTAATAACACAGCCTTGCATTTGCTGAAAAGGGTGAGGCCACTTTTAATATGTTTTAATATTCTGGTTATCATGCAAAACCTCATCAAGGAGGAAGTTTAAGCAGCGTGCAAATGAGGCAGGCTGCTGAGGAGTGTTGTGATACCTAGCACCCCATGTCAACACGACATGCCTCATGTCGTGTTTCTGATTATATTTAATAATGCAAAATTAGCCTTTCTTAGTGTAACATATTGGGCCTGCAATGCTATTTGTTTGAACTGAAAACACCCCTTCCCAGTTTTCAGTTGTAATAAAAGGACTCACGTGGTGACCAAAATTTTTGCTCATTTTCATGCATTTGCAAAACAGTAGGAAAACAGACTGATTCTTCTGTGAAGCCAGGCAGAGAGCGAGCATACTGCATCAGGGTTGATTGCCGAGGGCCAAGGCAGATTGCTCTAGAGGCTGACTGCTCATTGGCTACTGGAGCCCCCACCCCCTCTAGGATCCTGGGAAGGGCTCTCTTCTGCCTCCAATCTGAACCTCAGGAGTAAGCCATGGGAAGGGGCGCAACAGCAACTCGTGTTTCTGCTGGGCATGTGGGCTACTTGCAGGTGAGGCAGAAGCACCTGATGGGACTTGAGGGAGGATACTAGTGGTCCATCCTGAGCAGGCAAGCAGCATCTCCATAGAAAGCACACAGTGAATTCCCATCTCCTTCGTGTCTTTGAGTCCTTTTTCTTCTTTGCCCACTTATGTCCCTAAACAAATGGACTTCCTGCTTGCTTTGAACAGCAGAAATAGCAAGACCCAGTGGAAGCAGAGGGTTGAACGGAAGTTCTCTGGCGTCATTTCTTCCTGGTGTTCTAGTGGATTCTCAGTAAACTTTGCAGGCACTATAAGGTCTGAGGACCTGTATTAGCTGCCTGGTTGTGTGGCACAGCACACACACAGGGGACCATACTGAGAGTCTGTTGTGTGGGTGAACCCCAAAGATGGTGGAGGGCTGCTGCACAGACAGTGCAAAGACAACTGCTAGTCACTTCAGGGTACTGCAGAACCTGGGGTTCACCTGGGCAGAGAGCTGAGCTCCAGTTTTCAAAACAAACAAGAGAAGGCAAAGTCACTCTCTTGACAAAGATGGTGGTGGCCAAGTAAGGAAGGCAGAGGGAATCTCAAGGATGACTAATGGGACAGAGGTGGCCTGTCAACACACAGCGAGAGGCACAAGAGTGACTCTGTGAGGATGCCTGGTTATATACATGGGTAAAAGCAATTTATTCCAACATCTTTTTTTCTTAGAGCAGCAGTTCTCAAGCTTTGGGTCATGATCCCCTTTGGGTGAAATGACCCTTTCACAGGACTTGCCTCAAGTCACTGAAAAACACAGATACTTACATTATTGCTTCGTAACAGTAGCAAAAATTACAATTAAGAAGTAGCAATGAAACAATTTTATGGTTGGGGTCACCCTAACATGAGGAACTGTATTAGAGGGTGTCAGCTTTTGGAAGGTTGAGAACCATTGCTCTAGAGTGGTCTAGAGATGTTGACACTATGAAAAAATATGTTTTAGAAACCCAGTATGTCAGTAAAGACTGAAAAAACACAGCTGGAAAAAACAAACACTGCATCCCAAGAAGTACAATTCCCATAGAAAGATCAAGAAAACTGCCAAATACAGACACTAGACACTTTCCTAGATCAGTGTCACTACAAAGTGAGCCACCATCAGTAAGCTATGACTCCAAAAGTTTCAGGTCACTGCAGGCAAAGGATGTGATCAAAATGCACACTTTTAAGAAAACTAAAATGTCTTCTCTTCACGTGGATGTAGAAGGGATAGAGCATTCAATTCATGGGGCAAATTATTGACAATTTTCAAAAAATCCAATCATGATCTGGAGAGATGGCTCAGCAGATAAAAACACTTTCTGCATTCCTAAGTTCAGTTCTCCACACCCACATCAGGTGACGCACAACTGTCTGTAACTCCAGATCCAGGGGAGCTGATGCCCTCCACTGGCCTTCGTGGATATCTGTATGCACGTGGTGTGCGTACACATGCACAGACACATACATATTCACTCTTATTTTTTTTTTTTAACTCTTTTTGTTTGTTTGTTTGTTTTTTGTTTTTCGAGACAGGGTCTCTCTGTGTAGCCTTGGCCATCCTGGACTCACTTTGTAGAGCAGGCTGGCCTCGAACTCACAGTGATCCTCCTGCCTCTGCCTCCCGAGTGCTGGGATTAAAGGTGTGCGCCACCACGCCCAGCCTTTTTTTTTTTTTAACTCTTAAAAAAAAAATCAAATCAGATCTTTATATACAGCAAAAGGAAAGTATTTCAAATGGAATAATGATGTGAAGAAAAATAACATGCTATAAGGATGAGAATCATTATACATTAGTTTTTCACATAAATTTTATTTTTAAAATTAACAATAAACATGAAATTTCCTGAGAAAGGCTTTTCCAAACAAAAGTTTTAAATTTTGAAGCATAAAAATAAAACACTATAGTTTTTTTTTTTTCAGTAAAAGTGAAAATATTGTTAAGGAGAAAAATAGTAGTTAAAAAAAATGGAAACAAATTGTGGGATAGTTTTTGCTGAAGTTTGAAGTTCTCAATTACTCTTTCTTTTTCTTTCTTTCTTTCTTTTTTTTTTGTTTTTTTTTGTTTTTTTTTTTGTTGTTGTTGTTGTTTTTTTTTTCTTTTTGCAATTGCAGGAAATGTCACCAACCAATTTAAACAGAGTAAATATCTAAATGAATACACGGACAGAGAACCCTGTTGACAGGAAGCGAGTTTTCAAGGAGAACATGTGCTGTCCATGAGTCTCTGTGTCCAGCTGCCCAGTGTTCTCACGGAGCCCTGGTTCTTCTGCCCCTGGAGACCTCTAGTCCTTCTTTAGTTTTGGTCTGGGTTTCGATTTTGTTTGCATGGCGTCCCAGTTAGGGTCTCTAGTGATGTGACACCACACTGACCAAAAGCAACACGAGATGGACAGGGTTGATGTAATCTTGCAGCTTCCAGTCCCCTATAGAAAGAAGCCAGGGCAGGAGCGCAAGGCAGGACTGAACGCAGAGCCGTGCAGGGGGCAGGGGAGGGGTGGGTGGCGAGGCAGGCGGTGTGTTAGTTACTGGCTTGCTCTCCCGTGACTTGCTTAGCCTTCTTCCTCCTACCCTTCAGGACCACGAGCCCAGGGGTGTCACGGGGACCTCACACATCAACCGTCAACCAAGAGAATCCCCATAGACTTGCCCCTGGGCCAATCTGATAGAGACAATTTCTTAACTGGGGCACCCTCATCCCAAATGATTCCAATTTATATGAAGTTGGAAAAAAAAAAAAAACCAACTCACAGCACAATTGGGTTTAGGTTGGGTTTTTTTTGTTTGTTTGTTTGTTCTTTTTTTGTTTGTTTTGTTTTGTTTTGTTTTGTTTTTTAAGCATTGTCTGGTTATGTAGCCCAGGCTATCCTCAGACTCATAGCCCTCCAGTTATAGGCTCTAGAGTGTTTGGGTTTTGTTTCACTTCATATTAATGCTCCTAGGAAAATAACAGAAGGGATCATTCTCAAGGAAACAAAAGATGGTGGCAGTAGCACCTGGGAGAAATCTGGCAGCATGGCACAGAATATTCGACGTCTGCGGTCTCCCATCCTGCAGTCCCATTTCTAGGAATTTTGCAGACGGGAAACAAACCAAGCCGAGGCCAGACAACAATGGACTCATCGAGTTCAGCACAGTATGATTTATAATATCAAAAGCCCGGACATTTGTCTGCATTTGGCTCGAGTAGGCATGTAAGCAGCTGTGAGTGATTCCACTGCCTGCCCTCCGCAATGCTGTGAAGACTCAGCAGATGAAATTCGCAGCCGGGTGCGCAGTACTCTCTCTATTCTGTCATCGGCATTGTGGTGAGCCCCTTGCTTAGACATACCATGAAATACCGAGGACCATTAAGAAAAATATTGGAGAAAAGAATGTATTCACCTGGGGAAATTTGAGATATAGTAGATGTGGAAAAAGCCAGTCACAAAACAACAATTGCGGGGAAATTCCATTTTTGAAAGGAAAAGTATACACGACTTTGTATAATAGGCATTCTGGAAGGAAATACACAAAATGTTAATAGCACTTATCTATGGGTTCTGGGAATATACAGTAATTCTTTCATTCATAATTCTCTGCATTTTTCTGTTCACCTACAATGATTACATATTTCTAGGGCAATAAAAAATAAAATATTTTAACTATAAAGACTGCCTAGATACAGGGGGAAACCCTGTCACAGAAAAAAGTAAGCAAGTACTCCAAGAGGCACAGAGCCCAACTCCAGCATCTAGAAATGCCCATTTGTGCAGCACTGGAGTGGGGCTAGAGAGCAGAACACCAAAATGATAAGTGTGGTGCCAGGAGCTCCTAGGAAGGGGCATCTTTGTCCTGCACCTTGCACCTGACTAGGCCCCGATCCTCCCTCTATCCCTGCTCATGGGCAACAGCCATGAAGACACTGAGTACATACTCATCTGGAGGTCATGACCCCCTGTGCAACCCTGGAGGTCATGACCCCCTGCATGACCCTACAGCTCTCCAATAAAATCTCCCAAGACTGTGTCTTGCTGTGCTGCAGGCAACTTCACAGTAAGAAAGTTGCTCAGACGCCAAAAATGGTCAGGCAATCAGGGGCATCTGGCCTTGAGGTATTAAAACACAACAATGTCCCAAGAACCACACAATCCAATTATAATATGAGATGCACAGAAGGAAAGGCGGCCCACAGCCCAGGACGAAACCTCATACTGGCCGTGCTCAGGCAAGGGGCACATGGGCCAATACCTAAACTTCCAGCCTGGTTCTCATGGAGGAACACTGGTCACCCACTGTTTCAAGGTCAGGTGTGTGGGTTGTTTGTACATCTGTGCACGTTATGCATTTATAACTTTACATATGTGGGTTGCTGCATGAACATTCTTACTGGCTCTTGCACTTGGGATCCTGTTGTTAGAGATGGGTCTGGGGACGAGGCTGTCAAAGCTCTGTTACTATAAATGACGATGTGTGATTTTCATTACTTTGTTGCAGATGGGCTTTTCATTATGGAAGTCAGAAACAAGAAAATAATTGCCAAAGTGACAGATTTACCATTATAGTGAGGTCTGTGACCACCTGCCCCTGCTTCTTAACACACACACACACACACACACACACACACACACACACACACACACACGTATATGTATACATGCATGCACACACACATACAGACAAATTCACACTACACCTATACACGCATACCTTCACACATGCACACACATAAACACAGACACACATATACATACACCTACACATGCATTTACACACATACACATATATACACATGCTTGCACAAACACACATACATACACACATGCCTGAACACACTCACATACAGATAAGCACACATGTATATATGTATGCACACATATACCCACATATACACACACCAAACACAGGCTATTTTCATCAGCTCCTACCTTGGGCAACCAGTTGCTCAGTTGTGAACACTTGTGCCCTGAGTATTCATCAGCCTGCACTCCCACACTGGCACCTATTGTTGTATAGGTGTTAACCTGTCCCAATTTATATGCATCACTACATCCCAAATCCTTGAATCCTCAGTTCAGAAATCCCTGTCTGGGGCTCCCCAGCAGTCTGTACCTATCCGTACTCTGGAGAGACTTCCTGTCGACTCCAGTTTGTGAGTTCCCATGATGGAGTGACCTCCAATGAGTAGAAGTGTGACAGGATGGTGTCATCCAATATGTGCCCCCTCCCCAGGCCAACCACTCTTCCACAATCTCATGTTTGCATCTGCTGTATGTGTACATTGATTAAATGAAACACCGTCTGTGACAGGTCCTCACTGGCACACTCAGTAGTTTCACCACTCTTTGGTAACAGAGTTGCTAAGATGACTGGAGTCTAGTAATTCTGGCTAAGGCCAATGAGCACCAAGGCTCCCATAGCTTTATGTTCTAGCCTGGCAGAAACACCAGCGAGGCAGGCACAGGTGCTTGGAGGCCCAGGTGCACCCGATGATGTGGTCCTAAGACACAAGCGGGAAGTGCTCCCTCTCTGTAGGCGTGATGGATATGTGTACTCTTTAGCCTTAAGACACCTCATGAGCAGCCTACCCCACGTACCATCCTCTGCTCAGGCTGAGCTCCCATCTCTGCCTTCCATTGCTTAGGTTTGAACCTGGACGGTCTCCAACAGTCCATCAACCTGGTCGGGAAAATCACTGTGGTGTAGCACATCCTCTAGTGCTGGATGTGGGCAGCAAAGCTCGTGGGATAAGCAGTAGAGATGAAAACTGAGAGAGGCTGTGAGAAGCCCACCACATGCCAACCCAGCCACGGCTTGTGGCACTTGCTGGGAGGTGTTCCTTGCCCCTCAAAGGCTCACTGACAGGCTGACAGGGAGCAGGATACACGTGACCTTGCTGTCTCCACCGTCAACTTGGGAGCTCTTGAATACCTAATGAATGCGCTTTAATATGTGGTTTCATTTCATGATTAAAAAGAACATTCTGGGGGCTGGTTTAGTATTAGAATGCTTTCCTGGCAGGCACAAGGCCCCGAGTCTAATCCCAGGCATTATAAAAATATAAAATAGAATAGAATTCAATAAAATAGAAAGATCACTCTGAGAAGGGGGTCCCAAGGCCAGGCTGAAATCCAAAGGGTCTGTGGCCAAGGTATCAGGGCCTGCCTTGCAGGGATGTGAGATTGGTACCCATCCGTCAGTTGCTTCAGGCTGTAAATTGGGCATCATAGACTGTTCTGAGGGACCTATCCTGATTCCACGCCTCCCGGCTTCCTAAATTTAAGTGGCAAGTTCAACCTCATTCCAGGACTCAGTGCCAGGAGCTCTGGGTGGAAAAAGGCTGTGGAGAGGAGCCAACCACAACACAGCCTTTGGACAGGAGAACATGGAGAAAGAGCTGGAAATAAGCAAGGGGCCTGTTCTGGTGGCAACTTTGGCTGGTGCACGGAAGTGCCAGCTTTCAGATGCTCAGGGTCACACGGAAGCAAAGATCTGGGCCTATTTGTTTGAGAGCCAAGGATATGGAGAGAATGCGCCAGGATCATAATTCCGACTGGTACCATCGGGTAATGACCCAGAACGGGTTTGTTTTCACAGCTAAAGCCCAAGGCTGACAACCGGGAGACGGCTACATACAGCAGAGGCTGAGTTGGCCCTCTGTGCATAGCTCCAAAGCAAAGGCACCAGCAAACCAAGGAGGTGGGTAGTTAGTTTATGCAAGGGGTACTTAAGGCGGGGCCAGGCTGTTAGTTGGTCATAGAAGGAAGAGATGAGGCCACTGTGCCACTGGGGAAGGCCAGAACACATCTGCTTGGCAAGCCTTCCAAATACTTCCTAAGCCGGAGTTCATCCTAAGGCATTCCCAATGCAGCACTCCATATAAGAAAGCCTGTGTTGCCTCTGTCCTGAGACAGGAACAAGCTGTGGGGCCACGTGCCTGGCCCCTGCTTGGGGAGTGGAGGTAGCAGTAGCTACAGTGAGGGCTTAAGATTCCAGGTCATTGGTAATAGCCATGCTTCGAATGAGTAAGGTCCTGGGTACAATGCCCAGTAGGCACATGCATGTGTGTGAGTGTAGACACACACGCACATACACACACACACACACGCATGCACACACGCACGCACGCATGCATGCACAAGAAGAAAAACTTCAAAGGAGCAGGGAAAACTATCTGATGATGCAGGGAGCCAGTGAAGACAGGATTTGAGGGTATGAACTCCCAGACCGGAAGAAAAAGCAGAGGGTGAGCCTTCAATGATGCTTTTGGCCATCTGAATATTTGCTGATTTATAATGCAGGATGTGCAGTCAACAGAGACAAGGGCCACCTAGGAGAGTCTCAGTGGACAAGAAGTCAAAATTAGAGTACAGTCCAGCCATAAAATGAGAGGCCAGGATTCTAGAACAAGAGCCCAGAGAAGGAAGGCTGGGCCAGCATGCTCAGTTTCCCTGGGGCCTTTGTCAATGCCATGCTTCCCAGACACAGGGCAAGGAGGAAAGAAACCAAGAGGAAAGTAGCTGCTAAGAGGCTTAAAAGCTAAGCAGGGATTTTGGCAGTCTCTCAGCCCTGGGGAGAGCAGAGTAGAAGTTCAGAGCCCCCTGGGGTGGTGCCTAGTAAGCATGCAGGCACCCCGCTGAGATCCTAAAGGACTGCAACTTTGGGAGCAAGGACAAACCAGAATGGGTCATTCCTTCTGAAGGCCAGGGATGAGCCTTTTTATGGGGTGTGGGGCATCTTCCACAGTCCGGGCATCACTGGATTTCTACATGCAAGATTTGTCATTCAATGGATAAAATGTCAAGCATGGAAATTGATCGGACTAAATCATCAAAACTAAGGGAAAGTGATCGCAGGAACAGGCTCACTGGTGACCCAGGTGCTGCTGAGAAAGGACCTGCTCATTAAGAGAAGAGCAGCACGTGTGCTTAATAAGTAGCCGCAAGAGAACTGCACCAGAGAAGTAGGGTCCGTGAGCAGGATAGGAGTGAAGATTCAGTGGTACTCAGAGGAAGGACAGCAGGTTGCCAAGAAGAGACTTGATACCCTATGAGCATATACAGGGGGAAGTAATCCCCCTCAGGAACAGTCATAGGGGAGGAGAATAATGGGAAAATGGGAGGGAGGGAAGAATGGGAGGATACAAGGGATGGGATAACCATTGAGATGTAACAAGAATAAATTAATTAAAAAATTTAAAAAATAAATAAAAATTAAAATTAAAAAAAAAAGAGTCCCATCAATGACAACAGAAAGGAGGGTCCCTAAGGCAGGAGGTAGTTCTCACAAAGTTGGCAAAAATCGGAACACAGCAGGAGAGACAAACTTGCAACAGGATGAAATGTCAAACACAGGACCACGAAGAATAAGATGAAAGCGCCTTTGGAAAACACATCAGTAGAGAATATTCCATCTGACAGAAGAACATCTCGATGTCCTACAAAACAACCAGGTAAAGAACAGATACAGAAAGTGTTTCAGTTGAAAGCCAATGAAAAGGAGCCAGGCGTGGTGGTACATGCCCTTAATCCTAGTAACCAGGGAGGCAGAGGCAGAGGGATCAATGTGAGTTCGAGGCCAGCCTGCTCTACAAAGGGAGTTAACGGCAGCCAAGGCTACACACATAAATTCTGTCTTGAAAACTGAAGAAAAAAAAGAAAAGATAATCACTGAAAAAGAAAAAGGTCTGAGAAGCTGAAGTAGTCACAGATTAAGCACACACACATATATGCACACATGTATACACTGCACAGGCACATAAACACATATGCACACATACACAAGCACACACACATGCACAGAAACATACACACATGTACACATATAATACACTGCACATGCCTATGCATATGTGCACAAACACACATGTCTACATACATGCACACACATATTATAGGTGTGTACATATGTATGTGATTATGCACATATGCACATAGATCTTGGTGGGTAAGCTTCCTGCTGCACAAGCATAAGGACCTGAGTTCAGATCCCAGCACCCACTTAAAAGATATGCATGCAAAGCACTCATCTGTAATGGTGACTGGCTAGTCTAGCTGAAACAGTGATTACCAGGTTCAGAGGGACTGTATTTAATAATAACAGTAATCATAATCATAAACAGTAATAGCAGTGTGGAGAAGAGATTGAAGAAGGTATCTCTATATCAATCTCTGACTACCACATATATCCACAGAAGCAAGTGCATCTGAATGTGTGAGCATACACACATACACGTATGCACATGCGCATTCATAACACACAAACACACCTTTTATTTTTTAATTAGAAAGAAAGAGGAAGAGACAGACAGACAGACTGAGACAGAGACAATGACAGAGACAGAGCAGATAGAGCCGGGGAGAAGAGAGAATATTAATTAGTCTAGCAAGAGGAAAATAGTTCTAAGCTGAATTACAATTATACAGTAAGAACCAGTGCCCAGAATAAGTAAATGTGGACATGAGCCTGATGGAGCAGTGGTTGCTTAAAACAACCAAAATATTTGAGTAAAATTAAAATGTAAGGGGAGTAAGGAATATACTTAGTTAAAGTACCTTAAGGCCATTGGGTAGAGAAATGAAAAAGAACTATGGTGAAGTTCACTTAATGGGTCAATAATACATGAGTTAACCAGACTGGGGTAGGGCAGCAATAATCTCATTTAAACTAAAGTAAAATATAAGAGCATTCTATTGATATGCTGATAGAGTAAAAGATAAAAAATGAAATTACTTGCAGTCACAACAAGAAATAAATAGAAACAAAAAATCAAATATAATTCCTTATACGAAGGGTACATATATATATTTATATTAAATATAAATGAAACAAATATTCCACCTGTCTTTTTATGCTTACTTTTTTCATACAAGATCTCATCCCAGGCTGCCTTCATGCTCCTTAGAACAAGTGTGTTCCACCATGCCTAGATCTAATATTATCTTTTTAAAAATATTTATTTTATTTTATGTGTATGGGTGTTTTGCCTCCAGTTTTATATGCATGCAATAGGCGCATCTGGGGCCCAAGGCCAGAAAATGTTATTATATCGCCTGTAACTGGAATTATAGACGGTTTTGAGCTGCCTTGTGGTTGCTGACAATTGAACCAGGGTCCTCTTCAAGAACAGCAAGTGTTCTTAACTGATAGGACATCCCTCCACAGCTTTGACCCCCCCCATATTGTATTTTAAATTAACCTTTTAAAATCTTGACTGCATGATTTTTATCCATATGCTAACTGTTGCTTGTCTTAATAAGAACAAAGCTGAAGACCAGAAAAAAAAATGGGTCAGTGGGTAAAAGTTCTTAACACACGACTGATTTCATATCCAGAGCCCATGTAAGTGTGGAAGGCGAGGACTGAGTCTGCAAAGCTGTCCTCTGATATCCACATCTGCGCTGTGGCACACATGGATGCAAACACTCACACCTAACAAGCTCAAAAATCTTTTTAAAAATAAAAGCTCCGAGCTACTCAAAGCAGCACTGATTTCAAATTGTACTACAGAACCACAGTAACATGAACAGCATAACACTGGCATAAAACTGACTTGATAGATGAATAATAAATGGAGTAGAATAGAAGAGCCAAAATTAAATTTGCAGCCATGTAACCGTTGACAAAGATCCCAAAAGCACATAATGGAAACAACAGCCTCTACAACTGGATATCTACACATAGAAGAATAAATCTAGGTCTGCATCTCTCATCTCTCATTTCATTTATCTACTCAAGTAGTTTATAAGCCAATCAAAGACCTTAGTATAATGCCAGTTAAACATCAGAAAAATGTTTCAAGCCATGGTGTTGGACTTCCTGCAAAATCTTCAGAAATCAATGAATCATACCAAGAACTGACAGATGGGACTATATAAAATTAATAAGATTTCAGAATAGGAAACTACTAAGGGAAGAGATGTCCACAGAATAAGAGAAAAATCTTTGCTGCTTGTGCAACTGACAGAGGATTAGTATCTGACATATATGAAGAACCCCAAAGACAAAATGTTGCAAAATCAAACAGCCAGGCAAAAGTTGGCCAATGAACAGATATGAGTTTTCAAAAGATGGAAGAAGAATGGCCAACAGAGATAAGGAAAAATGTTTAACATCCTTGGCTGACAGCATCATGAAAGTCAAAACTCCATTGGGATCTGCCCCAAGCCATGGAGGGTTATCATTAAGAAACAAACAACAAAGGCTGGTGAAGATGTGAATCAAAGTATCTTTTACTCACTGCTGATGAGAGTGCAAATCGATCTAGCCACTGTGAGACTCAGTTTGGAGGATCCAAAGCAAAACAAACAAACAAACAACAAATCCAAACAAAACTATGAACAGCTCTAGCATGTGACCCAGCTGTACCACTCCAGAAGTATATGCCTGAAGGACCCAACATTCCACAGAGGTTCTTGCAAGTCCGTGCTAAACTCATCACTATTCACAGCTGCCAAGTTACGGAATCTGCCAAGCTGTCTTGTCAACAGATGGATACATAAAGAGAATATGGAATATATACAAAGTAGGGATTTTTACGCCATAAAGAAGAACACAACTAGCTATGTCATTTTCTAGAAAATGGATGTAGCTTTGTAACATGAACTAAATAAAATAAGCCAGCCTCAGGAAGATAATATTCATTATTTGTCCTCATTTGTGATTCTGTGTGTGTGTGTGTGTGTATGTGTGTGTGTATGTGTGTGTGTGTGTGTGTGTGTGTGTATGTGAGAGAGAGAGAGAGAGAGAGAGAGAGAGAGAGAGAGAGAGAGAGAGAGAGAGAGAGAGAGAGAGAGATTCTAGGTGAATGTGGTCCAATTATGTCATATGTTTAGTTATAAATATCTTTATGAATCCTATCACTGTGTGCAGTGAATATATGCAAACAAAAGAAGAAAAATAAGATTTATAAAAATTCTCAAAATAATCCCTAGAAAGAATCCGCAGACTTGAACGTATATAAACATGTAGCTCAGAAACATGAGAAGCCTGAAAATTATGGTTTAAGCCCAAATTACTCAACTATTTTGATCTCTGTGTAGGTGTTTTAATGATGCAAAATTTACTAAAGATTCAAAAAAATATCTTCCATTTATGTCAGTGACATCTACCACTGTTTGACACACCCTAAACTAAACTTAAGCTTTTAGAGACTTTTATTGACTTGTTTTGAAATAACAGCAACAAATCTGTCACATGTCAACATAAGTAACATCATTTTAAGAGAAATAATTACATTTTCTAATACAAGCTTGGGAAAATGGCATCCTTGTTCCACATTCCTAAAATTTCTATAATATTTGACTTAATTCGAGACAGTTGCCCTCTCAGATTCACAGCTGCATTCAATTTCTCGTGTTTCTTTTTCACTGGAGTATGTGAAGTCCAACTCACACAGGCAGGCAGTTGAAAAGGGAAGAGAGAGAGTTTTTGTGTCTCCATCAGGTAACTGTGCGCTTCTCTGCCTTCCATACTAGACCAAAATCTGGCAGATGAAGTTTCTGGGCTGTAACAGTGTGGCCTGCAACGGGGTGAGTGCAGGGCTTGGCACCCAGCGGACTCTCCTGAAGAAACTCTGTCAACAGCAAACAGGATGATCTGATACTCACTACTTTGCCCAGGATGGCCTCAAAGCATTAGCCATCCTCCTGTCTAGGCCTCTCGCGTGCAAGGATTACAAGTCAGGCATCACCCTGGCCTGAATAGTACTTCCCTGTGAGGCAGCCACAGGATGAGAAGACACTGTACAACACCACGCATCTTCCCATGCGCTCCACACGCACTGAACAGTGGCTTAGGTGTCATTTCTCTGGGCTGTGTCCTAGGAATTCAAATTTTGTCTAGAATTTGAAAATTCAAAAGCGTAAGTGATCCCATTTATAGAACAAATATAAAATTTGAAATCATTGTAGCAGAGGCAGAGAGTTGAATTTAATAATATTCAATAATTATTCATCATTTTAAAAGCAACAAATTGGAAGGAGCTTCTTTAATGAGATAAAGAGTACACGCACATAATATGGAGCAAATTTTATGCTTATGGATGGAATATTGAAATGTAACACCTGAAGTTTTTTTAAAAAGGCAAAAAATTCTCTATTATTGTTATCATCACAGTATTGAACTAGACACCCTAGACATTGTGATAAGACAAGAAAAATAAAGATATTCATGTTAGAAAGGAAAAACTTAAAAATCGTTTTTCGGGCAGCATGACTATATACATGAAATATTCTGGACTAATTAGATTTGATAATTCTTGCCAAAGATTCAGGATTAGTGTATGAAAATCAAAACTGCATTCTATATATTAGAAACAATTGAAAATTTAATTTCTGTGGGTGCTAGTTGGAGTAGCATGAAAAGCCATTTACTTGGGGATAAACCTAATGAGAGATTTGTAATCTCCACAGAAACCACAGCATAGCATCCTGCAGACAGGCAATAACGGATGGGTAGGAGAGTTAGACACCCGTGCCGGAGCAAGTCTCTGTGCAGTTGTTGATAAATTCCGAGCCTCAGGCTTTCGAGAGGATTTTGTACATGAAGTTGACAAACCATTTTAATCTTTCTATGAAAGCATGAATAAGGCTTTTGGAAGTCAGAAGAAAAATACTTTAATAAGATAAATGCCCAACGAGAGAACCAAATCAGCTGTGCAGAATCACAAACGCATATAGCTTGCGTGTTCTATGTCCTGTGTGCTGCCTGCACATATGTGTCCATATGCTTGTGTGCTAAATGTAACACCTGGTAGAGGTGGAGTAAGGACAGCCATGGCAGAAACATGATACTGTATGTGGAGATGCCTATGTGAAAAACAAATGAAGCTTGCTACTCAGCTTCCACCATGCACAAAGTTCACTGCAAGATAGACCATACACTTAAAATTAGGCAAGTCAATAAAAGTATCTTAAAAGTAATATGGGCTAGTGGTGGTATCTCACAACCGTAACCCAGTGCTTAGGAGACTAAGGTTCAATGTTTCTAGGAGGACAGACTTACAGAAGCAGAAAAGAGTTTTGATTAACTGAGGGTTGGGGGAGCAAGGCTACATTCATATGAAGTTTTTAAGCAGCAAACCACCTGTGGAGTTGGCTATCCAAACAGTGTTTCCCTTTACCAGGTGGGATCATGAGGAAGGACACAGAGAGACACAACAGAATCAGGTCCTGTCAGCATCAGAATGAGTGAAGTTCTTGGTAGAAACTTTGGGAAATGTTTTCATCTTTCCACACTTTAAGGAAAGGGGGTGATCAAGGGTTCAGAAAGGAGAGAGGCGTGTGGGGCATGCATGTTGGCAGTGTCCTCACACACAGTGGCCTCAGAGGCAGAGCATGCTCATGACGCTGTGGAGAGAAGGTGGCATTGCTACCCGAGACTGTATTTCTGGGACTAGAAGCCTGGAACCCAGGTAAGGGAAAAAGAACTGATAGGTGTGAGCTCACTAAGGGACAGCAGTTTCAAGTCACCGATTATAGTAGACAGGATGGGATTTCTTGGTGATGGGCTAATATCAGGAAGCACAGTTTTCTGTGTCATTGAGAACATATGGTGATAAAACTCTAACTTTTGCCTAAATTATGAAGAATAGCATTACACACACACATACACACACACACACAGAGGTAATGGATAGCTTGTGACATGTATGTTTCTGGTATTTCACATTTGGTCCACCTTTGTGATTGACACACACTGGTTCTGGGGTGATTTACCTGTTTCACTGTCATTATAGTTATGAATATTTCTCTTCAGGATAGAATTTGAAGAGCTGTGTATTTGAAACACCATGAGTTCAAGTTTTAAAAGTCAATTAGAAGAGTTTTCCAACCTCTTCCTGCCATGCTTGGGACCATCTGACTGTTCCAGAAGTGAGTGAGTGGTTGCTGCTGGCTGCCTACAGGTTTTCAAGCCATTCTGGCTGCAATTGAGGCAGGAATGATAACCGTTCAGCAGAGTGAAGTTTCTTCTTGTTCAGAGTTGGGGACACCCTGCTCTCTCTCTCTTCCCCTGTGGTCAGAGAAGCCTGGATGTTGAGGTGCAATAAAAATGAAATCCATGTCACATTGCCTAACACCTGAACTAAACTTCCTCTGAACAAAGAAGACAATTCTCCACAGCCTGCTCTCCGCTTTGATTTGCTGAGAGGTGTTTGTGTTTGTGTGTGTGTGTGTGTGTGTGTGTAGGTTAACTGCCAATGAGTTCCAGTCACTCCCCTGTCTCCTCCTTCTCCACACTGGACTTAACAAGCTCATGCCACCACACTGAACATTGCTTCATGGGTTCTGGAGTGGAATTCAGGTCCCTATGCTTGTGAGGCAAAGACTTTACCAACTGAACTATTACCCAGCTCAAAATTGCTGAAATTATAGGCAAAAAAAATTATTTATTTCAGATGCAACCAAAGTGGCTGACCCACAAAATGTATAATCATGTTAGTTTTCCCATGAATAAAAGATAGTTGAAGAAAGGAAATTTTGGTCAGACCTAAAAATAAAAAGAAAGAAAAGAAAAAGAAAAAGTCCTCTCACCTAGGACTCTTGAAAACCTGGGGGAAAAATGAGCAAAGGAATTTCTCACTAATAAATAGCTCTGCTGTGTGTGTGGGGTGGGGGGCTACAAAAGAAGCCAAGGAGTGGGGCATCTCTGGAATCCAATCCTGCCCGCTCAAGGAGAGCCCTAAAGGTCAAGAGCACTCTCCCGTGGGGTGACCAGCAGCTCTGCAGTGAGGCCAGGATGGGCTTCTGCCATTAGCCCCTGCAGGTCTGTACTTGAGCTGTCCTTTGTTCTGAGGGGTTTATTTCACCCATAATAGACTGTGTTGACTTCAAAGCAGCCTGGTTGCTTCTGGGGTGATAGGCTAGGAGAATAGGGCTCATTAACAAGCAAGCTTTTCAAATGGAAATCGGCCTGTCTTTATGGAGGGTGACTGGAGAGCCCTTCTTAGAATTAACACTGCTTTCACTTTTCTCTCTAGGACTCTTGGTTCCTGCGTGATGTTGAATGGAGAGGAGGAGGAGGAAGAGAAAGAGGGGGGAGGAGGAGGAGGAAGAGGAGGAGGAGGAGGAGAGAATTAAAGGTGGGTTCAATTCGCTTTGACTCTGTCCCTAGCATAATCTCAGAATAGGTTAGCCATTGGCACTCAGAAACTACAGGGTGTCAAAGAGTTGGGTATCCCCCACCAATGGCCCCAGAGAGTAATGAAATGACACAAGACCCCTGGGTGTCCAGTGCTATGTCATTTTTCTCCAGCGTGACAAATATGCATGGTCACACAGTGGAACGAGCTGACCCTCCAGAGGACTCTCCAAGGAGTGAGTATTCCATGACCTCTCGGTTGCTACCTAAGGTATTCTGTGTTCTGTGAACTGGCTCCAGTCTCTATAACAGAATACTCTAGATAGTGGGCAGTGCAGGATCAGCAAGTTCCACTGCTTTATGCCCATGAAGAGGCAACACTTGATGGTGGAGAAAAACTGCTTAGCTCATATGGGAAGAAAAAAAGAACAAGGAAGACCTGGGGTACCGTAACTGCCTTCTACGGTACACCCCCTAATGACATAAAGAACTCCTGTGAGGCCCCTGCCTCTTAATAGTTCCCTTATTTCAATAGAGCCACCCCGGAGATCAAGTCTGCACGTGTGGACCTTTGATGGACACTTTTCCGAGTCACAGCAATTCCCCACAGGGGTGATGGCTGAACACTGATCCAGACACTACAGAGTCACAGAATCCCACTGAGTCCACTGTGGGGATCCTGAAGATTCAGAACTGCTCTGATCGGCCTCCTGGGTGACAACAGCTTTCTGAGCAGCATGACCTTGACACGTTTTCAAGTCGCCCTGGGATTACACAGAGCTCCAGTTCCCACATCTGTATCCCTAAGGAGTCCGTCTCCACCGAGAAATCGTACTGCACGCAAGGGGCTGCTGGCGGGCCAGGGACGTCATACACCCACTAAGTGGAGCTGCAAAGGAATGAAGGGCTCACTGGAGAAGCATAATAGAGGCTGAGAGACATTTCAGGGCAGAGAAACAGCACTGAATGCCTGAAGGGAAATACCTGTGGCAGGGCAGGATATATCACTGACTTGGCACAACATAGCAGGGCTCAGCCTTTCCCAACCTGGGACACGCACTAATGGACCCAAAATGTTGAATGCAAATATTGACTCTGACTCCTCAAAAGCCCTCCGTTATTTGTTTTGAATAATGTGATACTCGAGTAAATTAATGCTACGGCATCTCTCTGTGCCAAATCAGTGCCTCTCAGTGGGGACTCGGTCCATCTTCCCAGGCAAGCACTCCTCTCAGTAGGCAGTCCCTCTCTGCAGAACGCCATTAAGTTAATCTCAAAAAGAACCAGTAAAGGTATATGGAGCAGGCAGTAATAGCATGGAAAATATCCAAAATTACTAGACCCAGCCACAGAACTTGGAAGCCATTTTCATGCACTAATAATTTGTAGTCTGCATATTGAAGGCAACTGTCAGCTGACTCCACTCCTTGTTTGAGCATCCGGGTAATTAAAAACACCCCGCTAGTTGTCTAACTTCCAACATTGGGGAGCAAGTCCCCCCTCCCCTTTCCTTGGGAGACGCCGATGTTTGCAGACTGTTATCCAAAGCGACACTGGAGTCCTATGTCACAAAGATGGTTTTGGTGGCCTTGTTTCCCTTCTGGAGTGTAGCAGGTGCATTTGCTCACCAGGCCAGGGAACCAAGCAGAGATGCTGTGGGGGCCTCCGGGAAATCGCTTTGTTTTAGATGAATCACTGCACTAGGAATTGGCTAAAAGGGACAATTTGGGATGAACCACGGGAAATTAAACATCTGACGACAGGAGGCCCTACCAAAATGTATCATATGCTTTTGTTTAGAGGGGAAATTAAAAAAACATGGGCAGGGAAAAAAATCTGTCAAACAACATTTTTGACTTCTAAGACCAGGTAAAAAGATGACAACATATTTGAAGTTCCTATGAACCTCGTGCGCCGGAACACTTCCTGCTGCTCCGTGGCTTTCCAGGAGGGATTACCTCTTTCCACTCCAATTTCATCCCCAACAGCCACTGTTTAGCCTGTTTTCATAAGCTACCTAATTCTAGAAGTCTCTGCGGAAAAGAGATCAATTTAACCAGGAGAGGGTTTTGTGTGTGTGTGTGTGTGTGTGTGTGTGTGTGTGTGTGTGTGTGGAAAAAAAGGTTATCTTTTTACTACTCATGAAGGCTGTGATATCAGGAACCAGCCTGGGCCAGGGCTGGAAGAAGAATAAGAAAAGGGCGGAGACAGCCAAAAGACCTACCGCCATTCATTGAGTCTAAGCTGTGACCACACACTTAGAAAAAATGATCATTACGTAGGGCACTGTGTTTGATCCCGCGCACAGGGAAGAGCATCAGAGATCCCGGGAAGCTCTGGCTCCACCTGTGGGTTTCAGTAAGTGATGGAGTTTCCAGTTCAAAGGTTCAGGCTAGTGTTCTGGTGGCAAAGAAGATGCCAGGTGGCAGCAATGCGGGCCCTGGCTCCCAGATTCATTCAATGCTACTGTGTACCATAGGCTATTTAAGGCTCCCGTCAGAGATAGCAGGTAAGATTTGGTAGCTCTCTAGGCAATTTATTCAACAAAAACAAACAAACAAACAAACAACAACAATAACAATAACAACAACAACAGAATTGCCTTGGGAGGCTTTGCAGTCCCTGTAGAGGATGCATATCATGTTTTAGAAGCAGCGTCAAGGGAAAGGGGCCCCCAAAGTGAAAGCAAAGTGTTAAAGACACAGACAAAGCTTCCCAGGCCTAATCAAGCCCAGGTCTATACCTCACCACCTCCCTAGCTTCCTTTCTAGAATCCTTGCTGACCTCTGAGCATCATCCATATCACTTCCTGAAGTCAGCTACATAGGCAGAAAGACAGCCCCATGCTGGATGGTGTTTAGACTAAAGAGTCTTTTGGAGGCTCCGTCTAGATTTCTGCCTCATGGGTTATCTCTCCCGTGGCTAAGGCCATATGAGGATGTCACACAGGCCCCGGTCCACTTCGACGGATGTCCCAGCACTGCACTGTGGGCTTCCTTTCTACAGCATCCCAGGAGGCTCACATTGCCACCACTCTGCAATGGATGGAAGCATCAGATGCCTCCCCTAAGGATGCAAGCCAGACAGCCTCAAGATCAGATCGGAAAGCAGACTCTGATGTTCAACTTAATATCACAAGAGTACATGCACTTGAAGCTCTGGACCCCTGCCCTGAGCATGGAGCCAGGTGAAATGAGGAATAGTGGGGGAAGCTAGGAGTGAAAGAGAAAAACTCTCTGCAGCCCCTTCCCTGATGACATAGAACCGTGCCCCCTTGAGTTCAAAGATGTTGAAAGGTCTTCTTTAAAAACTCTGCCCCTAAACCCCCACCCCTACCCCCAACCCCAGCCCTACCAGCGGCTGACTCTGAACAAGACACTGTACTCTCTTATGCTCCTTTAGGCTAAGCAGAGTGTCTAAAAAACTCTGCCAAGTGTTACATGGGCAGGGAAGCCATTAACTCAGGATCCCCCATTAGCCCACATTTCCAAATTTGCACTCAGCAGGACCCAACAGGAATGACATTTAGTTCTGGAACATCTGGATTAGAGAGAAGGGAGGGAGGACAGGAGAAGGCGGGGGTAGCTGCACTGAGAAATAGGGCAAAGGAAACTGCCCTAGGACACGGGAGCCCTAAGCATGTACCAAGTGCTCACACGGGGTAAAGGAATAGGAGGAGGGGAGACCCAAAAAGAGATGGACAGAGATGTGGGAGAGCTGCTGGAGGCTGGGAGGACCAAGAGCCCATGTCCCGGCTTGGCCTGTGATAAGATGTGGACAGGCCCAGAAGTCACCCTGGACCAGCATGCTCTACACGGCTGCCATACAGGCAGGGTTGTAGGATGAGTGGAGCTTACAGACACACCAGCTCCTACCTGAAATATGATGCTGTCACTGGAACCCAAGACATAAGCAAAGTTGCTCTTTCGTGCAAAAAGTGCCACCCAGGTGGCTATGGAAAGCAATGAGGAAGCCTTTGGAAAACCCTGAAGTACTCCTTGAGTCTTAGTGGGGCATTTTTCCTAATATCCACCGAGCAACTGGAGGCTGAGTAAAGACCTATGAGCAGAACCCAAGCTTAGAAAGGCAGATCTCCAACTGAAGTTAAAGTGAGGTCCAAAGACACCTCGTTCATGACAAGTGTGTAGTCCCAGAGCCTGAATGTCTATCTGCCATATGCAGACGCCCACCCCTGGAAGGAAGAAGACAGAGTTGATGACACACGAGAGTCTGTGATTTCAATTTCTATGACCCATCTGATAGAAAGTATGTGTGGCCTGCTGGCTTTGCAGACTCAATGTGCACTCATCCTCACACACACACACACACACACACACACACACACACACACACACACACACACACACACACACACACACACACACACACACACACACACACACACACACACACTCTGTGAAGATTCACCCACGGACTGGACATGGGAGAGTATCCTGGCCCCATGTTTGGTGCCAGTGCTTGGTTTTCTGTTCTGGTTAGTATCTGGGAAGAGAGGGACCTTAGTTGAGAATGTGCGGCTATTAGACGAGACTTTAGGCAAGTCTGTGGGGCATCTGATGATCAGTGTGGGAGGGTCATGGCCACTAAGGGTGGTGCCATCCCTAGGCAGGTGGTTCTGGGTGTTATAAAAAAGCAGGCTGAGCAAGGCATGGAGAACAAGCGAGCAAGCGGTGTTCTTTCAGGGCCTCTGCCTCAGTTCCTGCCTTGAGTTCCTGTGATGGCCTTCTTTCTCAGGGGAAATTTGGTTAGTGTTTTATACAACTATAAAACACTAGCAAACTAGCATGGCTTATTACAGGATTTCACACACACACACACACACACACACACACACACACACACACACACAGAGGGCAGGTTTTCTTTTATCCAGTGTTTGTATCCAATAGAGAAGAACATGTCTACATTCCATTCAATATAACATTTTAAAACATTGAGCCCTGCTCTCTTACAGCACCCTAACCACCCTGTGCAGCATAATACAGAATGCCTGTAAATAGAGGCAGTATCTATTCTGCTGAAAATGTACAGAATAGATTTTTGGCTAAAAGATGGACAGATTAAGGTTAGAAGCATTGACTTTGTTCCCCCCACCCGCCCCCCTGACCCCATAGGGATGCCTGTAGGCAGTGAAGAGAGTGTAGTAAGTACAACTAACCGTGGATTTAATGATTACTACTAATAAAGGGCTAAGGCAATGTGGCAATTTACTGTGCTGTCGGCAAAATGAATTGCTGAAGGCACATTAACAGCTTATTAGATAGCACACACACCCTAAGTAAATTATGATTAAAATAAGTACAGTGTAAATACAGCACATACTCCACCACAGTAACTCTTCAAAAATCTTTAAAAAGATACCTCCCCCAGCGAATCTGTTTTATTGTCTTCTACAATTTTTATCAAATTCAATAAGCATATTTCTTACACTATAAAGTGCTTTTGATTGGTCTTTTTATTTTTTTTCCAATGGGTAAATGAAAGAATGATGTCATGCGACAGCATTAAATACTATTAAACAGACCATAACTAACATGCGCTGTATAAATTATATATATGCCGACACTTTTATGCACTTTGTGAAGGATGGCTCCATGGGTTATGCAATCTTTTCCAAAACAAGCTACATGGAATAACGTGACTGGTTATGTTTCATGGCTACAAATTGGTAACTGAATTAGCATTCATTTATTAAGTTCTCACAGGGAACCCTACTCATTCAAATACTTGTAGATTATAATTTATTTTTATCTGAGGCATAATTTTTCATGTGGCATTTTTGCCAAAATCAGTATAACAGGAGCCAAACCCAGCTCCCTGCTCCCCATTTATTCCTCCTCTTCTTGGCTGCTGTACCTCCATGTGTCTTTTCCAGCTGGGAAGGTAAATAAATGAGTCTGCCTCATAAGAATGCTCTTTGCCAAAGTGCTGAGCTGAATTTTTTTTTTTTTTTACCAGCTCAGCCCACTACACTCGAGACTCTAGGCACACACTTTTAAAACAGCTCTCGAATTTGTAAACAAGCACTACAGAGTCTTTCATGGCAGAAAGCCCGCGTGTTCCAGCTCTGATGCACCGGGAAAGCCCATGCCAAGAGGGATGATGGAGACGCTGCGTTCTGAGATAGCCCCGGGTGGCACCGGAAGTGTGTACACCTTGGGAAAGCCCTTCCTGGACACCGGGATCACACCAGCTACCTGCACGGCGTGTGAGTACTTGAGCTGTCCCTGGGACAGACACAAGAACTGTTCCCTGAAGGACACAGACAACACTCTAAGAGAATAAAGCTTGGCAGGGGCTGCACCGTGGGCTTAATCAAACAAGGCGTAAGGACATGCAACCTTGCACAGCATGTGATAACAAGTGTTTATGAATGCAGTGGGCTGTGATGGAATCCCTGTCTGTGGTGATTTAAAATCCGAATAATCGCCATGAAGTTGCCAGGATTTCAGATTCCAGCCATTTATTACATGCATTCACCTTTTTTTTTCTTTTTTTAATATACAAACTTCCTTTTCTTCGTCTGGAATCCAGGCATGACCACGTTTATGAGAAAGATACATACTGGAAGATGTAAATCTTGCTAATAGGTATAAAACGCTAGGTGTATGAAAGCTGCGCAAACACATCGCTATTGGTTGGCACTGCTGGACTTGTAATTGCTGCATCCACAGCTGCTGAGCTCGAGTTCTGGGTAACGAGAATGTGCTTCAGTGATCCACGTCTGTCTCTGGATTGGCAAGTGCATGCCCAGCTCCGCTAGGCTATCTCCGGCCACTTTTCTATGTGTTTCCTGCCTAAGCATGCTATCCTAGTGCACACTGACTACAGAGGTTTCCTTTGACAGACACGCTTTAAGTTTACGTGTAATTGAGGTAAACTACGCACTCATTCCAGTTTCATTTCTGTTGTGACAATAAGAAGCTTGGGGGCGCGAAAGGGCTTATTTCGCAATTCCAGGCTATGGTCCATCCCTGTGGAGAGAAGTCATGGCTGCAGGTGCTTCAGGTAGCTTGGTAGCATCATAATGGCTGTGACGAATGCATTTCTGTTTTGCTTGCTTGTTTGCGATCAACTCAGTTTCTCCACTCTTACACAGTTAAGGAACTCCTGCCTAGGGGATGGAGGCACCCACAGTGGACTGTATCTTTCCATACCAAGGAAGTTAAGAAAAATGATCCTCCATAGCAATGCCCAAAGGCCAAACTGATTTAGACAATCCATCATTGAGCCTGTCTTCCCAGCTGACTCTAGACTGTGTCAAGTTCACAGTTAGGGTAAGCAGCTCTCTTACCCAGGAGTTATTACAACTTGTTAGCCCATACCCATCATGATAGGGAGAACTTATGGATTCTAATGTGTCACTCATTCTGGGTTTTGAATCAATAATGAATTTGACAGAAAAGTATGTTCCTGTGATGGCTGCTCATCCCAGGCACATGAGGAGTACCTAACAGATGCCACCAGAACACTGAGGATGGCTGTGTAAAGCAGTGGTTCTCAACCTTCCTAATACTGTGACCCTTTAATATAGTTCCTTATGTCATGGTGACCCCCAGCTATAAAATTATTTTCATTGCTACTTCTGTTGTTATGAATCATAATGTAAATATTTGATATGCAGGCTATCTGAGATGCAACCCCTGTGTAAGGGTCATTCAACCTCTCCGAAGGAGTTGTGACCCACAGATTGAGAATCATTCGTGTCAAGTGTAGTCACAGAGGATCCTAGCATAAGAGGGAAGATGACGCATTGCAAACAAGTATCGCCCCAGGAAAATAGTGTGCATGTACACATATGTGCATTGTGTGTACACACACATCTGTGTGTATTTCCTGTGTGCAACTATGCATATAGGTACATGATCACACATGCATAAAAAGTGTGTGTGTTTAATCAGCTCTCTGACTCTGCATATTCCAATCTTCAGACTCAACTACCCATGAGGGAAGATATTATGGAGAAAATTTTTTGTTGCCTTGAGCATACGGACTTGTTTCCTTGTCTTTACTAACTAAAGAGCAGAGGGGCAGTAGATAGAACCCTGTATTTTATTCTTCCTAGAACTGCTAAGGATGTTTTGAAACCTGGCAGAACAGATCTTTGCAATCTGACATCCCTGCCACTCCAAGGTGTGGCTGATTTATGAGAAGCAACCTTGACCCTTATTAGAAATGGTTCAGACCCACCTAAAAAGCCCCAGGCATCTCTCCATGAGGTTTCAGAGTCAGTAGGCAAAGGCAGTGAGACACAAGCAAGACAAACTTGAAAGCCCCAACAATATGGCCCACAACTTCCTAAGTTAGAAGTACAGAGCAAGCCACCTAGGGTCAGGGTTTTATGTCAATGGTATTTATTGCCTTGGAGTTGAAAAACAAATGGGTTTGCTTATCATTTCAATGCATGGACACACATAATAGTTAGAGTGGGAACATTCCCACACCATGGTCCCAGCTACTCTGTGACTCCCTTTACCCTCTCATGAGAAGCTCACCAACCCATACTCAGAATGATACCCTCCCCTCTTAGATCCAGACAGGTACCTGGTGACAGAGGATGCTCTTAGCTAGCTCCATGAGGGCTCAGCAACCTTCACCCAGCCAGTGTCTCTGAACCTGAGTGTGACCAAAGGAAGCAGAGTCTTGCTAAGGTCAATTGTGGACCATCTCTGATCCTGAGCTACTCACGATGACCTGTTACCACCAGCCCAGCGGCTTGCAGACCTTTCTACCTCAGTATATGAAGCTTGACTCTTCCTCTCACTCCAAATCCCAGCTTGCCAGCCCCATGCCTTCTACCTTAGAGAATGGCACACCTAGCCCAGTCCATAGCACACAGCAATTTAAACGCTGCTATTCAGGCTTACCTGTCGATCATTTTCACTTCTTCCTCTGTGCATGGGAGCCACCTAGCAGAGTACCTGATGGCATCTGGTTCTTACCTGAGGTCTCACAGGGCAGCCGTGCATGCAGGTTGAGAATGGTGCGATGCCGTCCTCTTCCAAAAAGCGCTCCTTGTCCTCTTCCAAAAAGCCCTCCTTGTTATCCAAGATGTCTTGTTCATTTCCTGCTGCCACACCCCCAATGATGGACACCTTCCTAGTTCAAGAAGACACAGACAGTATCCCACTGTTTCCATGGTCAGAAATCACATGACTCTCTCTGCCCTGTGAGCCCAACTCATGGCCCCTAGTTAACTCTTTCTTCCCCAGTAGTCTCCATTTCTTCTTGAAGGCATTGCCCCTGTCACAAACCCAACACTGTCCCCTTTCGCTCTATGCATACTGGCTCTCAGGCCTGCTGAGATGCATGAATACTTCTGGCCACGTATGTCCTTTTGGGTTTGTGTTCCTACATTTCTGAAGCTGTCTTCACTCCCCGCCCTACTGGTCTCCAAGGACCCCCAGCTGAAATAGTCCCCAAATTTCTGACATCCTCCTCTCCCACTCATAATTTTTTTCGTATTTCTGTAGGACTGAACCCTTGACTTATCACAGTTTAGAAAAATTGGTTAGTTCTTTTTTTTTTTTTTTTTTTAAAGATTTATTTATTTATTATGTATACAGCATTCTGCCTGCAGGCCAGAAGAGATGATTGTGAGCCACCATGTGGTTGCTGGGAATTGAACTCATGACCTTTGGAAGAGCAGTCAGTGCTCTTAACCTGTGAGCCATCTCTCCAGCCCCAAATTGGTTAGTTCTTAAGTGTCACACTTATTTTGAAAATTAAAACCACTTCTAGCCTATGATGATCATACAGTATCCAAGACCCTCATTCCCCCTACCACAACCAAAAAAATAATAATAAATAAAAGTTACTGCGCTAGAAAGAAACACAATCTCATTTGTGGCTGGATGCACCTCCTGTCTCTCCTCGCTTTTGAAAGGAGACAGGCAAGCAGAGCTTTCCCTCCCCTTTATCAGATGGATGCACTGTTTGAGTCTATAGTACTTGGTGTCCTGCCTTCTGTCCTCCAAGCCTGCACTCCTGGGTGCTCCACTCACAAATATCTAATTCACTTTGCTTTTGTGTCAATCACTCTCTTATTTCCTGGGAGATCCCCTCCCGCCTTTACCCTCCCTCCCCCTCTCCCCCCCCCCCGCCCCACCCAATGCTGGCAGAGATGTACGCTCTAAAATACCTGTGGTCAAAATGAAGTCTCTGGAGCCTGGGAAATTGTGTGGCTAGTTGAGAAATAAGTGTGTTCTGTTATCAAGGCTTGGCACAGAGGGGAATCTGAACCCACAAAGGGTCAAGAGGTCCTCCATCCACCCCACATTCACACAGGACCTGGGGTGTTCCAGACAGGACCTCTACCACACTCCAACTGTGATCCTCCGCAGTCTGGGAGACTCTTCTCTCTCTGGATCCATTCCCCATCCTGGCCTGGTCTGTAAGAAGACAGGCAGACAGCAGCCCCTGCCTTTTGTACTGAACTGCAGAGAGGTCCAAACTGTAACAGCTCCAAGTGCTATGGCCTATGTTAGGCCACTGAGTCTGTCCTAGCAGAGACCAGCATGGCTTCAGCCTACGCCAGGAAAACCCACTCTCCTCTTCACTCACCTCTGTAGAGAAACAAGGCATGTGATCCAAAGCTACTTTCCAGTAGTGTGATTGTGCATGTGTGTGTGTGTGTGTGTGTGTGTCCACATGCCTGTGTACGAGTGTGTGCACGCATGTGTGTGCTCGCACGACCATTTCAACTTTAAGAAATCCAGTGCAGAGGATCTGATATCCTAAACTAGTTTTTGTAACAAATCCTGTTACCTTTCCCAGCTCTGGAGTCTCCACGTAATATTGCCAGGCCCACTAACATACCACAGAGCGTGTGCAAATCAGAGACATGAGAAATCAAAAGGCATGTGGCTCTCGGGCACTAGGAATACCACCAGATGGAAAACTTTGTTCTTTTGTCACAGAAACTAAAACATTTTCATTTCTAAGGACATCATGGAAGTGTGTGGCAGAGGCATCTTTGGTCTTCCAAGCCCAAGCAGGCCATGTGGCTACAGTGCCCAACTGGCAAAATGGCAACTGTGAAAAAATAGAGGACCCGCAAGAGTGTGGGAAGCTTGGCTGCGAGTGTGCATATTAAAGTTTCTTGTTTATTTATTTTTTGTAACTTCTTAACTCTTAAAACATCCTCTCAGCTAAGCCACAGAGATTTTTATCTCTAGTTCACATGAAATAACCAACCACAGGCTCTAAAATTAAAACAACAAAAACACTCAAGTAATTCTTGATGTTGTTGGAGACAATAAATGTTTGAGTGGCGGAGTTTTTCTTGCCAACATTTTTCGCATATTTGTGGAAACATGGAGGGAAAAATGAGAGTCTACAGAAGAGAAATATCAGAGGAGGAGCCCTGGGCGGGGGGGGTTAAATAACAGTCCCTTGCTCAACTTTTCTTACTTGTATGCGGTTTACCCACAGAGAAGCCACAGCATTTTGAGGCACAAACTAGTCTTCAACCCTGGTCATAGGTTTTTTGTTTTTGTTTTTTGTTTTTTGTTTGTTTTTGTTTTTGTTTTTTGACACTTCTTACAACTACCCACAAAAGACAAAAGGAGGAATTCCTCAGCTAAGATTGACCTCGAGGCACACACAGACATCTCTTGTGAGCAAAGAGACTTTTGCCTCCTGTGTAGAAGAAAGTCTTAGGTTCTGGGGACCTCCGGGGACAATGTGCACCCCATTAAGGAGGACAGGCCACTCCTCCAGCAGCTCATCAGTAGTGCAGCTTGGCTTGGGGCATCTAGAGGCAACTCAAGAAAGAGGACAACCTCCCGGCACTGGTCCAGGGTGACTTCCAGCCTCAGGAGAACCTGCTGGATTCAGTGACCAGCCACTCACCAAGGCAGAACCTATTGCAACCCTTTTCCCCACCATACATTTTAAGCAACACAATTTTTAATTCCTTATTGGTCTTACAAGTCTATAGCATCCATAGTTCTCAGAACATGTCACTCTCAGACATCAGAAGAGAGCCACTCATCCCACTGAACCTTCGCAGAGTATTGCATCCCGTAGGAGATCTAATGTATTTTGATGCTAGTGACTACTTGCTGTCTATGTGACCCACATTTTACTTAATAAAAAGCCATCCCACCTGGGCAGGGCAAAGGAGATAGGTGAATCTAGGAGAGAAAGGAATTCTGGGAAGAAGAAAGGATGGCCAAGAGGAGAAAGGGAGAGACCTGAAGGGGAGAGAGGAGGCTGCCGTGGGTTAGATGGAGAAGCACATGGCCAGTGTGGATGGAGAATCCAGCCCAGATGAAGAACATGAGCAAGTATATGGGATTATGGATGGGAAGTAACTTGATAGAAGTTATTAGAAGCAGATGGCTTGGGATTGAGACAGGGATCCCATGGCTGTCCCACTATGAGAGGTAGTTTAGAGGATTGATATCTGCCCTGCCCCAGGTTAAATAAAACTATTTTAAAATATAACAAGAGTCTGTGTCTTGATTGATTGCTAGCTGGGCCTATAGGTAATACAGATAATTTTTAAAAATTACATATATTATATGTGTGTGTGTGTGTGTGTGTGTGTGTGTGTATGTGTGTGTGTGTGTGTGTGTGTTCTCCCATACAGAGAGGCACAGGCTTGAGCAAAGAGAGTTAGTGCTCAGTTTATTGTCCGTCTGGGTTCTTGTCATGTTTGTACATTTACAAGGATAGGAATGAAGCTACTCTTTAATTAACTGATGATCATTTCCTCATAGGAAAAAACCGGCTTAAAAAAATAATTGATTTACTCAGAATATAACATAAGAGCAAGAAAATGCCCAACTCTTTATTAAATTTATTTCTGATGATGAATGCATAGAGATCTGCTGGGTGAGAAGGTTCTGTACAGATCCAGTGGGAAGCTACAGGTTAGTACTCAACCCCTCCATACACAATGATAAATAAACAATAATTCTAAGAGTAAGCCGTGGTCTGAAGATTTACATAGGCAACACTTGAAGCCAACTGTTACCAGGCTGTTGTGTGTTTTCTCTCAGAGGGAGGAGGAAGCAGCCAACGTCTCAAAGTAGCGCTAAGTGTGAAGACTTAGTGTGTGTGTGAGTGTGAAGACCCCCTACTGGAACCCCAGAACTAGAACCCCAAGGATGGTGGTAGAGTGGAAATAACAACCTGAGCACAGCTAGGCAGAAAGGAAAGCCATAGGGTTACCACAGAGGTGGTTTGAAAGGTCACACTTGGTGCTAGCCACATATATTTTACCATGTGGACAAGGTGTGCTGGCCACCTGGCTATCTGGGGGTACAGATTCTATCATTTGTGGTGACAAAATGAAGCCCTTTTGATATTACAGACCAGTAAACTTAATTAAAGGAATTCACTGGGTTGTCTCTGTGTGCTGGTGTGTGTGTGTGTGTGTGTGTGTGTGTGTGTGTGTGTGTGTGTGTGTGTGTGTGTGTGTGTACCCCACAGACTGGGCTTGTGGCAATGGTAATATATATGAACCTAAGTGATGGTGTGCAAACACACATGGCTGTGTGTGGAATAGCTGTGGAAATAGGCATAGACCTGATGCCTGAGAAGGCAATGAAATAAGATATGATGAGAAAGGGATGGGAATGTGGGCGTGATAGGCATGGGGTGGGATAAGGATATGATATAGATATAAATATAGGCAGGAATGGATAGAAATATGTGAATATGAACGAAGACAGGAATGGAGCAGTATGCTATATGAATGCGAATGAGAACGGGGGTGGGGGTGGGTAGGGATTTGATATGGATATGAATGGGGAAGGAACAGAGGTTGATGGAGATATGGAAGGTACGGACAGAGGTGAAGAAGCAGGAATGGCAGCAGATAAGACGTATAGATGGGCAGCGTAATAGCTTATCTCCAAATACAGATGCCACTCCAGCTTGCTTGATAAACCCTCTCTGCATGATCTTCAGTATTTGCCATTTCTTTGGGCTTTCTAACTTTTCTATTGTACTACATTTGTGTTTGTTTGTTTGTTTGTTTATCATTGTGTATAGAGGGGTTGGGTACTAACCAATGCTATCGTGTGCACGTGGAGGTCACAAGACAACTTGAGAGAGGCAGTTCTTTTCTTCCTATGGGTCCCAGGAATTGAAGTCAGGTTGTCAGGCTTGACATATCATCAGCCCCGTGGGATGCTTCTTTATACTGTGATAATTGAGTTTCATGCAGAGGGTTGTGAATCACAACAGTCTGAATCCCTTCTCCACACCCCTGAGAGGCCAAGGAGGTCCCTATTTCACAACAGAATGTCTGTGCACCCTACAGGGCTCACAAAGAAATTGAAAACCATGGCAATGTCACAAGCATGGATTGTGCCCTTGGCTATCTAATGGACATGTCCTGTCACTAGACACAAACATTGTGGTAGAAGTACGTTTTCAGGTAAATATTCCCATTAAGATTCCTGCCACTCAAAGGCTGTTTCCTTACTAAAAGTATAGAGTTCATTGTTGCCTTGTCTCACACAATAATCTCTCCTGACTTCAGTAAAATGGCATTAACGTGAGAATAAACATTAGCCAGTCTCCTCTCCCGTGTTGTGTAGTCTAGTCAACAAGTCATTGGCAAGCTAGAGGAAGTTCCACTTCTGCCGATGAGATGCCCACTGTGCTGACACACTGAAGCTACATGGGGCCTGGACCACAGTCCCAGAGTCAACTGCTCACTCCCCACTTGGCCCAAGTCAGAACGCATTCTTCTGAGATTCTTCTGAGACTCCCCCCTCCCCCCTTGTGGTTTCCTCAAGAATCCCATGGTAATTACTCACTTACCACACACATCTCCACTGTGGTGTGGCTAGAATCAAAATTCCTCCTCCATGCCTGTCAGAGCAAAGAGCTGAGAATCTCTCTGAAGATCGCTACTTTGCTGGCAACCTCAAGGTTCTGAATTTCTTCCACATGAGCCTACAGGATTCTCTTCTGTTTTACTGAAGGGCTACATGACAGGCTCAGTCAGGCAGTGGGGGGCTCTTCAAAAGAGGAGTCTTTTTCAGTTCTGTCACTGTGCCAGCGTCTCATGTTAAAGATTCTTCTCATAGAGTTGCCCATTATTAATATTATCCTTGTGGAGAATTGTCCCAGGGTCACATGAGAGAGACTGGTGTTCAAAGGCATTCTTGTTGTGCAGGAACAATGGTTCAGAGACCCATACTTCTCTCTCAGGAGCCCCACCACTGAAGCATTGAGACTTGAGGGCATTCAGAGCAGTACCATCTCTGTGACATGGAGGCTGAGGTATAGAGAGAACGCCCTGGCCTGGGGCATCAAGGATGAACCTGTTTTTACAGTATATCTCCGATATATTTCTGAATCTTAGATCAAGGATTTCAAACTGAACTGGATGTTTTTAATGTTCACTATGACTGGCTGAGTTTCCTAAATAGTTTAGCTTACCTGAAAATTCAGATAGCTCCTTGATACTGAAGTGTGCCTGTTCCTCTCCATGCAAGCCTTGAAAGAGCATCAGTCACTAACTTACAAGAATGGACACCCTCCTTACATCCCCAAAGGGGAATGGATTTCATACCATCCGGAGGGAACAAATATTCACCCCCCACTTGAAGGAGGAATTACCCCCATCCACTTGTACTCCCCACCAGTGAAGTGGCTGTATTCTCTCAGGACCCTCTTGTGCTTTGCTGAAGTGATGGTTTGTTATTGAAGTATTTGTGGAACACAGGGGTGGCCTCCCTGCTGTGTCTCAGTGTGGTATGGTGGTCTCGTTGAAGTTGGAAGGGGGAGGGGGCATGGCCATGCCAAGTTTAAGAGGATATAAAAGAAGGAGTAATAAATTATTACCAGATGGTACTGCCAAACCTGAAACAGCACAGTTTATGATAATGGTCAAAGCTGCCAGGAAAGCCAAACAGTGCCATCTCATTGACTTGCCCTTTATGAGCTGGTGGCAATTGGGAAACCATGAGAAGCCAATTAGAGAAGTTTTTCTAGATTATTGTTATTGGGCACTGTTACTGGGTCTTTAAAAGGTTGCAGTGGCGCCTCTCCCACTTACTGGGCAGAGCGGTGCTAGGGCAGAATTGAACTGTTCTCATCTATCTCTTTGTGAGTCAATGGAGAGCAAACATCAGGCCTGTGCTCCTTGCCAGGCTGTGTGTTAGAGCGGTAGTGTTGACACCACTTTCTAATGCCTTGGGACGCAGAACTGGACCTGTTCTTCCAGCACAGGAACCATGTGGGTCTCTGAGAGGCTGGAAAGAACTGTGTAGAGGATATGAAAGAGCTTCAAGGACAAGCAGGCACTGAAGGCCATACCAGGGTCAAGAGGAGACAGACGGAAATGAGTAGAGAGGGGTGGCCTAGCGGGCCTCATCCCACTACACTGGAATGGAGAAATAACAGGAAATCCAGCGTATCACACCATCTCCAAATCAGTCCTCTTCAGCTGTGGCAGGCATCATGGGGTCCGTGGCAGTGGATTCCTTTCCAAACTCTACAGTTTGGATCATATTGAAAGAAATATTTCCCAAGGAGATGCCAATGAGAAGCTCTAGATGCTGCCCACAAGTGCGAGTGCAGTAGTCAGTGCCCTCCCCTCTCCCCTAGACCAGGGTTTCCCGAGGGGGATGCTGTACAGTATGGTTGAGGCATCAAGAAATGGACAGCAAAGAGCTCCGCTGAAAGGAGAGGGAAAACTTGCAGACACGATCAGCTTACAGGTCTGTGCAGGGACAGCCACGGACCACCCTGCTCAGCTGTGCTGCTCTACTGTAAGCTGGAGCCTAGACTCTCGATGCCCTGCTTCATTCCTCTGAGAGCAGAGGCCTTAGAGCAAGGGTGATGGATTGACTCACTCTCCTACTCCTACACTGGACTGGCAGTCTGTACAGCCTATGTACTCCCTCTGACCAGGCTAGTGACATTTGACACATCTACACTCTGGTGAAAAGAATCAATGGGCGTAGAACTGCTACATAGGCATGAAAAGGTCCCTGGGTGTAGTATAGCTCAGGCCAGCTAGTCCAGAAAGATCTCCATCTCCCAGTGGGCTATCTCTCCATTTGCATTTCATCCCCTGTTAAACAGGGGTATCTATCTCTGGCGTGGTGAAGGGTCTGAGCTTGGACTGGGCCAGCACTCAGTCACTACACTGCCACATGTAGGATGAGGGCCAGGTGAGGCTCAGCTGTGGTGTGATGGTTGGTTTTAATTGTCGCCTTGATACAATCTACAGTCACTCAGGAGGAGGGGTGTCTCAGTGAGGGACTGTCTAGACCAGGATGGCCAGTAGGCATGTCTGTGAAGGGTTGTCTTGGTTATACTAATGTGAGCAGATTCAGGCCACAGTAGATGGCCCCAATCCCTGGGATTGGGTTCTGAACTGTATAAAAGGGTAAAAGGTTGATTCAGCCTTATATCACAATGTCCCATGAAGAAAATATTGTTTGCCTTAATGGAGATGGACCCTGTAGGCTGTTTATCCTCACCAATATGACTTGTGACAACCCCAGGAAGTATGGAAAACTCTGACCCTGGCTCATCAGCCTTGAGAGGAGACATTAAACCCCGCTGTGCACTCCTCTGCTACCCAGGATGATGGGTTGCTATTCCCAACCGTAATGTCTAGAATGCTTTAGTTGCTCCCACTGCCTCAGCAGTTCTACCTTACTCTGCTTGCAGGTGGGATAATGTGTGGTTTTCTTAAGGGAGCAAGGTCCTCCAGGTGAAGTTTCTCTGCCTCAGGCAAAGCCTAGGGACCCTGCTATGCATAGGGCAGTGGAGAGTGAGACGAAAGGAGGAGATGTGTGGAGACACGTGAACTTCAAGGGGATCCTGGCTAGAAGGAAAGGAATAGCTGGGGCTGTCAGATAAACACCATGGCTGCCCAAGGACATTAGTATCTGTGCTAAGATGCACGAGGATGTGGAAGTCACACTCCCAGGTCTGCCTCCACATCTCCACATGTGCCACAACCATCATCGAAAGCAGCTGCAGTTGGAAGTCATAGGCACTTCTGGCCATGTAGAATAACCATGGAAACTAGGAGATGTGTGTCAGGCACACCAACAGTGTCATCTTCCCTGACGAAGAAACCCTGCCCCCTGAAGACAACTACACACAGACACAGGGGAAAGCAATGACCATCTCAAGCCATCTCTGCATCTCAGAATGTATCATCAATGCCCTGATAGTCCAGTTTCACCTCTCTTCCATGGTGAAGTGGCAGAATCATCTTGATTCTGAAAGAATACTGATCTCCCCAAGGAGAGATGGTAGAGTGGCAAGAGTTGAGACCTGGAGTTAAGGTGGTCAAGCATGTGGTAACTCCAGCTCCTGCCCACCTGGAGCTCAGGGCAGCCTCCCTGGGTACTTAAAAGAAAGATAACCAAGGGTGCAAATATTTGCTGTGTGACACTTTGTATTCTAACCCACGGATCCCTTTCCTGTAGGTGCAATTTTAGCAGGGAGAGCCAGCCTTCTCCATGCTATAGACTTGCACACAGTGACCTAGTGAGCCCCAAGAAGCCAAGCTCATCATGATGACCCCAAGCCAGAGGATGTACTCTGCAAGAGAAAGAAAGCAGAGAACTACAGCAGGGTGCTCAGTAGTTGAAGGGGGTGTGGCCAGGCCATCTCAATCCCTGTGGGCCAGATGTGTGTCCCAGGAGAAACTTTAAGAGGTGGGTTGGTATTACTTTGTTAGTATGGTTGGTTTAAATGTCAACTTGTCACAAATTAGAATCACCTAAGTAGGGAGCCTCACCTGAGGATCTGTCCTGATTGCTTGACTGATGTCAGAAGGCCCACTCCAACGGTGGGTGCCACCTTCTGGTAGCAGGTCAGATGGAAAGAGCACAGGCAGGAGGAAGATTGGCTTGCCTTTTGCTTGCTTGGCCTTCCCTTGTGTCACTGAGTTCATTTTCCCTGTTACTGCTGCTGATCCTGTTGCTGATAGTAAAACATCATTTCCAAGTGTCCATTGCGGACTAGGGAACAGCCGCTCTCCAGAAATCTGGGCTTCTGGCACCAGATTGGAAATAGTAAGGCATCTAAGTTATGGACTGAGTAACTGCCGGTTGTTGCTGACAGTGGGAGACAGCTACTCCAACTGTTGAGGTATTCGGTCTCAAGAACCACTGCAGTAGCTACCTGGTTTTCAGCTGCACACGTGTGGTTTAGCTGATGTTACTATTTTAAAGTTGGCTTAATAAATCCGCATATGCATACAGATACATATACACATATGCATGCATACATATTTTCATCGCAATGGCTCTATTCCTCTTGAGAACTTTACTGAAACAGTTATTTATTTACTCATTTATTGGCATATGTGTGTGTGCATGTGAATGCTTCCTCACTTGTGTATGGGTGTGCATGTACATGTGCATTTGTACATATATGGGCCAGAGGTTGATGCCTGTGTCTCCCTCAGTCACTCTACACTGTACATATTGAAGCAAAGTTTCTTATTTGAACCTACAGCTCACCCATTTGGTTTTTCTGGCTAGCTTGTGTGCCCTAGGAATTCTGGTCTTTGCCTCTGCAGTGATGGCATTACAAGGTGGCTGTGACATCCACACAGCTAGGAGCATTTGCATGAGTACTAGGGGACTGAGCACTGGGAGCTTCATTACCCACTGAGCCATCTCCCAGATGGGCTGATTTCAATGAGCTTCTCTGTGCTGTTCCCGCATGCCCATGGAGATGGGAGAGGGTTGGCCTTGCTTCATTGACCAAGGATAGAGAGACAGTTACTATCTTTAATTTACAAGCAAAGAAACAAAGCCCAGTCCACCCCAATTCAAAGAGATAAAACTAAAACCTGCTCCCTTATGAACAAGACAAGAATTATTACAAATGTTCCACCTATCTCGTGCTGGTGTTTTAAGGATGCTGATAAGACCCAGCCATGTTCTCACACGAACAAGATGGAATGGGAGCCAAGGCCCAGCCTAGTGAGGCAGATTCACAACTGATTGAGCGTTACTGATCAATCAGTTTATACCTACCTTGGAGACAGCACTGATGTGCAGCTGGCTGCAAGGTTTTGCACTTGACCTAACCTCAAGCATCATTTCCAGACAACCGAGCTATCAAATTCATGGGCCAAGCAGCACAGGGGAGGGGAGTTCTGTTTTCAGGCTAGGTGACAACTAAGGGCTCACAAACAGCAAGCCAAGTTGAGTAACATGAGACTAAATAAAATTCAACAGGGATATGTGAGAAACCCTGCATTTTGGGGTTTAAAAAAATCATCAATTATACAGGTGCAAGATGGGAGGGATGCAGGTTTACAAATGTTTGCCTGAAAAACCAGGAAGGATGAACGACTGCTGTGTGACATGGTGGCAAGAAAGCCATCTCTGGCTGCCTCTGTGTCTCCAGATGGAGGGCTGTCTATGTTGTAGAAACCTGTTCCCTTTCTGGCAGTGAGCTTTCAGTGGAAAATTGACAACATGGACTGGAATCTGAGGCAGGTAATTGAGCCAATAGAAAGGCTACAACTGGTATCATTTGAAGAGTAGTTTGTCACTCAGAGGGATGGCAGTGGAAGGCAAACACAAAGCCAGGACATGGAACAAAGGATGAAGAAGCCGTCTTTGAATGGTGGATGAAGCAGCAAACATATGCTCAAAGGACCACAGGCAAGTGGACTAACTTTCAGAAAGGCCATGGACCATTCTGTCAAGCATCACAGTCTCCAAAACCAAGGAGTCCAAGACAGAGGCAGATTGTCCATCATAGGCAGTCCCAGAGATGATCGTAGAGCTGGGAAGGTTGGTACAGGCTTCAGTTTCCACCTGTCGGGGCAGGTGAACCAAAACCCAAGGACAGAGACCCAAACATGAGACTTCAAGTTAGTGAGCACCTACCCTATACCCTTTGATGCCAAGTCCCCGGTCAATTCAAATCTGAACAAATCTTTGCTGGTTGATCTGATCATTGAACACCAACACCAGGAATGCCTAGAGAACCCAAATAGCTTTTCAATTAGACCACCTTCTGCCTATGCATATTGCAAAGCAAGAAGACAGACGCCCCCAGAGCCAGCCTGTAAGGAGAGACTTTAGAAAGCTGCTATGTGGAGTTAAAAGGATAGTTTATGTACAGTGAAGTTATGTTTTAAACTCCTCTTTACACTATCATGTTTGTGTGGGTGGAATTTCAGGAAGTCATCTAGTGACCCTGAAGAGTTGAGGGGGTAGGTGTTCATCTTTGGTGTCTGATACCCATCCTGCCATAGCTGAACCTGGGTCCTTCTGTGTTCTTTTCAGTTATGTTCAGGAAGTTTGTGCAACTTCTAACAGAAGAAGAAAAGAGAGATGGAACAAGATGAAGACCTCAGAAAGAGGCAGCTCTGTGGTTTCAATTCTTTTATGTTTTTTATCTTCCTGGGACCCCCAGGTCTCAAATGAGATGAGAATAGCTCACATGACCAAGACTCCACTCATCATTAGGAAGGGCGGAGATAGGAAGAGCCATGTACCTGACTAAGACACACCATTTCAAGGTGACATGAGGTGAATGACAGCAGAGTCACCGCTGAGCCTTTATGTCCTATGTAGCCTTGTCACATCCCACTAGAAGATCTGTCTTGTGCAGTAACAGAACACACCTCAATGTCAAGGTTTTTCTACATACCAGAGATCCTGAAAGTGGCTGAAATCCTGGTCCTGGTCTCAGGAAGCTGTAAATCCCATCAGCAGAACACTCATCATGTACGTAACTAACATGGGACTGAAACAGGGCTGACAGACAACGGGAAGAGCCTCCAGCGGAAGCCATTCCCTCAGAGACTGTGAACTTAAAATAAGATGAGTCTTACAGAAGGATGGGCTTCAGAGAACAGCAGTTTAGTGAGAGCAAAAGATACAAAGGGCCCAAGAAGGAGTATGGGAATAGACTAAGGGGCCCCTTGCTCAGAATGGTTCCCTGAGCCACAGGAGATGAAGTCAGATGGTGATAGAGGAGTAAGCATTGACATCGAGTTCAGGAAGGTTGAATGAGAGCAGATGTTGAACTAGAGAGCGTTCTATGCAAGGAGGAAGATATTGGAATCTCAGTTCTGCCATCCTGGCTGGGTGGGATGGCAAGGGGTCTGGAAGTCAAGGTAACAAATGACACCTGGCTGTCAGGCTTGGCTAGAGAGAGAAGTCTCCATGTACCAAATGCTTGGAGTTGAAATGAATTCAACACACCCAGTGCCTGTGAACACGGCCTTATGTGGAAAGTGGGTCTTTATGACGATCAAGCTGACATGAGGTCATTAGAGTTGTCTGCACTCCATATGGCAATTGTTCTTATGAAAGAGGGGTTGCTTACATGCAGAGATAGCATGAGTGTGGGTAAAAGGCCTTGGGAATACAGTGACAGAGGTCATGGCAAGACTTTTACAAGCCATGAGCACCAAGAATTGCTAACAGTCAACATAGCTAAAAGTTCTGTTTCTGGGGTGAAATAGTGAATGACATAAGCAACTGAGTGAAAGGAAGCCACTACGTGAAGAACCCAAGGAAGGAGTCTGTAAAGTGTAGGCCATGCTAGTGTGAGTACCTGAGCTCAATGTCAGCACCCACATAAGTGGCTGGATATAACACTACCTGCTTATACTCCCAGCGCTGGAACACAGAGACAGGAGGATCCCCATGGTTCATGAGCCAGCCTGCCTAGCTTAGCCAGTGAACCCCAGGATCCAATGAAAGACCCTGCCTCAAAAAGTAAGGTAGACAGTTTCTGAGGAATGATCCTCAAGGCCGACCTTTAGCCTCCACATGAATGTGCACATGTATGCATGTATGCATGCACACACACCCCAAATATGAGAAAGAGAGAGAGAGACAGAGACAGATAGAGGGAGAGACAGAAACAGTCAGAGACACGCAGAGAAGAGAGAGACAGAGAGAGAGACAGGAAAACACAGATAGACAGACAAATAGAGAGAGTTCATCATGTAGCAATCAACTACAACTTCCCTGACCAAAGAAACTTCCAGCACTTGGTAAGCCTTCCATCTACCCAAGAATATATCAAAGTCCTTGCTATGTAGATGTGACACTACATACATGGGAGAACAATGAAACCGATCTAACCCTAACCTTGAAGGAAACCAAGGTAAACATGCAATATCAGGCTCAGAGAGGAGTGACAGTGCACCAAAAGGCAACCCAAACCTCCAGAGACTAGAACAGCAAGCTTGGTACCAAAAAGCACTCCGGTCAGTGTTTTGTAGCATCGGCCTCATAGGAGAACAGTGTGGGCATCAGGTATGAGGTGCACCTGGTCACCAGAAAGGAGTTCACACAAGCTTTAGAGGCAAGCTTAGGACCATTCTGGGCACTCAGGGAAGGACAGCTAAACCTGCCAGCACTGCAGGGGCACTGAAGGTAGGAGATTACATGGAGATTAAGGATGTTCTCCTTGCCCCATCCAGGAGATTGGACTTAATCCCATCCTCCCTTGGGGCCCATTGAGGCACGCACAGGAGGAGACCAGTATGAATCAACTTTACCCACTCACCAAAGGCACTCCCAAAGCCCTGAGAACATTCAGCGTGCAGAAATGAAGACAGCTCTGCTCAGAGAAATCCTCGCAAATTCTCCGACCACGTGTTGAGGCACTGCTTGACAACTCACAGTTTTTCTGAGACACCATGCCTGCCACATGACCAAGGCACCCTTTCCTTCACAGTTCATCCCCTTTTGTGTGTGTAACCCTGGCAGCCACACTTGTTCTCTGGGTTTTGTCCTACTTCCCAGGCCTTTTGTGTGGGGCCTCTGTTTTAAATAAAATACAAATTCCCCTTGCTGTTTGCAGATTGGACTTGATTAAATATCCCACTGATAAAGGGTGAGCAAATGTCAGCTTCAATATCATAAAAAGAGAGACGAGAGTTCATACAAGCAGCAAAGCAAACAACCCATTTCATACTTTATTAGAAACACTTACGGCTGTAATGACTACATTACATTAAGCCAGCAGGTGGAAAGGTGTGCTGGGCACGCTATCTTCAAATATCTTTATTTTGAAGATCTTATCTCTCTGGTGTTTAGACAGATGTTTTACTCCCTCTAGTAGAGTGAGGGCATGAGATGAGTGACTGCAGCTCTGAAGGAAGCCTATGGGGATCACAGCCTCATGCTGTGCTTCTGCAGTAGGGGGAGTCCGTTCAGCCCCGTGCTTTACTGCTACATACAGCATGAGGTGCACTAGGATCAGCTGTGCACTGGTCACCATTCTTCCAGGATCCACGGCCCCAGCTTCATTTTCCTTGCCCTATAATCTGACGGTCAAATGATTTTGATCAAGAATCTACAGGCAAAAATACAAAGAGCAGATGGGAACTTTTTCTCTATCACCTGCACAGTGCAGAAAAACCCTGGCGTGTTATCTGAAGATGTGCAGCTTTTCTCTTCTCCACTCTGAGTTATCTCTTACTTACTAAAGGCATTATCATTAATGCAATGACCAGACACATCTAACACTTAGCATCCCAGTTTCGTTTGTGCCTTAGCTGGTTCTCCTGCAGTCCTGTAAGTCCTGTAATGAAAGTATGAACAGTAGAAGGTTCTGAAGGTGTGTGTGTGTGTGTATGTGTGTGTGTGTTGTGTGTGTGTGTGTGTATGTGTGTGTGTGTTGGGGGTGAGGTGGCTGGGGAAAGGGCCAAGTATTTCACACGACAAGAAGATTGGGGCCCAGTCCCTTGTAGGGTCAGAGACTGCTGTGAGCTCCCTGCTACACTGGCTTCTCTGTATGATTCTCACAATAGGGCAGCTCACCTTATCAAAGTCAGCAAGGGAAGGGCCTGTGGATACTTCAGTCTTGTGGAATGCATTCACATTAACATAATCTCCTTTCAGTATCGTGTTGTGTGGAATACTTTACAGGCCCTATTTCCCTTCTCTGAAGCTGGTACTAAGCAGGCCGATGAACTCAAGATGGAGTTATAAGGGCGACCTCATGTCTATCGGCCATGCCTACCTGGAGTAGCGAAGGTCAATGAAGCCAACAATGTCTTTTCACAGTATTGAATTCCTTCCAAATTCTACAAAATGGAATAAAAAGATCCATGCCACTTAATAAACCGTTTATCCCTTAACCCATATATTCAGTTTCTTACTTTAACGTAATTCCTGTGCGTATTAAAATTCCCTAGTCTGAATAATTTACAAGTTTTTAATTTCTGCTTTTCTTTAGCAAACAAAAGTGAATATATCAGAGATTCCGATTAGGAAACAGTGGAGTGTATAGACTCAGCCAAACAGCAAATATTTATTGAGTTCTTGCCAAAACCTCACAAAGGATCCTGAGAAACAGAGGGGAGGGCTCTGACTGGAGTGGTGGGAAAACTCAACAGAGCAGAGATGGTCTACCAGGAGAGTGGCCTTCCTGCTTCTCTTAATTTATAACTGAGTAACTGAGACTATCTCTGGCTATGAAAAGGAACATGTTCACACTGGGTCCTGAAACCACGTGAGAGTACAGAACAGACAGCAGGCAAGAAGGTGGACTAGACATCCAAAAGAGTACTCGGTGCAAGTCCAAAGACCCAACCAGGCCCCACACCAAACCTAACTACAAATGCATTGCTGGGCCACAAAAAGAAGAAAAAGCATTCTGAATACCAACCTGTGATTTGAGGGCACATGCAGGTAGGAAAGGAGACAGGTGGGACTCAGGGCATAGCCCAGGATCCTAAGGCCAAACCATCAGTAGGGTGGAGGAGCCGAAGCTGACACTTGTGGAAACAGGCTGAGATACAGGAACCAGAGTCTAGTGGACCATGGTAGTGGAGACTCCTGATTCTCAACTTGAGACAATCAAGGGACTACCTTTTACAGAGGCAAATACATTCAGTTGTGTGCCCATCTGATGTCTCAACAGACAAAGGCATTTGCCTCGAAGCCTAATGATCTGAGTTCAACACCCTGGACCCAGGAAGAGAGAGGGAAAGAGAGAGAAAGGGAGGGAAGGAGGGAGGGAGAAAGAGAGAGGGGGGAAGGAGAAAAAGGGAAGGAGGGAGGGAGGGAGGGAGGGAGGGAGAGAGAGAGAGAGAGAGAGAGAGAGAGAGAGAGAGAGAGAATCAATCTTGAAAGTTCTTCTCACACACAATAAGTGAATAAATACACATTCTGTCTGTCTATCTGTCTGTCTGCCTGTCTGCCTGCCTGCCTGTTTGCCTGTCTGCCTGTCTCTTTGTGTATGTATGGTACACACACAGAGACAGACACACATTCACACCAAATTAAGCCACGAGCATCTTCAATGAAAACCATCTATTAAATATGATTTCAACTCAGAAATTTTCCATACATGCAAAGGAACAAATCACTATATGGGAGAATCAACAGATCATATCAATGAGCACTATACAAATGAGGGTATGGAGTTTACAAATGCTGACCACAGAAATGGGAATAGCTCTTAAAATAAAAATAATGGGCCTTATATGCAGGGTAGTATAAAGGAAAATTATGGAAATCATGGATCACCTTAGAATTTGATACAAGGTTACTTACTAACTACTTACAAGCATTTATACTTATCCACCAAAGTTACCACTATAACTAAAATCATCCCCTAAATAGTAAATAGTATAAATTAGGGTACTTTATTGTAACTTATGGCACATTCTTTACAGAAGATGCATCTAGTGACATTGGAAAACTGAATAAATTCATGTTACAGCATAAGTAAAAATAAATAAATACAAATAATGGTCCCTGATGATTGTCCATGAAATTTCACTCAATTTTCAAGATAAAAATTAGCCAATGTATTCCACTAGATCAGAGAGCACCATGTTCAGATGCTATGTTCAGATTATTTAAAAGGGTTCAAAGTAAAAGATACAATAAATAATTTAAAATCTGTCAATGCTGTTTGTCCCATTATTATATTAACCATTGTACTCACCTGGCTGTGTCAATCAGTGCATAACAATGCATTGAATACTCAACAGATTAGCTATTAAAAATGTATGCCTGAAAATCATGCAAAGTCAAAGTGAAAATATGTTATCATGTTTGTTTCTAAGTACAATTAGAGAGATCTTTGTAATAAACTCCCACTGCTATGTAAATTGTGGACAGAAATGCAAAGGTGTAACAACATAGCTCCTAGAATGTAGACAAGCAGATCTCAATACATCTTGTTTAGCAAAGATATAATTTTGAAATAGGATAGGAAGAAAGCAGTACACCTCAATAGAGAGATTCGTAAACCATGATACATTGCTATAAGAAATGTTTTATATAGAAACTGTATGCAAGTCACTGGCAGCTGTTACAGACTTGAAAATTGACAAACTGGATATCTAAGGACCATGAAGAAGTATTCTGAATCAAAGTGAAAATGAGCAAACTCATGAATGGACATTTTACAAAACCATATGCCACCAATAAACATAGAAAAGATTCTCATTAGTAAACCCAGAAGTTCAAATTAAAGCTGAATTGATAAACTGTATGCCCACCACAATGGCTGATATTAAAGAGTCCACAGTCTTGATTGTTAATGAGCATGCCCAGCCACTGGTGCACACATTTCTGTTAGAAGAATAAATCAATTCATCACTCAGAAAAGGTATTTGGCATTATCTACTAATTAAATATATGCCTCACGGCCACCGAAGACTTCATTCTAGGAGGTTTCCAACTATTTCTTGCACATATCCACAAAGACGTCTATACACAATTATTCATGGTAATGTTTTGTGAAACTCAGAATCTACCAAGGGAGTATGCATTAAAAAAAAAACAGCTCTATATCATGAGCTCTGAAGCTTTGAGGGAAATTCTAGGCATTACAACAGGAGTAACACATTGGAGAGAAAATAGCTTTAAAAATGGACCCTTTTATAGATTGGTAGAAGATGTGGACACAGGAGTAACAACAGTATAGAGCGTGGCTTGGGCTCCTCAAACAGTGAAGGAAGTTAACAACGAGATAGGTTCTGGTAGTAAATTGGTAAGTATTCAGAAATCTGTTAGCACGAAACCAGGGGAGGATGGAGATCAATGGGAGATGTGTTCTGTGTTGTTGGTAGGGTGCTCATGGTATAACCCTTGGGAGAAATTGGCGAGTCGGGGCTGTGCACTTCCCAAAGGTCAACCAGCTCTGGTCTCAGTGCACAGCTTAATATTCTTGCCCATTGTCCCAGGAATGCTCACAGACGTTTTTCAACCACCATTGACAGAACAGGAGTAAATAACAGGATCATCTTGTAAAGGAATGCTTCATATGACTTTGAAAATAATTATTGGTTCTAGAGCTACATTGAGCCACAAAGATAACAGTTATGATGTTAAGTTAAGACCTACTAAGCAGTAGGTCCATGTGGAGGCAGCAGAGGTGAGTTTAGAGCAGCTAAGATCATCGCCATGGTGATACGTGCACACCTCTGTAAGGACCCCCGTCAGAGGACACAGAGGCATTCCTTATGCCACCAGTATGGACTGTCAATCACTTCTTTCCCATTACCCCTTTTATGTGATATTTAATAAAACATGTTAAGTAATGAGTCTGTCTAGGCTCATGCCTCAAGTAACTTTAAATGGGTTGCTTAGTTTGATTTCTATATTTGTTTGTAACTCCAATAACATTCACATAACATAGCTTACTTACCATTTTAATTTTTCTTAAGTATATGTTATTGCCATTTCACACGGCCCCCACCATCCATCTTTCTTTTTATCTTGAAAGGCAGACTATCCCTATTAAATCAGTTTCCCATTCCTTCCTCCCCTTTCTCTTGGCAGCCAGCACTTGACATTCTGTCTTTGTGTGTCTGACTACCTGAAGTACTTCTTGTAGTGCATGTCCTTTGGTAATTGGCTTATTTCACTGCAGAATGGATGCAGATTTTCTCCCCTTTTGTAGGCTAAGTGATGTGTCACTGTATGTACGCATCACATTTGCTTACTGATGCATCTGCCAAAGGACATTTGGTCTGCACGGGTCTTCTGTCAGTTGTGGATAGTGTGTCTAGGGATGTGGGCGTACAGATATTTATTTAAGGTCCTGCTTTCAATTATTCACGCATATAAACAAGTAGAGTCGCTGACTCAAGTAGCAATTTTTTTTGTTTAAGGTTTCGGGGGAAAAATCACCATATTATTCTTCATAAAGGCTGAACAATTTTTGTTGTTTTCCTTTTTGACGGAATTGAAACTTTCCTTAAAATTTCCATGACCATCATCTCCACCAACACTATCATCACCGTTACCCTCACCATCAGCACCATCAGCACCACCTTCATCACTACCTCCATCCCTGTGGCAGAAGAAAACAAGTCGCATAATTCCAAGCTGCTGTTTTCTTGACTTCAACCTTATCTACTTTACTAAGACAGATGTAAGCTTTTCATTGTTTTATTAGAATAGCAGGACTTATTAAAAGTTTGAATCTTTTGGATATACTCCACGGCTAATCATCTACAAATAAGTTGTGCAGAAAAGAAATCGATCCCTTACTATGATGGAAGCCTAGTACAATCTAACAGCAATTCCCCACTGCTTGCCTAGCTTAGCTCAGGGGATACTCAGATGTGAAAATATTTGCAGAGAACTAGGATAGTCAGGTAAAAAAGGAGAAAGAGTTAGCCAATGTGGTTAACTCTAGATGTATCACTGCTAGCCCCAGAAGTTCAGACAAATATGTACAAAACAAAGAACTACAGCAAAAGAACAGAAGTTCAGTGGAAACGAAAACTTCTATTTACCAGAAAAAAAAGAGAATTAGAAATTATGAGCTTTCTTTAATTCCATCCAAACTCGACTTGGATGGTAAATAACAATTTCAAAGACTGTGTTTGGACTCTGTCGCAAGCATTTCAGAGCTTCAGCTTTGCTGGTTGTGGGAAGGAGGAGTGCCTATATAAACACCTCTGTGCACACTCCCACACATTACTCCCTCACTGGTTATCAGGCTGCACAGGAAGTTCCCCTTTCGTTCTTACAAAGAAGCTTGAATACGAGAAAATTACAGTCCCAAGAGGCTACATAGCTGTACAAAGGGCCTTGGTTAAGAAGCAAAGTGGACGAAAATCTTGGAATGCTTATTCTAGCTTTTTTTTTTTTCTAGAACTCCTTCTCCAGTTACTGCTCCAGGAAAAAGGTTAGAGAGAGCAAATTTTCTTGGTCCCTTTAAAGGAGAAATGCCCTTGTTTTGCTTTGAGATGCCAGTTTGGCTGGGTACAAAAGTCTTGGATCAAAGTTCTCCCTTAGAACATTGGGGATCTTTTCCCCATGTTTCCTCCCTCTCACTGTTGCAATTGAGTACTTTCTAGTTGATATGAATATTAGCATCTTACTTTTCTTTCTCATAAATCTCCTAATTCCCTTTAGCCTTTGAGCTCCAAATAACAACAGTAATGTGGCAAGACACCCACCTGCAGCTTGATCATGCCTTTTAACTAGAAGATTCATCTATTGTTTCAACTCTGGACATACCCTCTCGTTGTTCTTTGTTAATGACTCTCTCTGTTCCCTTCATTCTCTGCTCTGTTTTGGAGGTTTAGGTAGCACACTAGGTAGGTTTATGGCAACTTGACACAAGCTAAAGACATTTGAGAGGAGGAAGTCTCAGTTGAGAAAATGCCTCCATAAAGATCATGCTGTACAGAAGCCTATAGCACATTTTCTTAAGTAATGATTTATGGAGAAGCTCAGCCCACTGTGGGTGGTGCTATTCCTAGGCTGGTGGTCCTGGGTACTGTAAGAAAGCAGGATGAGCAAGCCACGATGAGCAAGGCAGTAAGCAGCATCTCTCTATGGCCTCTGCATCGGCTCCTGTCTCCAGGTTCCTTCCGTGTTTGAGTTCCATTCTCCTAGTATCAGCTTCCTTCAGTGATGGACTACAATGTGGAAGTGTAAGCCAAATAAACCCTTTCCTCCTCACCTTGCTTTTGGTCCTAGTGTTTCATCCTAGAAACAGTAACCTTAGCTAAGACAGATAGGCAGCCCTCTCCAGACACTGATCCCGCCTGACAGTCTTATCTTTCTGTTTCCGTATTCACAGTGCTCAGTCCTGGCTGGTGTAAAGAATTCAGCTCTGATATACAGGGGGAGGAGGTCCCCCTCAGTCACAGACATAGGAGAGGGGAATAGGGGGGGAAGCCGGAGGGGGGAGGAATGGGAGGATACAAGGGATGGGCTAACAACTGAGATGTAATTTGAATAAATTAATAATAAAAAATGAAAAAAAACTTATTAAAAAAAAGAATTCAGCTCTGTATAGTTAACTTCAGGGCTGGACCTTCAACTATTGTGTTCCCCTTGTTCCTTTCCAGAGACTTCTCCAAATGCTTTGGGCTAAGAGTACCATCATTTTAATGTTCCTTCTCCTCTGTATCTTATATTCCTCCATATTCCTGATCCACTATCCCTGTTTTCCCGGTGTTTTGTGTTTTGGCATTTTAGTATGTCGAGTCATTCCATGGCATTCAGGGATGTCCATGAATAGTAGAAAGTAGCTGCTCAATTAATCACATGGCCCCAGAAATCCACTGTGTGATCTTGATTTTTTTTTCTTTCTGTGCTTTCACTTTCATTGTAGTGTCTGTAATGGAAAAGAAGTAGTTGGTAAGTTACAGCTGAATCGGCTCTTTATATATGCATCTACTGAAAACATGTTGAAACCTTAAATATTTCACATAGACAACTCAGTACTGGTTAGTTTAGACTGTCACCATCATCACCACCACCATCAGCATCATCAACACCTTTGGTACCATCAGCACCATCATAGTTGCCACCACTATGATCAAAGAAGAAAACATTTGGCATTTCATATTAGTGGCCATATTTCATGGATGATCAAAAATGAGGCTGGGATTGATCCTTTTCTCTGTTAAATCTCCACAGCACACAGATGGCAGGAGCCATTCACACTGGTGACATTTGTAGAACTGTGTTTTTAACTTGCAACACGTCTTTTTCTACCATGTTTCATATAGTGTCTGTACAAAGCTGTGGCTTCCAAGTCAAGCCATCTGCTTTGTTACTATGACTCTTATATCCTGGATCCTCTGGGTGTGTTAATCATGGTTTAATGTTCCTTTACCTTTAATTCTATCCTTTTTTTCCTAAGGGTTAGAAAGGGAAAAAAAATGCATACATACAAGTAGAAAGACCAACGTGTGAGGACACCATATAGTGATTTGGTAGGGTGGAGAAATGGATCCCAGACGGGTAAAGTGAAAAGATGATACTCCCCTAGAAATACTTGGGCTTCAACTCCCCCTTTGCAGACCTCTGGTGAAAAGATCTTATAAGATACATTTAGCAAATGGTGGATGTTTTCATCTCTCTTCTTGTCTGAACCACCAATTCCAAAGAATCGATTTAATGGAAATGAGGTTTATTTGGGCTCACAGAGAGACCCCAGTGCACCATGGTGAGGAAGGCATGGTGATGGGTTCTGGCAGAGTGATCCTCTGATGGCAGGAGTGCGTGGCAGCCACCTGTTTGTGTCTCAGGTGACCAGGAAGTGCAGAGGGGATAGGAAGTGGTATAGAGCTATAAATCTCAGCCACTTGAGTCCCACTTCTTCCAGGAAGTCCCTCTACTTCCTAAAGGTTATAAGATATCCCAAAAAGTGCCCTCCGGCCGGGGGCTGAATGTTCAACAGCTTGGACTTTTAGGGACATTGCACATTCAAAGCCTGGCAGTGACTAAATGTAGAAACCAGGAACTGGGCAGTTAAGGGAAGGGCTTGTAGTGCAGTGGGAGATTAAGTAGCACTCTGTGTTTACTTTAGGGGATGCTGAAGCTGCAAGGTACTTTCCTTGTTGACCCGGAGGAGGAGGGCAGTACTTGGCAGCAAACTGCACATTGTGGTGCAGGCCCCAGATGCTGAGCTCTGCATTGCTCAGATGTCAACGGGGTTTTAAGACATTTCCCCCACCTCATGGTCAGGACTGTGGATACCCCTTGGAGAGTACTTGCTTTCCATTTCACAAGACTCTCTCCTGCACCCACAGACCACTGAGGAGCTCTGTGTAAATTTCACACAGCCTTGAGTTTGGACTAGAAGAACATCTCAGACTCAGCCGCTTGCCTGGAATTTATCCGGATACCATTCTCATATGGCTGGCATCTCCCATGAGACTTTGCTGAATTCCAGGTCAGACAGAAGCCCTGCACACGCAACCATTAGTGCACACACCTCTGGAACATCTAAACTTCAGCACCTACCCTTAGAGCCTTAGAAATGGTCTGAACTGCTTGGTCTTCTGGAGCTCAGATTTAGCTTTCCACAGTCCCTCCATACTGGGGTAAATGCTCTAGCAGAAGCGAGAGAAGGATCCAGAAACTCTGATACTGGTAAGAAGGTGTCTGGCCAGCCAGAGACTCACAACCCAAGGGAAGCGTGTCCTAGACAGGAGTAGCCATTTGCTGAGGGTGCTGTTAGAACGGAAGGCTGCCCAGGCATGCCTGCACAGAGCTGTTCTCAGCTCCGAGGTGAGACCTCCCGTAGACAAGGAGCCTGCAGGGCTGAGCCTTCTCCCACAGATCCAGGCAGGTTTGACTTTCTTGCCCTCTCTAGCTTCTAAAGGCTCCTGGCATGTGTTGGCAAGCAGCCTTTCCGGGGCCCAGGGATGCCTTTCTCCCTTGTCTTCTCTTCCACATCCAACTCAAACGTCTTCCCCACAAGCCTTCTAGGTACCACTCTGGTAATTCAAAATACTGAACTCAGTCCCAGAAGCAAAGTACTTGACTCCACGTAAAGGGGATATGGCAGCAGGTACCAGGGATTAGAACTGGTCAAACTGGATCACTTCCTCTTCCCACTCCCCTCCCCCTTTGTCTTCCTCTTCTTTTCCTCCCAATCCAGGATCCCTTTCTGTCCTGATGCCAGGAAGCATCCATCACAGGTGAAAAACGGCTGGTAAAGGCTCCTGCAATGACAGACAGATCATGGCATTGGTCACTTAAATTATTTGTCACCACAGCAAATGACAGCTGCTCCAATGTTCTGAACAATGAACAGAAGGTTCTAGAAATGGGTTTTGCTACCCTTGTACTGATACTACAGTGAGAGGGAAAGAGAGTAGAAGATGCTGAAAGTGGAAACACTATGATTTCAGGAATCTCATCTCCAGTAAGTAACCCCAGGAGTCCCCTGCGACCCCAGGAGTCCTGTGTGTGTGTGTGTGTGTGTGTGTGTGTGTGTGTGTGTGTGAGAGAGAGAGAGAGAGAGAGAGAGAGAGAGAGAGAGAGAGAGAGAGAGAGAGAGAGAGGTTATTGTTATTGGGATGAAAGGTTTACTTTCTACGTCTTACGTGCAATATGTCCTTAAAATGGCATTCAAAAAGGTGAACATTGTCAACTCTCTATGAGCCTCAGGGTCAACCCTCTTCTGGGATTCATGGGCCTTACTCACCAGCCCCACCGGTAGAGCGGGGGCACTTACCAATTTACTAATGACGCTTGGAGAGTCAGATAACAACAGACAGTATGGGAGGGTCTATAGAGAGGCGGTGGATGCCCAGTTCTTCTTCACACGGTTTGATCTTTGCCGCCGGCTTTGAAGTTTATACACTGTGTGCTCAGCTTTCCTGGCAGAAGCCTGGAGTGTGCAGCGTGGAGGCCTACTGAGCTCCCCAAGTCTTTCTTTCTCTCTCTCCCTGATTGTTTCGAAATGAAAAATTAAAAAGACATCCCAGTCTAGGTGGCCTGTGGCGTAGATGGCTCAGGCAGTTAGGGAGCTGAAATGCGTCTTTGAATTTAGAATGGGGCCATCCCTGTAACCCCAGCCCCACTGTGACTTCTATGGCTCGGCTCGCATCCTAACGCAACTCTGAGAGTTGGATTACGGAATGATTTGTGATAATGGGAGGGAAGGAGAGGGCTATTTGACTTCAGGAAACAGTGCTGTGAGTTCGGAATGATGTATGACACGAGCCACGGCGGCCAAGGCAGAGTCGATATAAGAGGTACAACAGGCTGGCCCCGCTGTGCTGAGCAACCTCCCTCTAACCAGAAACACAGACACGGGCTCCATCAGCAACACTCCCCACCCCCGCTGCCCAAAACCACAGCAAGCCCCTCAGTTGCAGATAAAATATAACCAGCTAACAGGCATGCTGTTAATTAGCAGAGTGTGTGACTGGGCTGGATCCACACATACACCACCATCCTCTGTTTCCCCATCCCGAGTCCTCCCACCCAAGGAAGCAGAGAGACAAATTTAGTGGGTTATCACATTTTGAAAGGGGGGGGAGGGTGCTTTCAGGCTTGAAAGGGCTTAGCTATCTTATCTTCTTTTTCTACAGATGCAAAGTATGTGAGGGCTATCGAGAAGGGTATCTTCAGCAGCAGAAAATTTGCTTTAAAAGTTTTTTTTAAGCACACACATTAAAATATGAATTGTTGAGATTTCTGTCGTTCTGTTTTGTTTCATTTCCTTGTTTTCAGAGACCCCTCGCAGTGTGACCCTAGACACTCAAAGGCTGCTGAACACTCTCGGTGTTTGCCGTCTCTGCCCATGTCCCAGGGCATATCCAGCCACCAAGCACCCTGTCTCCAGGCCCTCAGCATTCACCAGGCATGGCACCTCTACACTGAAGCTCCCACAGTCCAAAATTTTATATTTTTTTTTCTCCCTTAAAACAAGAACAAGCCCTGGGCCACAGCCCAGTTGAACTCCAAGATGAAGCTTTGCCACAATACTAGATCATAATGATTTAAAACAGCAAATACCGTGCTAAATAACGAGCAGATGCAGCTCCGAGTCCAGCAGGCCAACAATGAGGCCAAATTAGCTGTGTATAGATTTCAGAAAGAGAAGAGACTCGGATGTTTTATGGAGGAGTTAAAAAAAAATCGAATGAGTCCCCCGTGTTGAGAATTTCCTGATGTCAGAAGCAGGGTGGATGACACAGACGTCATAAATCCAGTTGCAGAGTGTTAAAATCACTTTAGTCTGCCATCCCGGCAGGATTCAATAAAGTTGGATGGAAGACGTGTGTGTACTCGGACCTGTAGGCCCACAGCCTACAGGTATTCTAGTTGTCTGTCCCTCTGCTGCTGCCTCTGATTCTTAAGTAATTGGTTGCTTCTAAAAGCTTGCTTTAGGTCATCTCTACCGTATCGCAGGGACCAGCTCTCCGACACCGTACATATATCAGCCCCATTGCTCACCCATGCACTCACTGTTCTTAGTCAGCATCTGTGCTGTGCAGTACGATGTAGTCACAGGAGCATTTTAATTTTAATGAAAACAAAAACGGGGCTCTGAGGTCCCGTTCCCTCTCCCACACATGTCAAATGGTGCTTGCTCTGTGTCTCTGACCACACGTGACTCGACGATTAGTTCCTAACCGACTAGTGGGGCATGCCATGCTAATAAAAGTCACGGTCTGGTTTCTAAAACTGGTGGTCAAAGAGGAAGCCCTTGCGGTGCATCACTGTACCTGAGACCGTGAAGGGAGAGGAAGAACCCTCTCCTCTTCACCTGCCTGGGAGCCTGGGGCAGAAAGTAGATCTGAATTTCCCAGGCATGCTCTCTCAGGCATGAAGCAGAGATGTGCTGCCAGAGGAGGTGACAGGCTGGGATTGTTCTCACAAACCCTTGGCTTTCCCTCTCTCTGTTCGGAGAGGGCCAGTCCCTCCCTGTACACCCACAACCCCCTACCACTTCCACGCTTCAACAATAAGACTTGGTCTGCTCCTTGGGAAGGCTTGTGTGAACACAGTCTGCAAGATCCCTTTGCCTGTCAGCACCCTCGGACACAGGACACAGGACACAGGACACAGGACACAGGACACAGTCTTCCCCACTTCTCTGGTCAACACGTAGTTTCTAATGCTTGTCAGTTTCGCAAGCAGCGTTTCCTTCGTTGTGCCGTTTGACTGTCTCAGTTGTCTTTTTCTGTTTGTTTGTTTTAATTGTTGTTGTTGCTGTTTTAATTAGCATTGAGCATTTGGAGAAGGAAGACACATCAAGCTATGCTCCAACCACCTCCTCCCCTATTCCCTTCTCTGACCGGCTGGACATCAGCAACATTGGCTTCTGAATTAGGGGAAAACTGAGATAGCTGTATTTTCAATTGATTCTCAGAAACAAACACCTTTCCAGCAGGTTCTCCATAGCCACCAAACAAACTGAGAAGGAAGGTATTTTTGATGTAAATGCTGAGCAGCCGTGACCCCCTGTCTCATCATGAGGAAATAACACCATTTCCTAAAGACGCCTCTCACTGGGACCTTGGCAGCATCGCAGTTTTCTTTCTTGTTTACTAAAAAGCCAAGATTTTGGCTTCTGTGTCACACCTAAGCATATTGGCTGGCCCGCTGGCGAGACGCATCCTATTCCCGCTTCTGCAGGGCGAGCACAGCTGTGCTCTCGGAGGACGTACCTGGGTGTACGCTGTGAAGAAAGCCATTTCACGGTGCCAGCGATTCACACGCCGGGGCCACTTGGACTGGCAGAGACTGAGAGCTTTGTGCAATGGTGGCAGGGTGGGTGAAAATGAATCAGATATGAAAATATCTGAAGCAATAAATTAACGCACGGCAGGGGGGGTGATAGCTTAATCCTGTCTACTCCAACTCTACCTGACACCCGTGATTGTTACAGGAGGTGGGACGCGGGAACAGTACTGGAGCGAAAATGAACGTTCCCCAAAGATCCCCAGCTCTGCGATAGGTACGTAATGTGATTCTGAAAAGGACCTCATACAGCTTTGATGGTATTTGTGTGTTGAATTCCCGGTAACCTGTCAGGGACTCCTTTCTCATCTCGCCTTTATTTAATGCAAAAGGAATGGCTTTGACATTTGGAGAAAAACATTTTTTTTTTTAAATTCGGGTGCCTGATGAAGCTTATCAGCATGTTTTGTAATATAAAACAAATAATTCTAAGCATGTCCCCTCCTCTCTTTGAAAGTGGACAGTGCAGGCTTGACAATACCAATGACTGAAACAAAAGATAAAATCCTGTAAACATTTTTTTCCAACCAGGTACCTGAGACTAACAAATGCTTCCTCATACCGGGAAGTTCTGATTTGCCTTCATCATTTCAAACATAACTGGCCGATGCCTGAATTATTGTCCTTAGGACAGCACTCACGGGAGGGCTTTAGAACACAGACCTTCCCCACATGATGCAGAGGCATGCTCACATTCAAATGTCTCCGAGCAACGCCTCCCTGCTCGGCTGTTTTGTCTAGAATATTTCACTTTAAGGGGCTTTGGAAGTGAGACCCCTAAAGTGTTCATCCCGGTCTGTCGAAACCAAACACTTGCTTCTGGAGTCACTCAGCACACAAACCCAGACCCTCCGGACTTCGACAGGAAAGGCCTATCTGAAGAATCCCATTTCTCTCCTCCAAAGTTGAAAATAACACATTTTTATAGACATTCTGTTTTTATTGTTTGTGAAGAATCTTCAGGTTCAAGGATGAATCTTTCACTTTGGCTTTCCTTTTTAAATACACACGTTAGCCCTTTAAATAGACATTAGACTGTTTTAACTAAGTGTCTATGATCTTCAGAGAAAGGGCATGTTGCTCTGCCAGACTTCAATTTTCTGTTTCTAAATACTACACAAACATATTTACATTAAGTGTGGGACTTCTGGGAATTTCATGGGTTGAGGACAATTATAGCATGCCAATAATTTATGCTTTATCTCATTTTAAGAGCCCCAGTATATGAATTTCTGTGGCCTTATTTTTCTGCTTTTAAAAATATTCACTCAGATAGTTCTCTTAGCCAATAATATGACAAAACAGCGCTGCTTTTGTCCCAAATTTTAATGCTTATTGTAACAATTATAAATTATAACTCATCTAGTCAGAAGTCAGATAATTAAACATACAGAGATTGAAGCTTTTTTTTTTTTTTTTTTTTTTTTGCATTTATCCTTTGGAGATTAAAATTTTAGCACAGCTAAATCCATGCAAATTGGATTCAGTTGTCTTTAAATTTGCTGCATATTAAGACCATGGGCTCTCAGGTCACCCCTGCAAGAGAGAACCTATAGTGTCTTTACCTCTTAGATGAAAGCCTGATATCTAGACTAACTTCTGCTCTGGTTAGGTAGAAAGGAGACCGTGGTGGCGAGGTCACGAAGTAAAGCATGTGTGTTGAAAGCAGACCACTCATCTCCAGAGCTAGACCAGTCAGGGAGCAAAGAAAGTCTCCTAGCACAAATACAAAGCTTGGCACAACACACACTTCAGCGAGGGATAGAGCTGAGTGGTGGGGACTCAATGGGCAGAGCTCTGCAAGGCGGGTTGCTGCCACAGCTTGCTAGTGTTCCTGGCTCCAATATCCTTCTCCAAAGCCAGTGGAGACACTGTTTACTGAAGGGTGATATTTTTAAATGTGTGAATTTAAACAGAGTTGCTACGGAGGCTCTAGTCTGTCCCAAAGGAAGGAGAGGTCTTTTTCATCTCAGGTGTCTTCTGGCCACTGGGAGACCGTGGCAGCTTTCTCTAGTGGGGCACCTTATGCCAGGGATCCTGGCCTGTGCTGGCTCAGCTCAGGAGAGTTGTGCATGTGTGTGCATATCTCTCTCTCTCCTCTCTCCTCTCTCCCCTCTCTCCTCTCTCCTTTCTCTCTCCCTCCCTCCCCCCACTCTCTCCTCTCTCCCCAGTCTTCTCCTCGAGTGTGTGTGTGTGTGTATGACATTTTTTTCTGCTCCCTAGCCTCTGTCCTTGTTTCCTAGATGCAATTTTGGTCCCAGACAAGGGGTTATTTATCTGTTTCCATGTCCCTCCATCTCTCCCTCTTCTCCCACTACAGAATGTGTTATATGTTGCCTCCTCTGAAGATGCTTGATATAAAATTGAGGTAAGGTTTGCTTCTTGCTTGGCAAAAATGTACACACACACACACACACACACACACACACACACACACACACCATCCACAGGACCAACGTCCATCACCTGGACGAACGATCACCTCATTAAGTCCATGTCAGACCTGCTGGGTCTAAATCAGGTGGTCTTGTTCAAAGACACCCTCTTCTGTGTCTCTGATGTCCCTTCTTTATTTAATCTTATCCATTTGTCCTGGGGTTTTAGCAGCCCTGGCCTCCCACTCTAGTCACCTCTCCCACCACCCTGTGTGCTCTATCTACGGCATGAGTTTTACTGACAGAAACAATGCTGCCTCCGTGGGCTCGGAGCACAAGGTGGATGTGTAATCTCAGAACCCCATTTTGCACTGTTGGAATGTGCTCTGTACCCCCTATCCACCTGAGAAAGAAGAGGCTGGGACTCCCTGGTTACACAGCACCACCCTGGTTCTAGGGTCTCTCTATGCCTCTATATTTTTTTTCTAGCTGGCGTGATTACCACCCTCAGCTCATGTGCTAGGAATCAACTGTCTCTGACTTACTGATTTTCTACAAAGAGCAGAGGAAATTCAGATATGTTAGAGAGAGAACATTTGGGTAGGCTATGAAGTGCACCACTCCAATGGGCCATGGAAAGTTCTCCCCTGACATATGTGTAAAGCCCAATTTCCCCTTTAATTTAGGCTCACAATCTCTGTCCATGATGTTATGTCCCAAACAAAGCAATCTCAGGGCTATCTTTATTGAGGTATAAGGGTGTGTCCTTAACACGCAGAATCAAAATAATATTCAGCATGCCATCCCCTGCCGAGACACTAAAGGGCTGGGGAAGAATAAGAAAAAATGGGTCCTTCTATTTTTTTTTCATATTTTATTCAGTTGAATCTTTCTCATTGAAAGCCTCCTTGATAAGATGTGGCCTCCACAGTAGCCCTGAGCCTAGCAGATCAGCCTGCCAGCAGAATAGACCACTCTGAAAATAATACCTCGGCCATTAATGAGGATGCTTCCTTCATTGTGTGCAACTCACTTTGAGAACACTAGTGTCTCCACACCAAACCCACAGGGCCTGGCATGGTGGGGTGTCCACAATAACACAGGACACTAAACACATTTCCTGCTTCAGTTCCCTTCTAGAATGTTCTGCGGGCTGTGGATTGACAAGATGGATGCCTGGATTTGTGTTTCTGAAATCAAATTCCATTCTTTCTGAGGATTTGTCCCAGGAAAACACCAAAGGGAAGCATAAAGGAGGAAAAAAAAGTGGGCTGCAAGATGGAGCTTCAAACAGCAGTTCCAGTCGATAGCTGTAAATTGTAGCCCCTGCCTCGGCAAACTTTTATTTCCCTTAAAATTTTAACTAGTGTCTGTACACTCTGAGCCTGACATCACATGCTCCTCCCTGGCAATGCAGATGTGCTTGATTCCTGATGCCAGGAAGTTGGTGAAGGGGACCTTCTGAGGCTGCCCAGAGTGGGTGATTCTCAGCAGTCAGCAAGCATGTTGCAGCAGCATTCCTTCTATAGCGCTCACTCTCCAAATTTCCTCTACACTTTGTTTACTATATATTCCAATAGTGTAATATTAAACAAAAACAGTGTGTCCTATGCCAGGATGATTGATTACCACACCGGCACAAGGTCACCTCCTAGGGACAGGCTGGGTGCAGGGGGGGCTGCCTGACTCCTACAGTTAACACTATATCCGCATTGTATGAATGTCACCAGCAATCCAGTGATTTATTGCTTGGAAGGCTCTGTTCAATTTTTTCTGCCTGACCAAATTGCACATTTTCTAGAAAAAGAAGCAAAAATATTTCAGCACATGGATTACTCCCAGCCCTCATCCTCCACCCTCAGCTCCACACACATTTGCCGGCATCCGGAAGACCCAGCCTTCTCTTCTCTTTCTCCCCTTTCCCCTCTCTGCTAGATATGTGGCAAAAAAAAAAAAAAAAAAAAAAAGACATGATTATTACAGTAATGAAAAGGTGCAGCAGGACATTAAGGGCTTTTTAATCAGATTTTGGTAACATCTGTGGGCCAAGAATAAGGGCAGCTGTATGCTCTCTTTCTTAATTTTAGCTAGATTTACTTTGGATGGAAAATTGTTAGCCTGGGGGGAATTGATGGGGGCTGCAGAGGGGGCTGCCCTTACAGGGTCCAGCACAATCCAAATGGCTCGGAATACAGTGAAATCAGCTTCTCCTGCCCTGGAGGGTGCTGCCCCACACCCTTCCCTGCATGGAGATAGGCAATGGAATTAAAGAACATACCTCACTCATGGCAGAGGGGCTTTTTATTTCAACATAGGTAGTTTAACTTAAAGGATTCTTTATTCCAACTATTTAGGTGTGTTTTATCTTAAAGGGCTCCTTAGTGTAATTAAATTACGTGAATGATGCCTTAAGAGCAATTTGAGCTTGTCTGTATAGACACCATTGTCTGTGACACACCACAAGGATAAAGAAGAACATGAGAATGTTCCTGAACTGTTCATCCCATAAGGTCTTATGTGTGCATATGGTCTTATATTGTCTGGCATTATTTTTTTTATTACAATTTCAACATACAGAGTAATTCCATGCTTTTTATTTTACTTTTTGTTCTTTGATGGTTTATGCATGTAAATAATGAATGTTAGTTTTTCACCCCTTTCACTTTATTTCACACTCCTCCCTTAACCTTTAAAGAAGCATTTTCATAAGAAGTGATACAGACACACAGAACAGGACGTTTGTTCTACACAGGGACTCATGGCCATTTTTACTCAATGTGCTCACTGCTTTTTAAGAGGGTTTTTGTTTTTCCTCCTAACTCCCCACCCCCGCCATAGCTGTAATGAACCTCCTGGACACAGGGTATGGAAATACAAGGAGACAGATGAATATACAGCCCAGCACAGCTGCAGACAGGCTTTATGAAACCTTGCTTTTTGCTCTTTGTCCTATTTGTGGATGCCACTCAAGCACTGGACACTTAACACAGTGATTTGTCTTAAAACATTGCTTGGTTTTATGCCAAACTGGACAGAGAAAAGCCCATGAGGACCAACCCTGCACAAAGAACCAGGGGAAAGTGAGGAAAGCTGGGAATAGGAGATGTGATATTCACCAGGGAAGAGTATGCCAATGGTTGTCTAGTGCCAAAGGGACAGCCCTAAAATGCACACACACACACACACACACACACACACACACACACACACACACACACACACAGAGGTAGCATTATACAGGCTGAACAGGTTATATTGAGGAGTATATATGTGTACACATATATGTGTGTGCACGTAATAAGAAAAAAGAGGTCATAAATTTGTTCGAGAGTGGGGAAGAGTATATGGAAGGATTTTTAGGGAGGAAAGGGATGGGAGAAATGTTGTAATTAAATTATAATCTCAAGAAAAAAATCACAACAAATAAAATGTTTTTAAGTTTCTTGGTTGTGTATTGTGTTTAATGATTTTTATTTAATTTAGGATTCTCAATTATTAGAAGTAGAAATGTTCCAGATGAAGAAAATAGAACAGACAAAACATAAACATCAAAAAAAATTTTCACAAATTTAGCAGATTACTGAAATGGCTCTGCAGAGCCAGTTCTCATGGGTGTAAGTTCTTAGCTCTGTTTAATTTTATATGGAGGGAAAAGTGTCAAAGGGAGGGAAATAGGAACTAAGGAAAAAAGAACTGCTTTTCAGAACCCTCCCTACTGAGCCTGGTTTCATCAGATCTATGATCACTCTCTGTCTCCTACAGCCTGATAATTTACTTTTAAATCCCAGTGTTCAGTGTAAAACAATTTCATAAAATATTTCTAGTGATCCAATACTTAGATGCTAAAATTAATACTTTGTTATCATCTATCACCATGCCTCCTTCTAAGATCTAGCTGGTATTTTATACAGAGGCACCATATCTTAGGAGAATGAACCAGCCTTGCACTGATGTGTCTGTGCTAATGCAAGGCTTGAGGTCTTTGGATAATATTCCAAAAACTTTCACTTGATCTGTGAGGTTTGTTATTGTTGTGGTTGTTTAAATAACTTTGTTTTATCATTGAGTGTGTAAGTGTTTGTACATGTGGGTGTGGATGCCTCCAGAGAGCAGAAGAAGATGTCAGTTCTCTGGGAAATAGATTTATAGGCGGTTGTGAGCTCCCTGATGTGGGTGCCATGACTCCATCTGCAGTCCTCTGCAAGAGCGGCAAGTGCTCTTAACCACCGAGGACTTCTCTACCTCTTAAGTCTGTGTTTTGTCAAAAATCTTAAGCATTTCTTTTTGCTCACAGGAAAAACCCAATCATGGCTATAAAAATAGACACACCAGCACACACGCAGTATCTTCTGGTCTTCTTCTCATACTGGGTGTGTGCTAGAAACAACACACAAGTACCCCACTTCTCTTAATGGACTTAATAGCAAACGCTCTCTAGAAGGAATCGAATCCATCTCAAAAGTGAGAAAACAGAAGACAGAAAGATGGCATTTGGTGGTGGAGAACAGTAAAGAACAAACGCAGGAACTGCTGAGCAAAGCAAAGGGCAACAACGCGAATGAAGTTCATCAGAGAGCATGCTCACCTCAGTTGTAAAATCTACTGAATGAAGCAGCACAGAGTCACCACAGCACAGCCTCCCTATGCAGCACATCTCTCCTGAAGCCTTGGTAGATGCTAGGCCTTCTTTTAATGTAAGGGGAAGAGTTCGCTAAACACCTCCTCAACATCTTGCCAGCAGCCAGCCTTGTGGGTGAGCGTTGGCACTTCTTCATTCAGTCCTTCGTGCTTAAGGCGGGTCGTCTCTACCATTGTGAGCACTGGCCCTTATGGTTCACGTTCAAATCATAACAAGAAAAGTTTCTCTTTATTCTTTCTCACACTTCAGACAAATTGAAGCGGAAGTAAATGTTTTTGTTTTGATCCCAAGTGTGGGATGTGAAACTGCCTCGTGGGAGGGCATGTAGTGTTTGTCCGGTAGACACAGACTCGTGAGAGGGCGTGTGATCTTTGTCAGCCGAGAACTGGCTCATGTAGGACATGGTCTTTGCTGGTTGGAAAAGATCCTGAGAGGATATAAAAAGGAGCCCTCTCCCCCGGCAAAAACAAAAACAAAAAAAAAACCAGAAAGACATCGCTTTCATACTTTGCATTGCTTCACATAGCTTGGCTACGCGTTGCTTCACTTTGAGACATTCCTAGAGAGAAATTCTCTGGAGAAAACTTGGAAGAGACTGCTTTTGGTCCTTGCTGTTGCTCCCACTGCTGCTTCTTCCGGCTGCTGTGTTTGCTGTTTACAGCCTGATGAGGAAGAGTTAGAATCGCCCCCAAAGGGAACTGAGTCTAAAAAGGTCTACCTCCACTGTCCCTACTAACTGTCTTTTTCTCCTATCTAGGGTAGGTGTGTTGGAATGGAGGTAGATGCATTAAAGAACCCCCAATAAAGTAGGTTTTAAAAAGATCAAAGCCTACAGATGGAGCCTCACATTAGGTGCCAAATTTTAGTGTTTTGTTTTTTTTTTTTTTCTGAGACTGGGTTTCCCTGTGTTGCCCTGGCTGTCCTAGACTTGTTTTGTAGACCAAGCTGGTCTGGAAATCACAGTGATCTGCCTGCCTCTGCCTCCTGAGTGCTGGGATTAAAGGCGTGTGCCACCACACCCGGCAAATTTTTATAAAACTGTGTTTGTTTCTCAGTTTCTCTCTTAACCCAGCTACCACACAAATAATTTAGACTTTTATATTTGTTTAGTAAAAAGTTTCACAACATTATAAATGAGCAGTTATTACCCTATACTTAACCCTCTAAGCTAATCTGGTTTTCTCCCAGCAAATATCTTAGAGATACTTGCATTTTATAGATTTTTTTTTTTTTTTTTTTTTTTTTTTTTTTTTTGCTTCAGTTCTCTTTCCTGATGTCTCCTAGACCCCTCCTGTGGTTGAGGCCCCTACTTCCTCTTCTAACTCCTCTTCCCTTGGTTGGCAGGAAGTCCATCCTTATTTTCTCCCCTGCTCAGCAATTGGCTATAAGCTGTTTTATTGGCATATCAGGGGACAACTGAGAAGTAGTGGTTACACTACACTGAGCTAGGAGATTCTCAGAACAAAGATTGCAACCAGGTATCGGGGTGGGGATGTGTACAGAAATCAGCATTTGAATTACACAATAACCTTAAGCCCACACACAATTCACAGTTGAACTAGCATTTGTGGGAGTCTTGGAGGGGCTGTATCTTTCCACCCTGTGTCTTATGTCTTACTAGTGGGGCCCAGTGAGCAGAATTTCCTTAGAAAGACCCCTTGGCTCCACCTCTGTGTGCTTCTGAGTGATGCCCCTACTACTCTGAAGGACTTGCTCCACCCAACCTCTTCCCAGTGCCCTCTTCCCTTCAGCTACTGCTTAAGTACCACCTCTTCATTCTCTTGTGCCAATAGCAAGAGTCTCAGGCCTCAATGAGTGAACTATCATCTGCCTTCCCTTGATTTTTCTCTAGTAGAGATTTAAGCAACATTCATTGCTCTATCTCAGCTGAGAGGAAAAGCAAGATTTTCTAACTTGTCCATTTCCCTGAGAGAGCATATCCCCATCGGTGGTACTCTGGCTGCAGTCAGGGAACACCACTCACGGACACTGATCGGAGGCTTACATGCAGGGTCTACATCTAGTAGGCTGTACCAGGTGACATAATTGTGGGGAGTGAATGAAGCAGCCCCTCTCTAAGCATGCGTCTATGGATTTCAATGCAACCATCTATTTTTCCCGTCTTTTAAAAGCCCCAGGCCATAAATACTAACAATCCATATTGTGTTAAGGGTTTTTTTTTTAATCTCACTTTAAGAGAATATACACACAACACAAAGAAGCCTCAAGGATGCCACTGAACACCAATTGTCTCGGTGTCACTAAGAGACACTCTCCAATCTGTTACTCAGGGAGGTGTACCCAAGAGTTTCACACAGACCTACAAATGAAGGCTTCCCCAACCTCACCCAGGGGCTCTCTGCATTCACACATTGAGGTGGGGGGTAGCTGTTTCTTTCGTGGCCTCTGTCTGGACTTTGAGCACAGAAGGTAATGAACCACCCGCCCCCACTCCCCACACGCGCTTTTTCAATGTTTCCCAGGAGCAGTTGTCTCTACCCTAATGTAAGCAGGGACGCTGGATCACAGCGCATCCCGATTGGCCGTTGCTGGGACACCATTCCTAGAAGTCCCAGGCGGTGTGTCTAAGAATAATGTCTGTGCACCGCAGACCCTACAGGTGCCCGTGGGCAACATGGGTATTTTGGGATTGTGGATGGCATGGGTAATTCTGGGAGTGCTCCTCACAGGAGACAGGAAACTGCCGTGGTGATGTTGATTTCTCCTCCTTTACGAAGACATGCCAGGGAAGTACCACTAATTACACAGCCGTGAGATGAACGCAGCCACCATAATGAACCATGGGGAACTTAAAATAACATAAGACATCCAATAGACAGACTCAGCACAGCCATGCAAACAGCGATAGAATGATTTGGGAACATGATCCAGGAGGTTTAATTCCTTTTTTCCATTGAATTCTTTAAGGCCCCTGATTAACGTGAGGAGAAGGAATTGGGGGGTGAGGGAGGAGGAGGAAATCTTAGCTTAAATAATTTAAATAAAACCAGATCTGACAATATCGTGTGACAAAATGTTGTAGTGCTTTCTCAGTCGTATTTTGAAGAGATGTGTTTTTGAAAATTACTCAAGTGCTCTGCAAAAAGTTAACACTTTTTAATTACCAGGTTTGTGTCAGTTGGTGAAATTTTAATGTAATAAAGCAGTTAGCCAGACCTCCTAATGGATGTAAAATAAAATTATTCATTGAAAATCAGACCATAGGCCACCTACTGTTTCTCTTTTCCCTGCTCTCTCTTTTTCTTTCCTGTTCTTCTTCTTCTTTTTTTTGGGGGGGGGGCGCAAATGGTTGAACCATCATGGGGTTACAGAACTTAACATGTAAATTGCAGTTGAACTTATAATTTCTGCTCCGAATCCCTAAAGACTGCCATTTAAGTCAAATATATGAGTTAAAATTTGCTTCTGTGCTGTCATAATGCAATGAGGTGGTCAAAAATTGGCCCGTACCTGGAGTAATTATGGGCCCAATAATAATGTATTTTTAGTTATTTAATCAAAGGTATAAAAATCACCAGTGTCAAATTCTTCTTATAAAAAAAGAATGAAAATTTAAACACCAGCTTTTAAGTTGAAGGGAGACAATGCTAAATCCAACTCATTAGGGAATGTCTCACAAAGCCAAGGGTCTCAAGTGGGAGAGACAAGATGGCTGCTCATATTTCAGGCCATTCCTGGGAAGTAACAGGGGTAAGATGGGGGTAAGAGTATATTTTTTTTTTCCAAAATGGTTTTGAACTAATTTTGAACGTTAACTAAAACTGATCAATCTTCCATCAGCTCAAATGGGTATATTGTCTAATGGGGGAAAAATGAGTCAAATTGCGTGGAACTCACGCCCAGATGGAGGGAGATGTGAAGGTGGACATTTCTGCCACACGCTGGCACGACGCTACTACGGTCTAATCTATGCTTCAGAGAGACCTGGAAGGTGACTTCCTGTCACCTGGCTGCAGAGGCAACATGTCTCCCTCCACTGTCACCTAGACATTAAAAGCCTATGGGCAACATTTCTCTTTTTACAATAGTCTCTGCTAAAGAGGTCATGTTTGCCTCGGAGCTCCTGAGGTCACACACTGCAGGTGACTTTGGGCTCTGGTGGCCAAAACATTAGGAAGTAACATCTTAGATATGTAGTCATGGTGCCTGATCATATTCCACTCTATTTCTATCTACCTCCATCCTACATGCGTTTTGGGAATATGAACTTAGCTCTAAACTATAGAAGCAAAGAACATTCAAGCCAGAGACTTATAGCCTGGGTCCTATCATCCAAATGTCCCCATCTCCTCCTATACTCTGCCTGAATGGACCTCACCCTCAAAGCAACAAGATGGGAGAAAGCATCAAATTTTTATCTAATTTCTGGTGTGTGGGAAGTGTATCTGAGCAGAGAAATGGGCAGAAGATGGAAGAGCAGCAGGAAAAATAAATCCCAAGTGAACCTATAACTGAACAAAACCAGACTCACTCTGGTACCCTGCTGCAAGGAGACCTCTAGGATGCTTTAGGACATCGGCTCTCAACCTTCTTAAAACTATGACCCTTTAATATGGTTTCTCATGTTATAGTGCCTCCCCAAACATAAAATTATTTTGTTTCTATTCCATAACTGTAATGTTGCTATCACTATGAATAATAACATAAATATCTGATATGACAGGGGTTGTGACCCATAGGTTGAGAATCATGACTTTTGGACATTTTTTTATGCGCCCAACAAACTTTTAGACAGACATGTAATAAGCTAACCCTGGTTGGACCTCCACATGGGCAAGAAGATAGTGGGCATCTCTGATATGAAGCAGCCATTATAAAAAGCAGCAGTGGCCATCAGTACCTAGAATGGGCATTCCCTTTAAAGGCCTGGTCACTATCAGGTACCTGAAATGCCTAAATATAATGTCACCTTTGACGTCCTCACTGCACAAATGTTAACTTTACCTATTATCCCATCAGGGGCCCTGGTATGTTGAAGGTGGTACATGCCTGTCTCCTCCTAGGCCCCCTTGCTTCTTGGCCACTGTGACTCTTCTGTCACCACTCTTCTGTCTTTATCTAAGGTGACTGGTCAGCTCCATGCTACCACCTGTGTTTTCTATCCAGTGCCAATTGCATTACAGAAAACTGTCAGTCCTGTGCCCCTTCCATTTATCCCGAGTCTCATTAACACCTCTTTCCTCTGGCTATATGCCACTCTGGCTTAAGGAAACTGTTGTTACCAAACACACAAAGGAAGAAAAAATGGAAAACCATGTTACAAGATAGCTGTTGGCCTGTCTGGTTGAGAATCACGAATGCGGGGCACTTTTGAGTTAGGACAACTCATAGCAGCCTTGAGAGCACATTTCACCTACGCGCATTTCAACCAGACTGATGCGCGTCTGAGCCTGGGCAAGGGTTCAGGGGTCGGATGGAATCTCCATGTCCGTGCATTTTACATTGGTGCTCCAATGGCTATTGGGATGTAGAACAGGAAAACTGCATCAAGTGTCATAAATGGCAACTGAGCCCAGAACCTCTGTAAGACATCAATTTTTACCATGTACCCAAATGCCTCCAAAATTCATGCAGTCAGGTAACCTTGGTTGATTCTCCACACAGGGCTGCACTTGGCGTTTTACCTGACACACGGTGGACACCTAAGTTTCCTGGTAAATAAACCAACATGGAATAAGGTCCCACCTAGTTAATAGTCCCCAAAGAAACACATTCTCACCAAAGTCTTAGGCCTGTTAATACCACTTACTTCAAAACACTCAGGCATTTCTTTTGTTATTTGTCTACTGTCCAAGACTAAGCTCACACCTAAGTCCAAATGGCCTTCACGCGCCTCTCTGTGAGGGACAGATGGATCATGCCAGAACACAGAGGATCAAGAAAGACCAGTTGTAGCCTTGGGCTCACTCAGGCTCCAGATAAGTTGTTCTTTTCATCCTCAGAACGGAGACTGGATTTGAGGCCAGAGCACTGTTGGTGCTTAAGATAGCTGCCCCAGAGGCACTAGCCACTCTCTGGATGTATCCATAGGTCACAATCAAACCCAAGGTACCCAGTCTGCTGCCAAACAAAGGAAGAAGTGGTCCCTTGTCCCTGGTGCTGCTAATACACCTGTTCATCTATGGCCACCCGCACTCTTCTAGTCTTTCTTTTAAGAGATGTTCTCTCTCACTAGATGGCCCACCACCTGGACACTGCATCTTCAGAGCTAGCACAGGTCTGGATATAAGAATGGTTTTATGTAACTTGCTTCATAATCTGGACAGCCCATTCCCTGCCACACCCATGTTGTGACAAATGCTGAATTAGCCTGGTCAGAGCGAGGTCCAGCAGGGAAAAGTACATGGGGGAAACTGAGGGTGGTCTACTCAGGAGATAATTGGGAAGAGCTTGCTGAGACTTCTGGGAAATGCTGTGGAAAGAGCCTGATATACAGTATACCATGTAGGGTACTGTACACTATGGAGAAAGACCAGGAACATAAGAAATGAGTTCATCACTCCATAGCCAACTCTACTTTTGGTAAAGCAAGTCCTTGAAGCTATACTAAGGGCCACTACATGTGATTTGAGCTTCTTAATTTCCTGTCTATGAGGCTCCAGGGCTTATGACAGTACTTACAAAGGTAAAAGGTGTCACACAGGATGTCTACAGTGCACATGAGTGACAACAGTGCTCACATGGGACAACCAGGCTCACATAATGTCTAGTTCAGGTCCCAGCACACACAGGACAAAAAAAGCTTTTGTTATTTTCATGAGCAGGTTTTATTCTTTATTTTTTCTATATCTTTCTGGAAAATACTTTTGTGTGGTTATGACATTATCCTGTGTTGAGATAAAAATACTTTTTAAAATGTGACAGATATGGACTCAGCATTCTGCTGTTTCCAAATTTCTGCATTAAAGCCTTAAACCTTAATGTCAAGCATTAGGGACTTTTGGGAGGTGGCTAAGGTTGCATAACTCATGAGGTGGCCTTTCATGATTGTACAAGTGTCCTGGGTCATTATGAATGAGGTATGGGCCTCTCTCTCTCTCTCTCTCTCTCTCTCTCTCTCTCTCTCTCTCTCTGGGTGTGTGTATGTGTGTGTGTGTTCTCTCTAGCTCACTGTCTCTCCCTCCTCCCTCTCTCCTTTGCCATAGCATGTAAAGATATCTCCAGAAGACATCTATACCCACACTGTCAAACCTGCTGGTACCTTGCTCTTAGACTCTAGGCTTTAGAACCAAAGAATAAACGCCCTGGTACCAGTCTTCCAGTTAACCAAAGCTCACACTGGCAGGTACAAAAACTCTATAAAAGTAAATCATATACGTACTTTTTGCAGGGATCCCCCAAAGCAGAAGCATCCATGTGTATGCTTGAGATTAGAACAAACAAAACTGACTTTACAGAGGGAAGAGAGAATGAGCAAAGAGGATGGAGGACAAAGGGAACAAGGAGTGATGCCGAGGCAGAGAGAGGAGGCTCAATACCGCCTCAGCTCCCAGCTGCTTCTCAGAGGCAACATATGTCCTCCTGAAGTATTGCAGTGTGGTGGAAACACATTTGTAGATGTCTGAGTGAATAGCATGGTTATGACATGGATAGTGATATGAGTTTTCCATCAGACAAGATCAACGTCTAATTATCGGGTTTTCTGGAAAGCAACTGCCTGAGTGCACTTATACGGAAAATACTTTCAATTTGGTTTTATTTAGTAGATTCCATGCCTTGTTTCCAACTATCCACTGAGTAACAACTGAGATCCTAGCAAAGCAGTGACTCCTTGCATAAATGAAGGGAGCTCAGGTTATTCCAGGCCAGCAGTAGCTCAATGCTGTTATCCTGTTCTCTTGGTGCCTTGCCCCTGACTACTCAGTGCAGACTTAGTGGCCAAAGGCAGGGAGGTTAGAGGAATCTCTTGGTGGCATCAATATGTGTTGATGGAAGGAGCTGAACTCACGATGGCCATAGGATGAGATGAAACTTGACTGGTAGGAGGGGGCAACTGGAGAAGCCAGAGAAAGCCACAGCAGCAACACAGTGAGCAAGTAGAAGCTGGAGAGGATCCCCTGTCATTGTGTGCCACCAACCGTGAGTTGAAGGTGCCATTTGGAGATCTGACAACCAATGATATCAGATAATTCAGGTAAATAGGTACTGGACTCCTAAGAACCTGAGTTATCACCAAGCCCCGTATGCTGGGGGTGAGGGTCTCCCAGAACATAGAATTTTAACAGTAAGACATGCCATGTAAGCTGGTCCTGTTTACCAGTCTACCATGATCTATTAACAGAATAGAGGTTCCACAAGGTTGCCTGTGCTACCAGCATCTACCCACCCATCATATTCCCAGATCCCTTCATATTCCCTGGAAATCCACTGAGTGGGGATGTGGTGGAGCATTGATGCACTAATCTCTGTTTAACATGTGATCCGGCTGACAGTTGATTCATATCTGCAAACAACTTTGCAAACTTTTACCCCCAAATGAAGGAGAAGCAAGCATGTTGTCAGCAGGGAATTAAGGTGGGTCCTCTCTGAGGGGCAGATCCGCAGGCTAGACAGAGCCAGGCCCGGGGATATGAAAGAAATAGCTTCTGATCTGATCACCCATGGTGATAACTTGGGTAAGTGTCACAAACTCTCCTCAAGACCAGACACATAGCTACTCTGTACTCTTGGATACAGGTCTGTTTTGGTTTTTTTTTTTTTTTCCTCCTCATTTCTGACTTCCAGAATCTTTGAAAGCTCCCAAGTAAGTTTGAAAGGATGAGGCATGAGGGTCCAATGGAGCAGGGTCCCTGAAGATGCATCTGACTCAAGCTGCTCCCAGCAATGAGCAGCTCCCATTGGAATTAGAGAAGCCAATTCTTTTTTTTTTTTTTTTTTTTTTTTTTTTTTTTTTTCAAGGGCTGTGCTCATCACATTCAACAGTCAGGGAGACAAATCACACTAGGGCTGTTGTTGAAATAAGATGGCTGAAGCCAGAAGTGACAATGTGCCAAGGCTTCATAGTGAGTCAGGAAAGAAGTCAAGGTTATTGGATTCCAATGCCGGCCGGGGTTTTTATATAGCAGTCACCTGCCACTCAAACAGGCCTATGCTGAAACCTACAGGTGTAAGTGTCCCGCGATAGACTGTACGTCAAGACTTATCCCTGAATCATTCCATTTGCCGCAATGGAGGACTATCCCTCCAGCGTGTGTATTAACCCTGGCTTTCATCTCAGCTTCATTCCTAGAAGCTGTGTGACCTTGAAAATACTCTAAGACCTCTCTGTGCCTGGCTTTGACGTCTATTTATAGAGAACTGAAGCGGTAGGTTCTTCATAGCATCATTGTTGTGATACAACAGCTCTAGACAAAATGCGGAGGGCTATCACATAACAAATGATCAATAAACAGAAACTCTTAGTCTGCTTTGTGATTAAATATAGATGCTAAATGGCTGTGGGGTTAGCTGGGATTCCAATTTGGTCACAGATAGCCAAGAGCTCCAAGAAGGAAGAAAAACCTCATTTGTTTTGCTTTCTGCCTGTGCTTTGTTCTCAGCTACAGTGAACACAGACTCCAATGGCTCAAGGCACTTACATGTGGAAAGAGCTGAGAACAAAATAAAGCAAACTTAGGCGCTGGCCTCCAAAAGCCTTCACCAGTTGGAGCCGCATGCATCCAACAAGTACATAGTTAGAGAGTTTCCATGTGCCAAGGCCCTCATGTTAATTATCGATTCCACTGCTTACAACAAACTCACAAATTAATTAAGCCTTCCGTCAAATATTTACACACTAGCTACCATATGTCAAGTACAATACTCAATGCTGAGGGTGCAAGCGTGAACAGGAAAACTCTATGGCCAGCCTTTACCTAGCCTGCAGTCTACAGAGGGAGGCCGATACGGTGCTATCCTGTTGGTATTAGCACAAAGCCTCTATGACCAATAAAAAAAATGATCTTGGAGATATTTAGTAACACTTAAGTGACATAGCTAGCATGTGAGGCTACCTGAATTCAAATTGTAGCCAGCTCCGTTTCCAAAGCCAGTTACCCTCCTTTAGAGCATAGGGTGCACAGCTTACCAGACTGACTAGAGGAAATGTCAGACAATAGGAAAAAGATATAAGAGAATAGAGGAAACACACTGGAGCCTGGAGATGGCTGCCACCAAACATGGTTTCAGTAGCCTTAAAAGACTCCAGAGACCTACTCGGGGCTCTAATCACTCCCATTTACACAGGAAGATAAGAAACCTCTTCCTGATAGGGAGAATTAAGATGTGCAAGATAGTGAAGGTCAGAGGTGAGAACAGAGTGGCGAGAGGATCATGGGGCAGACTGTCCCAGTGGGAGGGAAAGACAATATAAAAAGCTGGGCCAAGGCTGGAGATCCAACCTTGGGCATCTCTCTAAGGTTCTGGAGACCATCATGAAAGTCACAGACTGGTTTGGAACACACACACACACACACACACACACACACACACACACACACACACGCATGTGCATGCACTTACATAGATGCACACACTCACTCATGTGCACCAATCTATGATTCTGTTTCTGTAAACTCTGACTAAAAACACCCACTGAATCTATTTCTCTTGCTTCTCCTTCCTTCACTGGTTTTTCAATAGCACTGAAAACAGCCTGGTAGGTTATGTATCCTCCTGTTTGTCCGATGAGTAAATGGATTATGGAGTCATTTGGTGAAGTAGAGTACAACACAGAAATGGTTGCCATGTAGCCCAGGTGCTAAATTAAACTAATAATGGCTCATATGTTGGGCCCTTCATAAAGTGTTTAAGCATTTAGTAAAAAAACAAAAACAAAAACAAAACAAACAAACAAACAAACCCAAAACATTGCACTCTCCCAATTCCTCACCCCTGAGTTCTGATTCCAAACTACCTGGGACTATTTATATTCAGGTTAAAAATAGCTGATTTAAGATAAAAAGGTGTCCTTACTCACTGTGTGAATCATCTACTAAAATGTCCCTGTAACCTTACACTACCACCCTGGAAAGGCCTGGTAAAGGAAAGAACAGAATGGGTATGGATTGCAGGCCACTGCCAATACTCCACAAGAGGTGAATTCTGTGAGCCCTTCTTTAGAAGCAAACACACCAAGTCGGCCAGCTTCTAGAGAGCTCTTCCTGGCTTCTCTTTGGCATCGTGGAGAATCAAGATGGTGGGCAGATGCGGAATACATCCACTGAGTAGGTCTACAGGCAGCCATTAGTTGGAGAAGAAAGATAAGGAGGCTGATAGGGTCATTCTCTTTGCTTGCAGGGGGCTTAAGGCAGGGTTAAAATGGCCTACAGTAGCCAAAGAGGGGTATTCTTTGCTAGAAGGCCTTAACCATTAGCACTAAATGTATTCACTTCAACATAAGCACTTTAAATATGCAATGCATTTGCATATGTTTGTGTACATGTACCACAGTGTGCACATGAAGGTCAGAGAACACTTGTGACATTGAGTTCTCCCCTTCCACCATGTGGGTTGCAGGAAGAGACTTCAAATGGCCAGTGCCTTTGCTCACTCAGCCATCTTTCCAACCGCCACAGTAGACAATTAAAAGCAAGCAAGCAAACAAGCAAACAAAGAAAGAAATGCAAGCAGATTAGCAAAATACATATTTAAATTCCATCTTTAAAATGTCAAGGAGAAGCTGGGCAGCACATGAGAAGTGTATTTGCTAAGAAAGAGGCTCCCACTGAGGAAGAAGAAGAAAACTACATGCAAACATAATGGAATGATTATATCTTAAATACACAGTTCCAGGGAGCACACAACATAGCAATAACAGTAGAAATGAGAAAAAAATATCGTGAGAAAATAAGGCCATCAGAGCAACGAGCCTTGTGCTGACATCCAATCTGTCAGGACCCGTCCCTCACAAGCACGGAAACAGCCTCCCAGAGCAGAAAGCTGAGCCTCGGAAAGAGGAAAAGAAGTAAAACCTTGAGATATAACTTTGGAAAACTTTCCAGAAATAAAAGGAAAGTTGAATGTACAAGCTGAAAGAGTACACTGTGGGCCAAGAAAAATGATATTGAGTGATCAATACTGAGACACAGGCAAGTAAGTCATTGATTCTCCGAAAGGAGGAAGAATCCTTGGGGGATGGGAAAGGAGATCTGTTCTCTCTAAGAACCACTCAGTGTGAAAGAACCATGTCATGTGTGGGCTGGGAGCCGTAGACAGCCTCCCCAAGTCCCCAGGTGGAGGACGCATGGACTCAGGAGTTTTGTATTTGCTCCAGCAATGATTCAACTAAGAAAGAAAACAAACAATAAATCATTACCAAATAGAATGCCACAAGCCCTTCTTAGGGACACACCTGGGGGCGGCATCTCAACCACCCTGAAAGTAAACAAGGAAAGACAGCAAAGGATGGACGAGAGAAGTGAGCCCATTTATGTGGGGGATGAGGCTGTAACCACAATGACGGTCACTATGAGAGACGTTCCTTTGCAGAGAGGTTGCTTTGTTTCATTTTGGTATTAGACAGAATCTCTTTCCTCTGGATAGCCCAGGCCAGCCTGGAACCCTTTGTAATCCTCCTGCCTCAGAATTCAGGGTGTGGGATTCCAGGCATGAGCCGCTGCATCTGGATTATAGAAGGTAATTCTTGACCTAGTAGGCGTCTCAGGCTGAAAAAAAAAATGCATCTGACCTCTGATCTATGTTTATTTGGATGTTACTCATTCTCAGCACATGATGTCTTCATTTTGTACCCGGGAATCACCAACTTTATAGCTTCCTCTGAGCTGCCCCAGTTTAGACCCACATAACCCACACACTCAATTATGTAAGATGGCTAACTATTTAGTTCCTACAGTTTTCCAAACAGCTAGGAATAAGCAATGTAGAATGTAGAAATCATATTACATTTTGACAGAAGCTTTACCAGTTGGCCAGTTTATTTATTTACTTCCTCTTCATAATGTGGATTTTGGGTTATCTAGAACAAATGAAGTCAAGCATTTCATCCTCTGCCTCTATGGTAAGAACTTAGTCAATACTATAGGAACTGACTGAAACTAAATGCTTATTTCTAGGGTAGAGGAGAAATGAAAAGGAAGTGAGAAAAAAACGATGATTGATACAAACAGCACACTTCCTGTGCCGTCTTCCAAGCACCATGATCTGCACAAAGGCGCTAACAATCTGGAGTCAGTGTTCAATCATCCGGGTTGCAGAGGGTTCTGCATCTGAGCTTAGCTGAGCCTACACTACAGCTAGTTTATGCAGCGCTGTGGCGATAACCCAGCTCCTCACCAACGCTAGGCTATCTCTTTCTGTCATCCAAGCTACACCTCTAGCTTCTGGTTTAATTTTTTGGAAGTTCTAGGAGATACAAAGAGATTTACAGCCTCTTTCACAACCCTTAAATGTATCCACAACCTACACAGTCCTATCTGCCTTTCTCGATTTCCCTGTGCTTCTGCCGCTGTACCTTAAAAACTGATGAGTAAATGGAAGCAGGCTTAGGAAGGCATCTCCCCACTTTGGAGTTCATCCAGTGAAATTACTAAAGATAGTTGTTCTTCTTTTTAAAGAGTGCGCTCCATCTGTAGCCTGAAAGATAGGTTGCTCTTTTTCTTGCCCCTCAAGAGTAAGCACCTCCCCCTGGAAAACCAGTGACTTTTTTTTAAGGGTTTCTAGGTTTCCCACCCCGACTCTAGTTGGAATGGAAAGGAGACAGTTATTGTTACGGTCTCTGCATGGACAATGTCACCATCAAGTTCACCCTTTGTTACCATGAGAACTGAGAGGACAGTCTTCGGGTTGGGGGTGGGGGACAGTGAAGAAAGGGAAATAAGTATACAGAAAGAGTTAGAGGTCCATAGGGGTGAATGTGACTAGGCAACCCAGACCTTCCCTGGTTTTAAAAAATTCCTGAAGGCCTCCTTGAACATTCCACCCCTTAACTCAGACGGGGCGGGGGGGGGGCGGGGCAGAGCAGGGGCAGGAGGGAGCTCCTCTGCTTAGATATCTGAGCTCCCACACCTTTCACCCCTTGCACACTGTGTTTAATCTCCATGGAGTGGTCATCTTAAGCTTGCAGTATTAGACTTCAGAGATGGAAGAAGACTAAAGCCCAGCCATCTCATCATGGACTCTCCGGGACCATTCCCTAAATGTTACATAGATTGTCTGCTTGCCACCACTGCTCTGGAATAGATCTGGGACTGCGCAGGAGGCAGCAAGGATGGATGGTGTATCATAGGTGATGGCTCAGGGTGCTTGGACAGGGAGGGTGCTTATCCCAGAGAGAAGGCAGCACATCTTAGAGGTGACATGATTTGACAATTGCATAGAGCAGACACTGGATAAATCACTACCACCACCACCCTGCCTTCCACCCCGCAAAAGGTAGACAAACCAAAGGCCTATTCAAAGATATTTCATGGCAGACTTTCTCTGAGTGAGGTGCTCTATTGATTGGGGGGAGGAGGAGGCACCCCAAAACTGAGTGAATTTAAAACAAAATAACCATTTAGAGAAAATGACTCCTTACTTTAGGACAGCAGAAAATGTCTGCAAACTTGAGTAATGGGTACGGCAGCAAAGAGCATAAAACAAATGTTGCAAGACCCACGTCCTTATGTGGTATATTGTACTTTTATGCATGTTCGCTGTGTGAACAAGGGGGTTAGAAGTTAAACAGTCGCCTAGGGCTAAGGGAAAGCACCTTGCACAGGTAGAAATGGGCTTTTCTACTCCCAAACTATTACTGTATGTCTTTAGCGGGAGCTAACAGGCACCAGGGTGCACACATGTCTGTCCTTAAGGTGCTGGGGCATTATGAAATTGGGCTGTTTTAATGTCTCCAATAGCCATCTGACCTTTAATCCAAAGTCATAAATTTATCATTGTCTGAAATTGGTGGATTATCATTCTTATTAGGGCCAGTCCTCAGGATTTAGCATTTACAGAATTCTTGGTCTCTAGTGCATGACAAGAGGCTGAAATCCACTGGGGTACCCTGGGAGGAAAAAAACGGTTAAAGAGAAAGGAATTAGCAGTTTTGAAACCAGGACGTGTTACACTGCCAAAGGAAGTAACAAAGGAAAAAAGGAAAACAACGCCTGGCGAGATCAAGTGAGCCTCTACTTCATAAAATGATAAATACCTGGGAGCCACGTCTGTGTATAATGAATTACAATCCCTCCGCACTCACCTTAGTAACATTTTACAGGGGTTGTATTTTACTCCCAACTACCAATTATGTCATCATCCTGGCATTTACCTGGACATAATGATACACAGCCAAACCACTCCTGCCACATAACTCATCGTTTAAAAGTGTTTGTAAAGTCAGATGGCGTTATGCACGCACATAATGACTCAGATCTTGCTATTAAATCGTACAGATTAAAGTTTAGTAAACCTCGAAATTCTTGCATGGGTTTCTGGGTGTCTTATTAATCCTAAAGGACGAGGTGCTAGGCTATTTAAATGTCAATAAACATGGAACCCTGTACAAAGAAGATGCCCTGCGTCTTTCGTTACTATGTACCCTACCTGCCGCTTTAATGGAAACAGAGGCTTGCTTTTTGAGCTGTCCGACTCTCCAGCTCAACACTACGTCATCTACTAAAATGGGAAAATACAAGGAGACACTCTCCTGCACACACCCAGCTCTGCGCACTCCACCCTCCTGGCCCCCAGTTCCTCCCCTGAACTCATTAAAACCAGGGAAGAAACCGCACCATTCCATTGGTTTACAATGATTCTTTTTAATTTGGGTTTGAAGAAGAAAGAAAAATAAATAAGAAAAGAATTCAGGTCTTTTTACATAGTTGTGAGGTCACCAAATTTAAATTAAGGCTCTGGCCTATAAAGCACATTAATAAAAAAAATACTGTACAGGGGGAAGTTTAATATGTATGGTTAAAATGCATGGAATTCAGAATTTTACTGTCAAACAGCTCAATTAAACAAATTGAAAATTTAAGCAACAAAAGGGAATTGAATGGAATTAGGAACAGAGTGGATCAGCAATAGAGACCTTTATGAGGGGGGCCTGGCCCCTCCAGAGTGGAGTTTTCTTTATTTGTTGCCTGCCTGGGCAGTTAGGGGAGCCAGGCTGGCCAGACTGCAGTACAAAAGGATAAAAATGTTCAGCATTGAAACACAGTTTTTGGCTCCCAATAAATCATCTGTCACTTCATCACAGCTCAGTAGATAATGAGCAATAAAGTTTTCACACTCGGGGAATGAGGACACAGACACAAGAAATACAACTCAAGCTGTACGTCTGGCTCTCCCCGAGTACAAGGTGCCTTGTATAAGAAATGACCCTAAGATCTCCTCCAAAGAGGAACGCGCATCTGTACAATAAACAATTTACTGCACTTAAAAATTAAATCACATTTATTAGTAACATTAATGACAACAGTATGTGGAGGTCACTATATTAAATAAAGCCTGATGCTAAACCAGAAATAGCTCAGAGCCCAGCATCAGCAGTCAGCAGTTGCTGGTACCGGGTGGTCTGTACAATGAGTTGCTATGATTTTTACTGGCATTATTTTAAATGTTTATGTGCATACAGTATTCCCCATTTGGCATTTAAATAGGGCTGACATATCTGTGATTAAAAATAATTTTTACTCAAAAAGGTTTCTGTAGATGGCTCACACCCCCAGCCCACCCCCACCACTAGAAAAAAAAAAAATCAATTGAGCAGAAAAAGAAGTTTGAGCTATTGATTCCAAAATCATATGCTGGTTCATTCCACAAACACAGCCCATCTGCAGATGTTCTACAAAGCCTTCACCGCAATTACCTTGAATTGTTTCTGACTTTTATTCACCCATCTCCGCAACCTGCATGTGGGTGGCCTACACTATAACAAGAGACAACTGTGGGAGTAAGCTGGGAGCGGAGGGAAGCACAAAAGAAAGAAGCCAAGGCTCCTTCATCGGTTGCCCCGGATGAAGCGCTTCATAAAAAAAAAAGTGTGCATCGAAACTGGCACAGAGGAGCCGGGATGCTGAGGTGACCACCCCCCACAGGCGTCTTTCCTGATTGGTGGCTGGGTTGGGTCAGCTGGGCTGCAGGTCCCTGCCCCAGCTGGGCAGGGGGTGGCTTCAGGGTGTAGGAAGGAGAAACCAGCTCTAATTGCTGAAGTGTCTTGTCAGAAGCCAGATGCTATACCACAGTGCAGACAGTAGGTAAAAGGTTGAGGCAGGTGCCTAAGGGTTTCTTACCAGGATCGTGTCTCAGAACCCCCTGAGTCCCATCTTCAGCCTCACTGTTTGAGACAAGAGAAGGAAAGATGCCGTCCACCAAGAAGATGGGGCTCAGGAATGTGAGGGTCACATCAAAAACTTTGTTACTTTAAAATTCCAGCGCGGGAAGGAGGTGTCCCTTGATCCCCAGTTTGAGTGAGGCAAGAATAAGAGGGCAACTCTGCTTAGAGATGGAGGGAGAGGAAAGGCTGCCTCCGCTGTTCTGGGCCTGTGGGATGGACTCACTGGAACTGTCCCCTGGCACAGGGGCTAAGGGCCAAGGGGCTCTCTGGCAAACTGAACCAACATTCCAGCTTTCCTTCGAGGCCCACTCTGAACACTTCCTATATTGCTTCATGGAGGAGTGGGTAAGGTGGCACCCGGGTCACAAGATCTTTCAAATAGCCATCCACTCTTCCATATAGCAGCTTTTTCCTACCTCTTTTCACATCTGTTCTATGAACGTTCCCCCACCCAACACAATCTACAAATTTTAATTAGCGGTGCTTAATCTTATTAACGTGTATAAAAATATAATCAAACAACAAATTATAGCAATTTGCAATTGCAATATATTAACGAATGCTGTGTGCTTCAGGAAAAAAAAAAGGCATGCTTATATGTAAATAAATGCAAATTCGGATTTCCATACTGTGTTTTGTACCTACTTTCGAAGAAAAGCAAGTCACTTAAAACCCTTATTTCTCAGTTGTATTCGTTAAAATCATGCATGCTAATTATATTCCTACACTCATCTGACAGATAACTGATAAGGCACACAATGGAGCCAGTAATAGCACGTGCAGCCCACTTTATTATCTTATGAAATTAGAGACTGAACATTGATTATGGCTAATAGGGGAGTCCGTGCAGGAAAGACAGAATGTGAGGGGAAGTACATAAAAACAGGGGAGCCAGCCACCAAATAGCTAAAAGGAGTTCAAAGTCATTAATTAACAAAGACAAATACTCCCCGTGAAGACTGTAAGACTTGTGTGTTTTAGACGAAGAGATGAATTATTTATTTGTACCCTTGCCGTACCACGGAGTGCAAGTAGAGTTTGTTTAGCAGCAATGGTAGAAATATATTTGCTACGGGGGCAGCCTGGTAATGTGGCTTGTTAGGGCATGCTATTTGTAAGCAAATTTATATGAAAAGTCTGTGGTATCTAATACTAAAATACTCCAGCCTCAGACTGAAGGGTGATTTTACAAACGTCCTGCAACACTCCATCATCCCTTCATTTTAATGTCTTTATTTTATGATTTTGTTGATGAAATACTACTTACCCAGTGCTCAAAATTCCTTTTAGGCTGCAGGCACTGGCTAGTTGACATGGCAAGCTATATTTTACGGCCACATATTTCAGCTCTCTCTGTCCAAGTTGGAGGACACAGTAGCCAAGATGGTTTTTCATCGTAGAAATATATTTTCATATTTATTTATTGATTTGACTAATGTATCTATTTTTCAATTCACATGCTTATGTTTCAATCCGTTAAAGTGATTCATGGTCAAATAATATGTTATTGCAAGTACAGAGGAGATAAAAACCCTGCCCGTTTGTTCCAACACAAGAACAAAAATAATAAAAAAAAATACATTGCATGATTAAATATAGTTCCAATCCCCAAAAGATCAAAACTAAAATGATGTTTTTAATTATTTTACAAAAAGGCATAAAATACAAGTTTTTTTATTAAAAAAAAGTATAATGCAATTACCTATGAAATAAGTTTGCCAGTAATAAATATCTTGTGGAGATTTCTTGACAAGATTAAGCATGCAATACAGACTTAGCATAAGGCATGAAATTAACAACAAACTGAAAGCTAAAATGGGCTTCAATTTTTTCAGCAGAAGGCAGGCTAGAGAAGCTGACCAAATGCAAGACCGAGTACCGCATTCTCCAGGTACCTTGCAAGAGCAGTTTACAGTGATTAAGAAACCACTATGATCCCAGGTTCCTGGGACAAAAGCATCCCAGTGAACCTGCTTTCCTAAGCCTGGAGCCCTCCCTCCTTCCCTCCCTCCCTCCCTCCTTCTCTCTCCCTCCCTCCCTCCCTCCCTTCAGCTTGGCCCTGAAGGACCTTTTTGTGGGATGAAGCAAGTGAGAAAATGTGCTGCCTGGGTCGTCCCCTCTGGATCTCACAACAAACTTCCTTTTCCTGGAATGTCATTTTAAGGGTGTTAGACAAATGAATGAAACAATAAGAACACATGGATCTGAAGGTATCTGTGTTCATGTTGCATGCTGCATGTAAAAAGCAACTTACACAGAAGACAAGCCACCCCTCAACGAGCGTCTTCAAGGGGAGTTGACTAAGGAATCAGGGAGACCTTTGCAGGTGGAAGAGTGGAGTTCTGGGGCTCCAGGCAGACCCAGAGGATTGTGGCATGCTCGGTGGCTGAGGTGGGGCCTGTGCCCAGGTGCTGGTAAGATCAAAGTGTTGCCTGAACTTCTGCCATGAGTCAGGCAGCAGGAGGAGCCAGGCTGTGAGCTGGTTCCATTTTCTTAAGTGTCCTCTGTAGCAGATCCAGGCAGACATCAGGCACCTTTCAAAGAAATCTGGAGATAATGACATTATTGTCAGTGGCCTGGAGTAAAGCTGCCCCTCATCAGGCTCAGCATAGAGGGAGGATTCTCTCTGATCCTCTCCCCAGAGCCTTATAGAGGAGACCCCAGGAAAGGTGTTAGGAGCAGAGACACATGGGGTTTCAGGGTTGGCAGGTTACCCTCGCCCAGATGCAGTAGATCTGAGGCCAGGTTTGGCTCACTGGACCCGGAAGGATCATCGATCATGCCTGTGGAGGAAGAGAGACTGCAGTTAAGACCCACCACCACCGCACTCAGTCCCTCAATTATAGAATATTTGAGAAATTCAGACAGCCAGTTTATTGATGCTAGGGACATTCCTTCTGGGGTTGTCCAAGGGAAACCGAGCTCAAATTTTGTCCCTGGCTCCCTCATCTCCCCAGATGGAGCCGTCCAGTTGCTTCCACTGGGTTAAGACAGGCCAGTTTGGTCCTTGGTCCCTACTATAGGACATGACTTTCCAACTGAAGGAGCAATGTTATACACAGAACAATAAAAAAAGAGTATTTTGTGGATTTTTTTAAACATGTTAAAAACCAAAATGGCTGAGATGGCCTATTTCTTAGAATTCACCCAGGAATCTAGTTTGCAGGAATTTAAGAATAAGCTAATAGGAGATGAACTGAAAAAGAAAAAATCTTTTGCAAGTCATCATGTAGAACGTCCATTTTAACACTTGGGTGCAGCTCCTGACTTTTTCTATAAGAGTTCACACTTTTTAAATTAATCTTTTAATCCAGCCATTTAGACTGTCTCACTGCCTACATTTTATACTAAATATTTTATAGCAGAGAGTTGTTCCAACTTGGCCCACACAACAATTTTGAATGGTTGCCTAACATTTCCTGGTAGAAGCGAACCACAGACACGCACTGTTTATACATGCTGCCACCAGCAAAGATGCTGCAATAAAAATCTCAGGAGTGAAGTCTTCAGAGATGTCTGTGATTGTTTCTGAACTATGACCTTAAAGTAGGGTTTTAAACACCGCCGAAATTGCTAACCAGAGTGGCCATACCCTTCAGTGTCACCTCAGAGGTGCCTGTTTCTTACCCAACCACAGCACTAGAGAGGATCGCGGTAACAGTTTCATAAGCAGAATTTTACAGATGTAAATTTGTAGGAAAATAAGCATTTCCTTTGTGCTCTTCTCATGGTCAAGGTTAAGGTTTATACCGGTCAGCCATGTTCGTGTATTCTTTTTTATTTATTTTCTTTTTAGCTTGTCATTTTAACTAAAGAGGAGCACAATCAAAATTAAAGTTGTTCATGATCTAACCCCCATACTGTTCATAGACTTCTTTCTTAAAGTTTACATACAGCGCAGGAAATGCAACAGCAACATCCTCTTCCCAATCTTGATACAACTGTCCCCCCATCCAGGGTGTGTGTGTGTGTGTGTGTGTGTGTGTGTGTGTGTGTGTGTGTGTGTATGGAGTTTGTGAGTGTGTGTGTATAGGGTGTGTGTCAGAAATAGTTTGTATATGTGTGCATGTGTGTATGTGAGTATGTGTGTGTGTGTGGAATGTGTGTGTGGTGTGTATGTGGTGTCTGTGATGTGTAAGAGAGTGTGTGTATTTGTGCATGAGTGTGTATGTGTGAATGTGTAGTGTATGCATATAGTGTGTGTGGTGTGTGTTAAAGAGTGTGTGTACGTGTGTATGCGTATGTGTATGTTAACGTGTGTGTGGTATGGGTGAGAGAGTGTATGGTGTATGTGTGGTATGTGTTTGTGTGCATGTGTGTATGTGAGTGTGGTGTGTGTGTGTGTGTGTGTGAGAGAGAGCATGTGTGTATGTGTATATATGTTTGTAAGTATATGTGTGAGTGTGTACGTATGCGTGTGTGTGTGTGTAAGGAAAGGGACATGGATGGGGAGAAAAAGAAAGATTCATGTGTATAGGGAAATTATCCTGATTATGGGAATTTATACTTTCTATTTCCTGTAGTGATCTGATATCTGATATATGTACAAAACTTTTCTGAGATAAGGTCTCTCTATGTATCCCTAGCTGGCCTAGAACTCATGAGGCTTGCCTTCCTCTCCTGAGTTCTGGGATTAAAGACATGACCACCAGAATGGGCATGACACCACACTTCTAGAAGCTCTTGCCACAGAAAGATTAATTTTACCTAGGTAGTTGCTAGTACTGACACAATCCATTCTTCAGCTTAAAATATTACATTTTTAGACGCCTCTCTCTGTTTTAATTACAACCTTAATTATAAAGCTGGACTTTTCTTTTTGCCAAACTTTTGCCCCCAACCACCTACTGAATAACAGATCCTTTTCTTACACCCCCAAATGCCATCTTTATTAGGTACTAAATTATTTGTGTCATGTTCTGGAATTTCTTCTGAGTTCTATTGATCGCTGCACCAAAAGCACATTGTTTTAATCACTCTGATATTTTAATATCTGCTAGGTCAAGTCCTCTATCATTATTCTTGTTTTTCAAAATTTCCCTGGCTCTTCTCAGCCATTTGTTTCTCCAGATGAACTTTAGCCACACTTTGCTAAGTCCCACCCCCATTCCCATGGGAGCTGGAATTGGATATTCATTGAATTTGTAGATAAATTAGGCGAACGTTGACATCTGCGCCACTAAATCTTCCCATGCAGGGACATTATTCTTCTTAATCATTTGCGGCTTATTTTTCTGTCCCTTGGCAAACTTTTATATTTTTAAATACTTCTCTAGGACAGTCTGTAAGTTTATTCTGATTTTTAAAATTATTATCATTTCTGTTGTCATTGTAAATAAACTCTTTCTGCCATGATACTTGGGGTTGCAGAAAGCCCCACTGTTTTATGTATATTGGTTTAATTTTAGCTAAAACTCTTCTATCTTAGTTTAAATCTTTTCCTTTAATTAAATGAAATAGATCTAGTGATTGCAACACATGTTCCCTGAAGCTTCTCGGAGTTATGTCAGCTGCAAACACTGCTTACTCTCATCATTCCAGTGTTCACGGGTCATTTTTCTTACATTAAAAAAGAAACTCACTAAAACTTGCACAATGGTCATTTAAAATAGTTATCAGATTTCTCTGTCATCTATTATATCAGAGAACAGGGCACAAGAGGTGTCCAGGAGTTGGGAAGATGACTGTCTTACCGAAATATTGGTCCCCATGTTAAAGAAACAGCCTTCTCTTTCCTTTGCACTGTGTGACTTTTCCTGTGGAGACATCAACAACAACAACAACAACAACAACATTTTATTCACTGAAGACCAAAAGAAATTATTCTGAGACTAGCTTGGAGTGCTCAAGAGTTGCTCACAGAAGCATCGTTGAGCTGCTACCTACAGGAATATGGGTTAGGGTTAGGGTTAGAGTTGGGTTAGGGTTAGGGTTAGGGTTAGGGTTGGGTTAGGGTTAGGGTTAGGGTTAGGGTTAGGTTAGGGTTAGGGTTGGGTTAGGGTTAGGGTTAGGGTTGGGTTAGGGTTAGGGTTAGGGTTGGGTTAGGGTTAGGGTTAGGGTTCGGTTAGGGTTAGGGTTAGGGTTAGGGTTGGGTTAGGGTTAGGGTTAGGGTTAGGGTTAGGTTAGGGTTAGGGTTCGGTTAGGGTTAGGGTTAGGGTTGGGTTAGGGTTAGGGTTAGGGTTGGTTAGGGTTAGGGTTAGGTTGGTTAGGGTTAGGTTGGGTTAGGGTTAGGGTTAGGGTTGGGTTAGGGTAGGTAGCGCCTCCATTTAGGAAGCAGTGCCAGAGAAAGGCCCCCCTCTGCAGAGGTAGAAATTTAAGAAGGAGCTTCCTGTACAACTGTCAGACAGTTCCTCTGAGTTCCCTTCACGAGTCTTGTAACCCCTCTAGGAACCATGAGGGCTTGTCAGTTTCATGAACGTCCTAATCTTTGTATGGTTCTTCATCTTCTCAACTCCGGGAGCCTCACTCCTCCCTTAAGGAGGAAAGGTTTCCATTCAAGGGTCAGGGTCAGGGTCAGGGTCAGGGTTAGGGTTAGGGTTAGGGTTGGGTTAGGGTTAGGGTTAGGGTTAGGGTTAGGTTAGGGTTAGGGTTAGGGTTGGGTTAGGGTTAGGATTAGGGTTAGGGTTAGGGTTAGGGTTGGGTTGGTTAGGGTTAGGGGTAGGGTTCGGGTTAGGGTTAGGGTTAGGGTTGGGTTAGGTTAGGGTTGGGTTAGGGTTAGGGGTTAGGGGTTAGGGTTAGGGTGGTTAGGGATTAGGGTTAGGGTTAGGGTTGGGTTAGGGTTAGGGTAGGGGTAGGGTTGGGTTAGGGTTAGGGTTAGGGTTAGGGTTAGGTTAGGGTTAGGGTTAGGGTTACGGTTAGGGTTAGGGTTAGGATTAGGGTTAGGTAGCACCTCCATTTAGGAAGCAGTGCCAGCGAAAGGCCCACCTCTGCAGAGGTAGAAATTTAAGAAGGAGCTTCTTGTACAACTTTCAGACAGTTCCACTGAGTTCCCTTCACGAGTCTTGTAACCCCTCTAGGAACCATGAGGGCTTGTCAGTTTCATGGACGTCCTAATCTTTGTATGGTTCTTCATCTTCTCAACTCCGGGAGCCTCACTCCTCCCTGAAGGAGGAAAGGTTTCCCTTCAAGGGAAGTAGCTAGGCAAGCTTTTGTTATTGCAGACAAGAGCAAATATTAACTTTTACCAAATAAATCTTTAGAGTCAAATAAGGTGTCTATGTGTGTTATTTCCTGTGCCCTGTGTGAGACATTACATTACCCACGGCTTTCAGGAGAGACGGAACTTATAGAATGAATATATATCAAAAGGAAATTTAGTCAGTTGAATTACACACTACAGTCTGGGTAGTCTAACAATGGTCTCATACCACACAGGCCAAGAACCCAGGAGGTGCTCAGTCTACAAGTCTGTGTGTATCAGCTGTTTCAGTCTGCTGTTGAAGGCCCAGAGGATTCTTGTAGAACTGTTAGATGAGCTGTGGGTCTCTAGTCCATGTTGGAAGTGTGAAGCTGGATTTTAATATCAGTGAAGTAATGCAGCAGTGACAGCAGTGGAGTAGATGAACTTGCTAACAAGAGTAAAAAGCAGGCAGGCAAAAAGCTTCCTTCTTCTGTATTCTTTATCTAGGTGGACACAAGAAGGTTTAGCCCACATTTGGAGTGTATCTTTCCATTCCAAATGATTAGATCAAGAAGACCCCTCATAGAGGTGCCCATTGTTTTGCCTTATGGTTGATTCCAGACCCAGTCAAGATGACAACCAAGAAAAACCACCACAGGCATACAGTGACTTCTCCACAGTGGAGAAGTCTCACACTGTGCCCAACACCGTCCCCTGTGTGTCTCTTCCTAGAACCACACTGATGAGCCATACAGGCTCCGCACTGAATCCTCTTGCTAGTGAACCTCAGCCCCTCTCATAAGGGTGCCAGTTGCACTAGGCAAGGCAGGCCCTACCCCATCACAACATCAACCCAATCTATCAGCTTCGAAGACCTGATTTCCGAACAAGGTCATGTTCAAATATTCCAGAAAGTGCATCACTTAGTGGAAAGGGGGACAGTCCTTCAGTACAGTAGTGATTTGACCTTCATTTTTAAATGTGCAGCTTTAGATGCTCCTTTCCCAGGATTCTTAGCAAAACACTATTCTAGTATAATGTGTGTGTATGTGTGTGTATGTATGTGTGCGTGTGTGCGCGCGTGTGTGCGCGCACGTGTGTGTGTGTGTGTGTGCGCGCGCGTGTGTGTGCGTGTGTGCGTGTGTGTGCGTGTGTGTGTGTGTGTGTGTATGTGTGTGTTGAGGGGGCATGTATGTGCATGTGTGTCTGCAGGTGTTGTTTGGGAACACACAGAGGCCAGAGGAGAAAAACAAATGTTTTGTTCTGTCACTCTGCCTATTCATTTGAGACAGGGTCTCTCTCCAATCCTGGATCTAGGCTAGCAGCAGCAAAAAACAGACACCATCTGATCTTCATCCATAACAGTGCTGGGGTAACAGACAGGTGTGCGATCATAGCCAACTTTGTATGTAGGTACTGGAGATAGGAACTCAGTTCCTCGAGTTCTCTCACCCACTGATCCATCTCTCCTGCCCCAAGTGATTCATTTGAACTTACTCTCTTTTGTCCTGATCAAGGTTGAGGACCTGAGTCTACCCAGCAAGAAAGAAACATCAGCGTGGCCCACTGATAGGATTTAGTAGATAATCACTAACCTCTGTTTAATTGACTATATATATGTGTGTGTGTGTGTGTGTGTGTGTGTGTGTGTGTGTGTGTGTGTGTGTGTTTATCAATGTTTTGGCTTTGTGTGTGTGTGTCTGTGGACTACATGCATGCCTGTTGTCTGCAGAGGTCTGAAGAACTGGAGATCCTGATGTTTGTGAGCCACCATGTGGGTGCTGGGAATTGAACTCAGGTCCTCGGGAAGAGCAGCCAGTGCTCGTATTTGCTGAACCATTTCTCCAGGCCCATCACTGACTCTTTAAGTTGCTGGAGATCATGAGCCAACTTGGGTAACAAAGGAGTGAAGCCTTTGCAGAACCTGGTGTGGACATGTGCCACTGAAGGGTTAAGCTGGCGAAGGCAAGGCTAAGGAGTTAGTGAAGCCAGAAGTGGGTGAGGGGGCGGGGGGGGGGGGCGAGACGCACGGAGGCGAGGCATGCTCAGCCTTGCAAGATCCCTTCTGAGTAGAGCACAGGCAAATGCTGGCATGGAAAAGACCCCCAAATGAGCCAGGAACTCTCCCACTCCATCATGAGGAATTGTTCTCTGGAGTGTGGACCAGCCGGGATGTGTTAGAAGCACTTACCATATGTGCACGAGAAAGGTCTCATTTGTCCGCCTTGCATTTTTTTTTTTTTTTTTTTTTTTTTTTTTTTTTTTTGCCTTTCTTTTGAAGGGATAGTTAATTTTAAGTAATTTGTTTCACAGGTGAAGCCCTCTCCCCCACCTTTTTTTTTCCAGAAGGTTTCATATATCACCCTCAGTTGCCTAAACAATTAGAAATTGTCACCAAAGAAAAATGCCGCAGTTCATGTAAATAACTGTTTAGCTAAAGGAGTGGGGACTCACCCGAGTCAGCACTCCCTAATGAAGCATGACTGTGGCGAGGAAGCCAGGGCGAAGCCGCATCTGCTAGAGCGCCGCGCCGATGGCAAAAATTGGCCGGAACAACTATTATTTGTTTTTTTTTTTTTTTTTTTTTCCTTGTCAGAAATAATGTAGCTTGAAAATTTTCAACAGGCAACATGAGTTAGACCATTTGTTACTTCTAATGCCTAATTGTTCTCCTGGCAGATATAAAAAATTGGGGCACTGGTGTCATTTACCTAAATTTCTAATTAATGCGACGGCAAAAGAGAAATTGGAGCAGAGGGAAACAGAGTTGAAAAATGTCTGTGTGCGCGGTTACGTCATCTGTCTCTGCTAACTTCCTGCCTGCTCTCTGCAGCACCTGGTATTTGGGGTTACTGTGTGTTTGCTCCAAGGGGACAGAAAGAGTTTGGCTCATGGAACACTCCTCCTACCGCCATCCCACCCACCTACACCCCCTCCTCCGTCTCTCTCTCTCTCTCTCTCTCTCTCTCTCTCTCTCTCTCTCTCTCGTTTTTCTTTTTCACTCTTTTGATTTTTATAACGGTCTCACTCTGTAGCCTAGTCTGGCCTCCAGCTAAGGGTACTCCTCCTGCCTCAGCCTCTGTGATTTTATTGCAAGCATGAGTCACCACCACCCCTGCTGCTTTTCCAACAAGCCATACAGATCCCCACTGCAGTGACTGGGAAGCTGCTCAGTGGCATTTCCAGGGGGGCTGTACTCCCACTTGCTCCCAGTAATAAGAGATACTCAGTACCTACACAGTATCTACATGGTACTCTGGTTTAAACTCTAACAGTCAGTCCATGATGTGTTCCCTTAAGCCTTCAGTGAACAGGCAAGCAGCTGGTTTTTGGAAGTTTCTAGAATGACATTTGTCTATAGAACAGCACTCTTACCATCAAAGTCTTGACTCTATTACATTCTTCTATAGCTGAGGCCATATCTGAAAGCAGATGAGGTCATGCTGCTGTGACACAGCTAGGGATGACCTAGATGATGCCAAAATGAAGCATTTCCTGTCCTATGACCATGGAATGGCAGTGCCTTGAAAAACTAATAATTGAATAACTGAGGAAAGCATTCCTTCTCAGAGACAATGTTTCAGAAACTCATTAGACTTTTTTTAAAAGTAATAAATGCCTTTTGATGCATTTTATTCAACATTTCCCAGAAGTATTTGGGCTTACACTTCTTATTTTCAAGTGATTAAAATCATGTCCTATAGAAGAGAAGGCATCTTGAATGTCATCCTGAGACTCCTATGAGTGGCCTTATCTAAGCCTGCTATGCCTGTGCACACCCTATTTCCCAATGAAATTCTATTCCAAGGCTCCAACACAGTCTCCTTTTGCACTGCCCTGGCCAGCCCCTTAAATAACCTTATGCAATGGCTGTCTCCCAGGTACAAACTGTTGGTGGATTCACACACATTTTCTCTAGTTTCTTCATGGCTTGAACTTCTCTTGTGAATGTCCAGCCGTCCCCATGTCACATTGAATCTGTGACACACTACCTCTCTCACTGGTGCTGATCAGGCCTCCAAATCCCGGAAGTAAGGAACAGGCCTCTCTACTGGAAGATAGGACCTGTTGTCACTGGCAATGGCTAAAATCCAATTACTGAAGGCTAGCAAAAATTCTGGAAAAAAGATGTTTCTCATTTATTAAGTGAAAAATAACAGAAACCCCTCTCTCAGTACAACTCATTTCTACCTATAACAGCCTCCGTTACTGCAAGCTATCCTTGCAGGGCCTCCTTTGAAGGGTCTTTTTATTCATTTTACTAAACATGCCAAGTATGGCAATTAGTATGGAAGTGTGAATTTTCTTAAGATCATTGAACTGTAGTATATTAGAGCAATACAAGTGACTATCTACAATAAACCTCTTCAATTTACCAATGAGGAAAATGAGACTTAGCGCAAACTCATGTGGACAATTAGAAGATAAAAGGCCAGGCCTGTAAGCACCTCCTGGCCACCCCTCAGCCAAAGCCTGTCTTTCCCCAGCTAGGCCTTTATTACTCTTTGCAAGGACATACCTTGGGTGACTCTGGTCATCTTTCAGGATGCCCATAGTCACTCTGTCTAGAACCTGGGTAATAATAGGCTCAGGCTCCTATTCCTTACTTGCAGGCTTTGCGATACTCACAATGACACTCAGTTGGAGATGTTTTTTGGGGGTTATGAAAAAAAAGGTCTGGGGTTGGAGAGATGGCAGGCCTTCTGCCAACACCAGAGAGCACTTGGTTCTAGGCATGCTCCTGCCACTCACTAAAGCAATAAAGGTCTGACCCATATGAGGCATTTCTGTCATATCTGGTCTTTCCCAGTACCAACAGTTTCTCAGAAAAAAAGGACAGTTATGGAGTAGATGCCGAAAGACAACTTGTCGTGAAACCCTAGCACTGCAGTGACACCCTCGAAGTTAAACATGATGCCCTCTCTTTCCCATACTTTAAGAAACATGGGCGTCTAGGCCTCAACCCTATAGTTTCCTTCCGAAACCATTTAGTTGCCTATTATTTATTTGTGGAAGGATCTGCTTTGTTCCAAGCTAGCCCTTGATTCCATGTAAAACCGAGGATGACCTTGAACTATTGAGCCTCCTGCCTCAACATCCCAAGTGTTTAGACTATAGGCAAGTACCACGATGCCTGGTTTGCGTAGTGTTGAGGACTGGTATTAGGGCTTTGTGTTTGCAAGGCAAGCACTCTACCCTCCTGAGCTACACACCAACCCTATTTACGATCTTCATAAGTAGGACATCTTGTTTATTTGAGACAGAGATCCCAGTTCAGCCCAGGCTAACCTTGACCTTGCTGTCCTCAGGGCTCAGCTTTACCAGTGCTGAGATGACAGGCTTGCTCCTATCACATTTTGCAGAGAGGGTATCTCTGTCTGGCTTGAACAGGTAGCAGCTCCTGTTAGCGTGAAGGTCTGACTCAGCGGGGTCATCAATATTCTTAGCTTCATTATTATATGGTCTTATTGATTCTGTTCATAGTTGCACTGTTAATAACTAAATCAGGAGCCTTATTTCTTAATCTCATTTTATCCTCACCACTCACCCTAATCACTCTTTACATTAAAGGATTAGTGCCCTCAGTGCGACCCAACAAATAATAATCCACCACGGAAAAGATACTTTTCCAAAAAAAAGATAACAAGCCCTTTTCCCTTATAAAGCAGGTTTAGCAAAGAAGGCAACCACCCCTAGGGGCGTTTGGAAGTGGGAGGGTGTCACCTGCATCATAAAGCCTCCCAGCAGACGAGCGGACAGGTGCAAGTAACCCTCTCAGTGGATGGCATCTCTTTCCATCTTAAGCAAGGAGCATTCTGGTTTCTCCTGCCACCAGTGAGGGATTCTCTCTACCAGAAGAGTTAAACACTTCAGCACATGGCTCCTACTTGTCAGCCACCACAAAGTCTCAGGAGACCAAGAAGATAGGCAGCAGCTCTACTGACCACTCAGTAGCAACAGATGTGCTCTCTGGTGGAATACACAGGGATATAGGAACTTCGAGGATGTGTTCCAGCCATCCCTGGGAGGTAGAGGCAGAGTGCACCCTGGTTCACCCACAGCCAAACTACTTAGGGAGAGTCAGTACCAATTTGTTACAAAGTCCTCTCCGCTGGAGAGAGATGCCTTGAACTATTGAAGAGTAATATCCTTCCACCATTCCTGCAGGTAAATCCTGGGGTCCTGTCACCTCATTAATAGCAGATTCTGATCCTTCTGAAAAGCCCCATGCCCCAAACAAGCATTGATGTCCATGGACACAGGAAGATTTTTCAACCCTAGCAAGTTGTGGCATCTGTGTCTTCTTCTTGCTAGAAGATTATGAAAGCTAAACATATGCAGTCACCTCCCTTGGCTCTACAGCTGACATGTTGGTCTGAGCCTCCACTGGGAAGTGCCATAGCATGTGCCCAGGAGGATGGAACAGAAGAATAAAAGTTTTGCTACTCCAGGAAGCTCCTGGCTTTCGGGGCAAAGCACACTCCCTTCATTCTTAGATTCAACAACCTGGAGAGACTCTGGTTGTCATTGTCCTTGTCAACATGGGAAGAACTACTCCCAAAAGGCTGGAAGCCTTGAGTGAGGTAACAAATACAGATGTCAATGTCTCTCGCAGTGACAGACGCTCGTTAGATAGTGGCCATGATTACTGTCACAGTGAAACTCCATTATCGACAATAAACCAAGCTGAAAGGCGCCCGCACTGCTAGACTGTCATCCACTATTAGTTCAATTAATTGATTTAAGGAGATTTAAGAACAGTGACTCCAAAATAGAATCTATTAATGGGGAAGCACAAGATTAAAGTGAACAAGTTTGTGGTCTGCCGTTTAAAATCCGCTACTTACCGATGGAGTTTGGTTAAAGAATTTAATGGTTCTTTGTTTTATATTCTTTGCCTACATAATACAGGCTGTCAGTAACAGTAGAGATGCAAATTGTAACTTGGAAACCACCAAGGGACTGTGGGTCAAGTACTTACCACAAAAGTGTGAGGACCTAGTTCAAATCCCCATGGTGCTTTGAATGAGATGGTCCCCTGATAGGCTCAGTCATTTGAACACGTGGTCTCTAGTTGGCAATCCCTACGAAGATGTAAGAGCTATGGCCTTTCTAAAGGAAGTCACTGGGGAAAGGGTTTGCGAATTTAATGCCTTGACCCATTTCCAGTTTGCTCTCTGCTTCATGGTTGAGTTTGAAGACGTGTTCTCTCAGCTCCCTGCTCTGGCTGCCATGCCTTGCTGTTTGTCATTATGCCTCCCCACCTTGATGAACCCGTATTCCCCTGGAACCGTAAGCCAAAATAAACTCCTTCTTGCATAAGCTTTTGTTGCTCATGATGTTTTATCACAGCAACAGAAAACTCATGATCACACCACTGGAAAGGCAGTGTGATAGTGTGGGTCTGAAACCCATTGCTCACATGGCAGGCCAAGAGGTGGAGAGAGGAGAAGCTGGTGAGGCTGTAAGCCAGCTATCCTGGTATATGAAGAGGTAAACAATAAAAGAGAGAGGCCTGCTCTCAAAAAAGAAGATGAACCCCAACCTCTGACCCCCACAAGCATATCATGGCAAGTGTCTGCCCGCAATCACAAAGGATCACATGTGTGCGCACATATACACAGAAGCATACATACACAAATATACATAGACATATACACAGGCATGCACACCAACCACCAAGACAAGCTGTTATTCAATCAGAAAATTTGTTGCACATAGTAAATGTGCGATAAAGTAGTTTTCAAAATGATGAAAATTAAACGATTCAAACATGCCCACATTCAATCACCCAAAATATGCCTGAGCCTGTTTGGCAATCAAAGTGAGAATAATAATAAAACATTTAAACATATTTTTTGGTGCTTCAATAGTCACTCAAGTGTCAAATACCCACCACGCATTGCATACTGGTAGCATAACACTGAGAAAATGGAGCCCAGGACTTCAGGCCTACTGGGAAAAACAGACAGTATATTTTAAACATTTTTAAATTAAAATGCAATTTCTTTGTGTCCTAACAAAGAAATATATACTATGCTTGGAAGTGCAAGGAGGAACAGGTTGTAAATCAGTTTACAATGTGAAAGAGACTTCATAGAAGAAGTAAAGTGGGGAGCTTGGAGATGGAGAGGTGAGTGAGGTGAGCTCCCCAGGCACAACACTGAGGCTCTCACCTGCAGAAGAGCAGATTACATGAACTCATGACATCCCACACCAAGCACAGGGCGAGCTCAGTGCTGGAAGGAGCAAGAAGCACAGGCCACAGCAAGAGCGATCATGTAAGGCATCAAAGAGTTTCAGCCACACCTTTGGGGGAAAGGGACACAGTGACTGAACCGGAGAAGCCTGATTAGAAGGCACAACGTAGAAGCAATGAGGGGGTGAATTGGCAGTTTGACCAGGAGATTGTACAGTCTGAGAAGAGGGTGGGCCTGTGTTTCTTCTGGGACTCTGGCTAAGGTAACTGGGTCAGGAGTTAAGTCCTCTGCTGATATCAGAGCCCCCACCCCAGGAGGACCAGGCATAGCAGGCATGGAGGGAGGATGTGTGGTAAGCTTGTCTCATGCATTTCTCTACATGCCTAGGGGTTGAATGGAGACAGAATGCAGAACGCAACCACGGAGGCAGCTGGAAGTGTTTGTCTAGAGTTTGCCTCACTCAAAAAGGTAATGATGGGAGGGTGGGGCTCGTGAGAGCATGCAAAGGGAATCAGAGATAGGACATAAGGAAGGATCTATGGCTCAGAATCAGCCATAGAGAGAGAAAATTCCACAAGGTGCTTGAGAGAGTATAGACTCTGAGAAGAGTTGTGAAGACAGTGGCTTGAAGTTACACAGTACAAGCTGGCTCCCAAGTACTTAGACAAAAGCGGAAAACCAGTCTAAGAAAATATCAGAAAGTATTAGAGAGAAGTTTTTGTAATATAACATGACAGAGGAGACAGGACAAACAGTGGGCCTCAGTGAGGCATTAAGGTCACCCCTTAAAACATGAAGATTCTGTGTAGGGCAACTGAACAAAGTCTCCCCACAAAAAGGAAGACACTCAGACTGAGTGAAACTCAAAAGAGCCAACTAGCTCCAGTTCTCAGGGATCCAGAACCTTATTTTGGCCTCTGTCAGGACTGCATGCATGTGGAGCACATACATACATGCATGCAAACAAAACACTCACACACACACAAGCACACATTTAAACTAAAGGAAATATATCCAAGATATTAAAGCACACAAAAATAAGGTTAAAAGGATATAAAATCATACTACACAAACCCTAATTAAAGCAAAGTTGTGTGTAAATGTTCATTTAGGAAAATGTAAGTTTCAGAATAGAACAGAAATTATTACCAGAGAAAAGGAGGGCTATATCACCCTTTACAAGAGTCTCTTCATCTTGGGGGGGGGAACCAGCAAGCACAAATCTATATGAACCTAATAACAAAATGTTGAAATACACAAGACAAAAATCAACAGGAATAAAAAGAGAAACAGACAACACTGGATGACACGTCTTTTACTTAACCAGCTAAATGAGCAAAATCCAGTAATGACAGAAGATTTGAACATGACTAAAAAACTTGACCTAATTTGTTCTCAATTGTGTCAGAATAAACAGTCTTTTCAAGTACACATGAAGCATTTGCTAAAATAGACCAGATGGCAAGCCATCAAGCAATTCTCAGTAGATTCCAAAGGATTAAAGCCACCCAAAGTAAGTTCCCCGACTGTGGTGTGCTTAAGTTACAAAACAATAGTAAGCAGAGATGAAAACACATGGCCACTTGGAAATAAAAGTACACTGTGAAAAGGAGCCATTCAAATCACTACAGGCTGGATACTATTTTCAATTGACGCGCAAGCTAAAGTACATGTTGTGTCACTGGGGCAGTAATCAGAGGACAAGTTGTCCTCTGAAATTTACATATCAAAAGAAAGATGAAAGGCTAAAAATTAAGCACCGAGCACCCTTCTGAGGAAGGGAAAAACAGCAAAGTAATTCCAAGACAGGGGAAGAAAGAAAATAGTAATGAGAGCGGAGATAGATGAAATGCAAAACAAATATACAACAAGTATAATTTATTTGGTCATGCATAGACCCAACATGACAGGACGGAATGAGATATTCCATGCATGTGGAATCCATAAGAAAGCAAGAGAAGCCGGACTTACATCAGATAAAATAAGCTACAAGTTAAAAGAAACACAAACAGCCTAGGATGGACATTGCTAAACGATGAGTGAAGCAAGAGGAAACAGTGATTAAACGTATAGATGTACTCAACATTAAAGCATAAAAATATGTAAATATCAATTGACCTAAAGCAAGAGCTGGAGAGATGGGTCAGTGGTTAGAGCACTGGCTGCTCTTGCAGAGGACCTGACCTGGTGCCTAGCACCTACATGGTGTGTTATAACCATCTGTAACTCTGGTCCCAGAGTATCCAGCATCCTCTTCTGCCTTCAGCAGACACCATGTCTGCATGCAGTACACATACATATATACAGACAAAACTCTCGTATACATAAAATTTGTTTTTTTAAAAAAAGAGATAGATTCCAATCACTAATGATCAGAGATTCAAACACCCTCCTTTAAGTAGTAGACAGAGTGTCCAGACAGAAACCATCCGACAAACAAGGTTCTAAGAAGCACTATGGGCCACAAGGACCCAACATGCTTTCAGGACAATTCACCCAATAACTGTAGAATATACATTCTTCTTGTCAGTTCATGGGTTACTCTCCAAGATATATTGTGAGAAGACCATAAAACAAGTCTCAGTGGATTCTGAAAACTCAAAGTTGTACCAAGCATCTTTTTGAACCTCAATCAAACCCGCAGAAAGCTAAACAAGGCAAATACACGACTGACTCTTAAACAGCTGTGTGTCAAGGAGGAAATCAAGAGTGAAAATCTTACAGTTTCCTAGAGCCAATACAATTAGAATCGTAACATAGTTAAACCTATGGGACACAGTAAAAGCAACAGTTAGATAAAGTTTATCAAATCAACACCTGTGTCCAAAAAAAGTCAAACAGAAAGCCTATCACTACATCACAGGGAAAAACAAGAACAAGGGAAGAGGCTGAAAACCGATAGAAGAAAATAAGTACAAATAAATTATAATAAAAGCCATAAAATAAGGCAAAAGCTACCGTTATTCTGTAGAGGGCAGAAACTGAAAGCTTTCTCAGAAATAAATGAAGTAAAGATTTTAAAAAAATCAGCAAAAGATGAGTAAAATGAAAAGCTTGCTCTTTGAAAGGATCAGCAAAATTGACAAATTCTCTGCAAGACTAAGAAAATGGAAAAGAACAGTCAAGTGCATAACATGAGAGATGAAAAGGGAGACATTTCAACTGAAACCACAAAAAAACAGAGGATTGGTGAGGAATTTTTATGAAGATCTATACACTAGCAAACTTTATAGTTTAGAAGAAATGAATGGATTTTGAGCACATGTATTGCCAAGACTGAATTTTGAACAAACAGAAAACCTGAACAGACCAGTAACAAGCAATGAATTGTCACCTTAAACCAAGTCTTGGGACCACTAGCTTCACTACTGAGTGCTGCAAAAGCACTCAAAAAAAAAAAAAAAGGGATAAGAACTTTTTCTTTACTTAGTTTAGAAGTTTCAGTGCAGGATTTTATTCAAATATACTCCATGAGGTCAGTGTAAAAGTACAAAATTAGAAAGGACATAACCCACAAAGAAATAGAGCCATAACTAGTCAAAGTACTGGGAGCTACGGCTGAGCGCTCCCCACTACGTGGAATACCAGTATGACCCCTCCCCCAAGAGGGCTCGGGGAGTACTGCAGAAGAGGGGGCAGAAAGAATATAAGAGCTGTCAGATGGGGGGAGGGTGCAGTGAAACGCTGACTTCTAGGTCATTGTATCTTGGACTCACATTAGCTATGGTTACCTGCACAAGATCTGCAGAAGGTCAAGCCAGTCAACGCTGTAGCATGGATAGAGAGGGGATCAAGGCACCCTACTCCCAGCTGAGGAGCTATTGGCAGTTAGGGTTGTTGCTGTTGGCAGATTGTCCATGATCAACCCCCCCCCTCTCTCTCTGTGTGTGTGTGTGTGTGTGTGTGTGTGTGTGTGTGTGGTGGGGTTGGGGGAGGTGGTTTGAATAAGTGTGGCCCCCATAGGATCATGTGTCTGAGTGCTTGGCCCATAGGGAGGGACACTATTAGTAGAGGGAGGGAAGATGGGAGGAAAATACCATCAAAGCACATTATATGCACATATGAAATGTCACAATGGTGCCCATTATTTTGTGTAATGTGTGCTAACAAAAAGGCTGGGCAAACTAGGTATCAAAAGAGCGTCTGTAAAATAAGCCAAGACTAATGTTGCTCTGAACAGGAAAAAGCATTACGTTTTCTCTCTGAAGTTGTGAGGAAAAAAGATGGTCCAAATCCCCCCTTTTACTTCACACATTGCTGGCAGATAGGCCATGAAAGAGAAAGAAATAGCCTACACCTAAACTGGAAGCCAGGAAGTCAAATCATCATTGTATCATGTATCAGATAACATGATCTGATACATGAAAAATAAACACAGCAATTTCACCAAGCATCTATTAGAAGTGACAAATGAAATCAGAAACATTTTAATATACAAACTCAACATAAAAAATCATTAGCATTTCTATATACCAAAGGCAAATGATCTCAACTAGAAATTAAGAATGTAATTCTATTTATCATAGCTACTGAAAAGTAAAAGACCTCAAAATAAATGTAACTGGAAGAGAAATGTGTGCATAATGAAAAGTACAAAACATTGATGAAAGAAAGTGGAGAGAAAGAAAAAATGTAGCTATCCCATGCCCATACATGCATGTATGGATACATACATACATTCATAAATACATACATACATACATTCAGCATATATATACATTTTTGGAGACAGGGTCTCTCTGTTCTAGAACTTGCTCTGTAGACCAGGTTGACCTCAAACTCACAGAGATTCGCTGACCTCTGTCTCCCAAGTGCTTGGATTAAAGACATGTACCAACCAATCCATAGGCTATGCCTATGGATTGATTGATTGATTGATTGATTGATTGATTGTTAAAATGCCCATACTACCCAAAGAATTTGACAGATTTGAGGCAATCCCCATCAAAATACAAAGGACACTCATCACATGACTAACAAAAGCAGTCCAAAAGTTTAGATGAACACACACGCGCGCACGTGCGCGCGCACTCACACTTACATACATTATCCCAACCCAAATAGCCAAAGAAAACATGAGCTTTTTAGAAAGAAGAAACCAAGATCATTATTTGTATTTCCAGGCCTGTCTAACATTACATCATCTGACTTCAAAATACACTGCGAATCTAGAGCAATCAAAATTGGCATGAAACCAAGCATACTAACCAATGAAACAGAATAGACACTTTCCATGCAGATCCATGAGTATATAGGCAAAGGATTGGCTACAAGGGTGCTAAAAGCAAGCACATGCTGGAGAGAAAAGTCTTTTTGATAGACAGTATTGAACATCAGCCATTGCTGATAAAGTGCCACCTGAAAGGAGACATGTTTTAGTTGGGGAGAGGCGTGAATTGTCAGTAGTATCAAAAGGGATAGGATGGTAGTGACAATGATAAATTAGGGGTAAAATATAGTGTTTTTTATACATTGAGGTTTACTGGTTCAGGTGCAGGATAGAAGGTGGAAGGGGTAACTGGTGTAAGTTGTTTTAATTCCATCTCTTTCTGTGCTCTCATAATTCATGTTGTCCCAGATTTTTCCCGGGGTCCAGTGCCCTGCCTAGGGGTTCGTCCTGAGCGTATTCCATGAACCTATTGTGACACACCCCAGCTTCCCCCTGTCACAGATTCAATGGGGGACCATGTGGAGGTGGGAGGCAAGGAATGAATTTGTTGCTACAGCCCCACCTTGATTTTATCCACTGTTGACATCTGTTTGTAGGCACTCCCCTTGCTCTCTTGATCTCACACTAGGCTCTATCGAGAATCAGAGACTGCTGTTATTAGGCAGGCTTCTCCTCCCCTTTGTCTTTGTTTGCCATAGTTTACAGGGAATCACTAAGAATCAGAGACTTGACCCTCTGCTTGACATGTCCAACTTCCACCTGCCACATTCAAAATTATTCTCCATTTGTGGCTATGCTATTTTTGGAAGGGGGCAGGAAATAGCTCACACGAAGGTAGGAAGGCACTGGGGAAGTGGCTCAGTCGGCAATGTGCTTGCCCTGCAAGCTGGAGTACCTGGGCTGGTTCCCCAAATAGTGTGGCATGCATTTGTAATCCCAGCAATGAGGAGGCAGACAGCTGAATCCCTAGGGCTTGTTGGCCAACCAGCCTATTCTATTTGGCAAGTTGCTGGCCAGTGAGAGACCCTACCTCAAACTCGAAGTGCATGGGTCCTCCTGTTTCTCCAGGCATACACTCACTCACTCAGTGAGCATGCACACACATGTGTGCATCTGCATGCACATATGAGGCAGGCACAGGGGTGGGAGTGAGAGAGGAAAGAGAGAGAAAGAGAGAGAGAGAGAAAGAGAGAGAGAGAGAGAGAGAGAGAAAGAGAGAGAGAGAAAGAGAGAGAGAGAGAGATCTGTTAAGAATTAATCTTACTTTAGAAATGAGAAAGAAAAAACCCTTACATACAAACAAACAAAATGTTATGCATGAGTGTGTTCTGTGTACCCTCATGTTAGTAATGGGGAATCACACAGACCTGGTTAGCGCCAAGCCTTTGGAGGGCCTGCAGAGATGGGTAAACTCACCTGCAATGGAAGAGGAAAATGACCTTGTAGGGTTCTGGTCCATTTTCAGCAAAGCACAGTGGTTTTCTCGTTCTTTTATTAAAAAGATGATATTTTCCTTGGTACTCACCTAGAGTTCTATGTCTTTCTCTTTCATGACAAGGGAAGTTTTTGCCCCTAAATACTGCTGCTCTCCCACATAATACACTACTTAATCCCCCTCCCACATGGACTGTAAGGAGAGACCGCTGGACAGTAGTTAGGGAAGTTCTTGGCATTGGAAGGAAAAAAATTTTAATTTGAGCAACAGATGGACAATTGCATATTTCATTGTGTTTGGCAGCCTGCCTTTTCTTAAAAAGGCATCCAAGAGCCTGCCAAGGGGGCCTCAGGTGCTCCCAGCTGGTTCTCACTAACCAGGATGGGCATGGGTCCAAGGCTGCCTCAGTGCCGTGCCCTGCTGCCATCTTCAGGTTCACGGCAGCCTGAGGACCTGGCCTGGCTCTAGGCCAGGGTGACTGATTTGCTCAGTGAATCAAAGTCACTGACCATTTCTGGACCAGAGATGGTGTCTGCAACCTTCCCCAGATCCACAGCAGCCAAACATTTTCTCTCGAGGAAGACACAGCCCATATTTTTCAGGGAACCCTGTGATCCCATCTGTTTCTTAGGCAAAGCTCACACTTTGCCTTATGTGTCTATGCATATATCCACTCTTGAGATTATTCAGGGATGTTGGAGGATGTGTGACTGGGAAGCAACAAGCTATTCCTGTAAAGACACTTGGAGCGCTAGACCTAACAGTGACCTTGATCTTGCAGAGGCTCAAGTGCCTAGTGTGAAGGAAGATTGAGGGCTTGGGGAGATGGCACAATATATAAAGTGATAACTGAAGAAATAAGATGACTCAAGTTTAACATCCATACCCATGAAGCAGATGTGGTGGGTGTTGCCTGCCTGCCTGCAATCCCAGTCCTGGGGTAATGGGAACAAGATAATCCCTGGGGATCAGGGGCCAGACAGCCAAATCTAATCTCCAGTCTGCCTAATCCATATTCATTCTGCCTGAGACTTTATCCCACCCTCTCTCTGTCCCTCCCTCCCTACCCACCCTTCTCTCCAGATAGAACAAAAATGTCCATGACTCTGACACCACAACTGAAGCTCCCACGACTTTGCTTACCTTTATCCTTGGAGCACTGTGTAGAAAATCAGGCTCCAGGCTCTATGCTCAGCCCAGCTTCGACCAGCACCGGGCACCCAGCAGCAGTAACCTCACACACTGAGGCAGTACCCTTACATTGAACCTTCTCTCCAGACTGGCATGTCACCCAACAGAGCGGTGCTCCCTACAGAGTTATTAGTGAATTCGAGATGAGTCTGTTACTCATGCCACCCCTTTCAGATGCAAACAGAATCTATCCTAATAGCGACCAGTCCCTTGGTCTGTGAGATGATGCCACACAGCAAAATGCAAAGCTCTGAGGCCCAGACAGAAGTCCAAGCAAGAGCAGTGGGTTCCCTTTCAGCTACTCTTCTGCTGCCCATAGTGGTATAAGGACCGCACCCTGGACAGCACCCAGCTGGCTATGAGCGCTCAGTACTGTGCAGCCCGTTGGCAATCTTATCTCCTCAGGAACCATTCAAACTCCACCTTCTCTGTCTGTATCCCATTGCAAACCCAAATGACAGGTTGTCTTTACCAGGCTGAACCCTCCTCGGTGAGCTCCTCTTGAACCCCATGCCTCCTCCCTGCAGCGGCTCCCCTCCCTGCAGCGGCTCCCCTCCCTGCAGCGGCTCCCCTCCCTGCAGCGGCTCCCCTCCCTGCAGCGGCTCACCTCTCTGCTGTTATTGAACATCAGTTTTTGTCATTTCCCTGCCTTCTTGACCTGGCTTTTACCTCCAAGGTGATCCAACCACCATTGAAGAACAGTTAAGATGCAATACCGAGTAATCCAAGCTACCAGGGTGACAGGAAGGGTGGGCGTGCACAGCTCTGAGAGTAGCCTTTAGCACAGGTGTCATCCATCTACAGGCCCAATGGGATCACTCTCTTTTTCGAGATCCTTATCAATAATTAGTCCAGTATCTTGGGTAAACATGGATTCCACAAACAGCACATTGACAGCATATCAAGTACTCACCTGCAAATCTTCACTTCCTGCATCACTCTCTGTCACTGGAACCTCTCACACTTCTTCCTTCTCTTGTTCCCTAAAGAAGTGGATAGTGAAGAATATTGTAGAAACTTAACCCTGAAGACAGTTGTTTTGAGAAAATGAGGAAAGAAAGAATATGTAATCTATGGTCATGGTGTGTCTGAAGAAAGGAGCAAGAATGCAGATTAAAGGAGCCACTGTAAGACACTTCTTGTACACCAGACTCAGGGACTTACAGCGCCACTCTAGATGAATAGAAATGGACACTGGAGCCACCAGGGAGGCCACTCTGAGTTAGAATGACCCCATAGAGCCTGTCTCTGCCATCAGTCAATACAACAGACTATTATCCATGATGAGTCTGTGGGTATTGACAATATGGTTAATCCATACGTTCACACATACACACATACATACATACATACACACAAACAATAGTAGAGCTGGGTATAGTCAAAGTATGACAGAATGCCACAAGTCAAGAGCTACAGTTAGTCCAATTCTGTGCACATGAGATGCTTTTGTAAAACACTTGAATGCCATGTGAGAGCCCACTTGGAGACAGGCTGTGAAATGTGTGCTCCTTAGTCATTTCTTCACTCTCCCTTATCTGAATCTGCAGTGATTTTTTTTACTATCCCGAATTAATTTTGGGGTGTGTGTGTGTGTACATGTGGCTAAGTGTGTATGCATGAGTGTCCGTTTCAGCATGTACATCAGGAATAGTAGATGCATACGTGTGAATGACTGTGTGGAGGCCAGAGGTCTAGTCTTGGTGTCATTGCTTTCATTCCTGTCTATCTTGTTTTGCTTTCTTTATTTTATGCATATGAGTGTTTTGTCTGTGCACTAGGTCCATGCAGTGTCCACAGAGACCAGAAGAATGAAGCAGATCCCATGGAAATGGAGTTAAGGAGGGTTGTGAGCCACTTTGTGTGTGTTGGGAATTAGACCAGCGCCCTCTGGAAGAGTGCTAGTGTTCTTACCCACTGAGCCGTCTCTCCAGCCTTGGTCTACTAAGACATAGTCTCTCATTGGAACTTGGAGCTCACCAAATAGCTAAGATGGCGGGCCAGTGAGGCCCAGTGACCTCCTGTGTCTAACTCCCCAGCTCTGGGATTTTTGCTTGTTCATTTGGTTTGGTTTTTTTGTTTGTTTGTTTGGTTGGTTTTGTTGTTGATTGCTTGTTTTGTTTTGTTTTGTTTTGTTTTGTTTGAGATAGGATTTCTCTGTGTAGCTCTGGCTGTCATGAAGTTTACTCTGTAGACCAGGCTGGCCTCAAACTCACAGAGATCTGCTTGTGTTGCCTCCCAAGTGCTGGAGTTAAAGGTGTGTGCCACCACCATTCGTCCAGCTCTGGGCTATTCCGTGAACTTTTATGGCTTTTTCTGGAGACTGAACTCAGGTCCTCATGCTTGCACAGTGAGCACGTTGCCAACTGAGCCATCTCCACAGCCTTCTCTCTGCTTTTAAACCAATAATAGATTTATCAAGTCACCTGTCAAATCAGATCATAGACAGCCAAACCCCAAACCACATTTTCTCCTTAATACATTTACTTTTAATTTTCTTTCCACTGACCCTAAAACCAAAGGAGCCCTGGGTAATGAATGGATTTCTTTACTAAGCCTACTAAAAGGTGCATACCTTTCTTTTTCTTCATTTATATTTTTATGGATATATTCATTTATTCATTCAGCTACTCAACTAACCGACCACTTATTGCATACTTTGCATGGGCATTCTGCCAGACACTTACAACAATACAATAGCAGTCGCGCTACCTGGTCTATGTCTTCCAAAAGTGTGTCTTCTGGAAGGCAGATTGTACAGACCAACACCAGGCATCTGAAACTGACTTTGGCAGGACACCATCTCCAAATGTGTTCACTGAACAAGTGGCATCTTTTGTAGGATGAGAAGAGTTAAAAGGGCCAGTGTTGACTCCCAACAGTCATACTGTACCCATAAGAAGCCAGTGGAAATGACTCCCCCCTTTCTCCTTAGTTGGGTTGTCTCCTTGTTTCCCTGGCTTGTAAGGCTAGGGCCTCATCAATATTGTTGATCTTTGCAAAGAAGTGACCTTAATTGCTTCTGTGTGTTCTTCTAGCAGCTATTATTGATTTCTGCCTCAGCCTTTATTATTTCTTGCTGTCCAATGAATTAGAGTTATCTTTCTCCTGTTTGTCTAGATGATAGAGGTTACATTATTAGGTTATTTATTTGAGATGGCTAGATGTGTAACTTTTTAAAAGTTTTTTTTTTCAAGACAAGGTTTCTCTGTGTAGCCTTAGCTGTCACGGATTCACTTTGTAGACCAGGCTGGCCTCAAACTCACAGAGATCCGCCTGCCTCTGCCTCCTTGAGTGCTTGGATTATAGGCATGCACAACCATGCCCAGCTAGACATGTAATTTAACAACAGAGTGTTGATTAACATTTGAGGAGCCTCTAGTTTCCACTCCCAGTCTTGTAAAAAAATAAGATAAAAATTAACTTAGGTGAGAAATGTGCATTCTGGTTCTCAGCGAAGGAGCGAGGATGGGAAACTGAAAGAGGAGAAGAAAGAGACGAGGGACGAGGAAGATGGGAAGGGAAGAGGAGGACAAAGCACTCTTTGGGTTAATTAAATGACCCTGTGGCCACAATCAAAGTGCTTCACACGAAATGAATGCTTGTGGTGTTAGAGAGATGGCACAACAGTTAAGAGAACTTGCTGCTCTTGCAGAGGACAGAGCTTGGTTTTTTTCGCACCCACACTGAGTGGCTAGCAACCACCTCTAATTCCAGCTCCAGAGGATCTAAACCAATGCTTTGCTTATCAACATGTGCACTCAGATTACACACACACACACACACACACACACACACACACACACACACACACAGAGCTAAAAATAAAAGTAAATCTTAAAAATCTTTAATTAAAATAAAGGAACGTTCCATTAGAATGTCTGTGATTTGGGGCCCAAGGATATGATGCCGTGAATATAGACTGATGTGTAGCAAGAGAGCCTGAGTTCGGGTCCCCACCCCCCATTCCCGCCACGATGGCAGCCATGTGTAATTCCAGCCTGAGGAGATAGAGACATGAGAATCCCTGGATGAGCCTAGCAAATCAGTGCACTCCAGGGTTAGTAAGAGATGCTCTACCAAAAACTAAGATGGAGGCTCATTGAGAATGACACTAACACTGACATCTGCTTTTCTAGGAACACACATGAGCACATGTATCCACACCCCCACTGCTGCCACCACCACCGTGACACACACACACACACACACACACACACACACACTGAAAGACAAAAAGATCATGAGTAACCTTGTTTTCAACAGAGAATGGTCTCCTCATTCACAGAGCATGTGCCCTGATACCTCCAAAGCGAGGATAATTTCAGACAGCCAGAGTATAGAAAACCAGGTGGCGGGGATTAAGAGAGTGTAGGGCTCTATAGCCACCACCCACTTGTCTAAGGAAACAGGCGAATCCAGCCTCTCCTCCAAGCTGCCTCCTGAGACTACAAGGCCTGAGCTCTCTGCTGACCTCTAGCTCTCCCTCCCTGAATCCAGCTTTGTGTGATACTGGTTTCACTGTCTAGGGTGTGTGCCTTGGCTGGTCTTAACTTTCACAGCTTACTTTCACAATGACAGAATGATAGCAGGACTTGATCCACCCAAGAAACACTGTGTGCTTTTATTTATTTTTTCTTTCTGCCATGCCTATCACAACATGGCTCTTCCAGAACAGGACCACAGGGAGCAGGACTCCAAGGCTCCTGAAGGAGCGGGGCAAGGCCCTAAATTCTACCTCTTTTCACAAAGTCCGCCTTCGACTTTCCAAGTGTTCCCCCTGCCTTCTAATCAAACCTTACTAGCTGCTGGGACTTCAGGGGTTGGTCCCCAGGGAGAGTCCGCTCAGAAAAGCCCACTCTTTCTCTCCTGAAGGCCTCTGTCAAGGTCACAAGGCCAGTCAAGAAAGGGACAAGAGACAAAACAGTAAAGCACAGAGACTGGCATTAGGAAAAATCACTTCTCGGTGGCAAAATCACTCCTCGGTGGCTTCCTTCAGCCAACTCTGGCTGAGGGACCTACTCCTTTGCAAGCTTTTTGCCAGGCTACCACCAGGTGGTACTTAGCAGCAGAAGGTGAGGTGCCCCCTTTGGGGGAGCAGCACCTCCCTACCAGGAAACAGTTTGCAACAATCCATCCCCAATATGAAAATGTGTTTAATGAAATTAATAATTTAGGAAGTGGGAGCGAGCACGTGTTCCTGGAGAGTTAAATGCTTGTCAGAGTGATCGATGCATGCTTCACCACCGATCCATTCCCGATGAAGAGCAGAGGGATTTTGCCTACTTGCTTGACCTTGGGTTGCTGCTGCGTACAGGAGGCAGATTGCAGAGGCAGGCCTGCTTAAGGAGGTACGGAGCATCGCCTCCCAATTTACAGCCCTTTCCCCAATTAAAGGACTGTAAAAACATTAAAATTAATGCAGTCTTAACTCCTAGAGCAGGCCCTACTTTCTTAATTAGTGCGTAATTATTCAGTTTCTGATATCCTGGAAAATTACCACGTGGAAATTATTTTAGACTGAGTAACAATAGCAAAAGCGCCCTCCCCCAGCCCGATTAGCATGTGGACGTAATTAACACTTTATTACAGTGAAAATACCCTTACTGCTAGTGTTTAATGACTTTTGCCATCACGTCCTGAGCAGGAAGTTCAGAACGCCATGGAGCGATGGGTTCCAAGAAATACATCACAGACAACTCTCAAAGATTATGATGGCTTGAGCTGGCTGCATTGAGAATCAGAAAGCTAGAGACATCCAGTTGCTAGAAGCTTAGTGGGCACGGATGCAAAATGTGATGGTGAACTCCCTGGGAGATGGCACTAGAAGGTCATTTGGGCACAGTCTGCACAGGCAGCCTGGGCCCCATCTCCACGACAGCCTGCTATTAATAAAACAGGGTCCCCTCTGTTGTGCTAATCGGCATTTGGAAATGGGGAGCCAGGTAACCATAAATTCAAAATATTAGAAAGGATTAATATGGAACTGAACCTAGTGAAAATTAGGGGGTAGGGAGTGAAATACGCTAAAAGTCATCAGAGCTCTAACATAAAGATACTGGGTGCCAGGTTCAGTGGACTCATGACAAGAGCAATGTCTGAGGATACTTTACAAGGAACTGTAAAGGGGTGGGGGAGGCATTGTGTTCATACCACAGAGAGTCAGGAACCAAAGAGAAAGGGCCCCTCCACACACCCAAGCCGCTCTTCAACATGCGACCAGAGACCGCTAGTGCATGTCACAGTCCCCGTGTGTTCAACCAAAGAGCACGGCCATGCTAGCTTCGTCATTTCTACTTTTATGCTTTCTTCCCTTTCAAACTGTAAAGAACCTCGAAGCCTCGCACGGGAGGGTAGGAGAGCCATGGTAAAGGACTACAGCTGCACACAGAGGAGCGGAAACCTCTGACGATTCGCTGGATTTTCCTCTGTGTCCAGGCGTGACAGGGACGGGACCTTCATGAACTTAATGAGAAGCAGTTACACCTGCAGCTAACATTTTGATGTTGGCCCTCAACAATTATGTTTGGGTATGAAATGCGTCCCCACAAGGGATTGTATATGGATGATGTGGCCCCCAGCTAGTAGCATTGACTTGGGAAGTGGTAGAAATGTTGGTAAGTGGGGACAAGCTAAAGAAAAGAGGTCTTTGGTGGTGTATTATTAGGAACTTTATTTTATCCTGGGCTCATCTTGCTACCCTGTGCGCCTCTCTCTTTCTCTCTACTTTTTGTCCACCATGAGGTGAGCATCTTAGCTCAGCCATGCTCTTTCTATCCAGCCTCACTACAGACATTCATCAAGAAACCAGCCAACACCTCTGAAATTCTGAGCCAAAATAGACCCTTACTCTGTTTGTCAGACATTTTGTCACAGCAATGGAAGTCCATAAATACAAGCTGCTTCTCTCCTCTCCCCTCCTCTGCTCTCTTCTACTCTCCTCTGCTCTCCTCTCCCTTCCTTTGCTCTCCTCTGCTTGCTTCTCCTCTCCCCTCTCCTCCCCTCCTCTCTCCTCTCTTCCCTTCCCCTCTCTTCTCTGCTCCTCTCCCCTCCCTTCCTCTTCCCCTTTCCTCCCCTTCCCCTCCCCCTCTCCTACTCTCCTGTCCTGTCCACTCTCCTTTCCTCTCTCCCCTCCTCTCCTGTCCCCTCCTTTCCTCTCTTCCTCCTCTTCCTTTTCCCTGTCTTGTCCTTCCCATTGTCTCTTGACATTCATGGCTGACATTTAGAAAGAAAAGTGTCCTGCAAACATATCTAAGGTAGAAGGCACCACTGTCTCTCCACTCTAGTATGGGAGAGAAGATTACATGAAGCGGTTTCATCTTCATGTGCTTGGGACCTGGGAGCTCAACTCAAAGGCAGGATAGCTGGAGCTTTCAAAGCTCTATCAAGATCTGGGTTCTGGAGCCCAAGATGGGGCATCCTTGGGACCACATCCAGGTTATAAAGTGTGTAGCACCGGTAGGAGTGACATCTCTCTCACTAATCCTAGACTCATGAGTTGACTGGATCTGTCACCTCTCCTCTGACAAACATATCCTGTGCTCTGCAGAACTTCTCTAGCTGGAGGCTAAATATCCAACTCACAAACTCCAGCCATTTTGTAAGCAGGGTCTGTAGCTCAGGTCCTTCGGGTCCTTGAAGATTCGGGGAATGCAACGGTCACATATGAATGGTCAGCAATGCATAAGGGCCAGAGTGAGGTCCTGAGAGGAAACTCAGACAGAAGAGAAAGAGAAGTCTGGCTCTTCCCAGAGAAGCCGAGTCACCTTGAACAGATTATTAACCTCTCAACAGCCCAGTGCCTGTCAGAATACGGGAGTGCCTGCCTCATAGGGCTGCTGTTAGGTTAAAAGGTTCATATGCTAAAAAGCATGGGATAGTTATGGTCAGTAGCAAAGGCTGCATCCTAGCTCACTGCTGCTATCATCATCATCATCTTAATCATATTGTTGTTGTTGTTATGTCTATTTTCATGTCATCAGCAGAACCAAAACTTCTCTAATCTGTAGAAGAAATATGATTTGCATGACTCTCATCCAGGAAGCCTGCACCCATAGAATTTTCACCTGGCTATCCACCACGAAGTACGTATCAGCATGTTCTCTGACCACCATTCATAGTTAACTCCTTCTCAGCAAGTTTTGCTTTTAGATGCATGCCAAAGGCAGGGGGTTCTACACTATTGGCCTTCTGGAGCCCAGAGTGGGGGTTGAGAAAGCCTTGGAGACAGAAGAGACAAAATTTTGTCATCTAGAGCATCCACAAGATGCTAGACCCTGATCAGAACAGCAGAGAACAACCTCGGACAGAGAGCATGGAGGGGAGAAGCAGGGACACTCAGGAGGCCTCCAGGGAGCAGGAGACCAAAGGAAGGAAGAAGGGAGGAAGGCCAGAGGGGCTATAGAAAATGGGTAGAACAGAGGTTCCCACAGCACAGCAATCTCCTCCATGCACAAGGGAGAAGGAACTCTGACCCTAGAGACTTGTGAACTGATGCCCACCGCAGCCATGCTCCTAATAGAAAACCTAGAAACAAGCTTTCAGATGCCCATGGCCAGAAATGGGGCATATAAATGGATGCATATTCACACTGTGGAATATTCTAGAGAAATAAAATGACTGGACTGGAGCTACTTATACCAGAGACTGATCTGGAAATGGAATGGGGTGTAAAAAAAATCTGGTCCCAGAAGGCTTCACAGAGTGATATCACTTTTTACAGACCCAAGAATAAGCAAGGGTCTTCTGCAGCAAGGAGAGGGTTCAGGGGACAGGGAGAGCCCATAGAGAGAAGTTTGGGTAGCACTATAGCTCTTACCTTAGGTGTTAGAGTTTTTGTATGATCAAACACTGCTGCTAGTATGTGTGTTAGGTACAGGGTTTGTCTTGCACATATAAAATATCTGCTTTTATTTTTTATTTTTTAAAACCATATTTCTGACAAGTTTCTTTAATCCAGTGTTGTAGAAAAGGCACAACTCTAGTACCTGTGTTGCAAAAAACTATGTCATTAGCCTGGCTCTCTCTTGGTTCTCTGGCAGAAGTAACTCCTTTAAAGAGTCTCCTTAGCTCCAAAAATACTTCCTAACAATTAAAATTTAGGAAGAAAGTTGGCTTTTCTTACAACAAAAATATACATATCATTCAGTGTACATATGTTCTTTTTCCACCTTAAAATAAACACATTTTATGGAATAATACTGCCACCCACGAGAGGCACCCAGCATCTGTGGATGTGCAGAGCTCCCGGATACTGCTTAGAAGATGATAGAAGAGCCAGAGATTGAATAAAACCAAAGGCTAGTATAGACATGGGAAGACCAAGTGTATAAAAATACTCAAAGTAGGTATAGGTATCTCTTTTAAAAGACAATGTAAAGAGAAGAAAGGAGAGTGGTGTTCTAAATAACCAGACACTGAGCACCTAAGGAGCAGGTGTCATATTACATTCTCCAGGTATGGTAGAATAGGCCAACTGTTCTGCAGTGAGCTTTGGTCTTTGATAAAGGGCTGAGGATCATAAAGCTCCCCAAAAGGCTGAGGTTATTCTTCCAGCCCTTACCCCCCACCCCCCAATGCTTTCATGGTTGTCGGTAGGGCTGGGGGCTAAGGCTTCAAATTACTACTTAGGGACTGTCCAGACAGCATGCCTTTGGTCAGCCTGTGGCAGCTGAAGCCCTGCAGAGCACCAGGGATGGCAAATTCCTCAAGAGTGTCTGGCTTCTTGCCTTGTCAAAGGAAAGAAGAACAGCAGTCTGAGTAGAAGTTCACTTAGCAAAGCAAAGCAAGCGCTCTAAAGAGGTGAGGGAACAAGGTGGGTTCTGTGCGGTAGATTTTAAAGAGTTGTTATGAACATTTATGAACTGGGTAGCATATGTATAAAACAAGGTGATCATTTTGTCCCCCAAACAAAGGTAGATCATATCTCCTTTTTAGAATTTTTTTCTCCTATAATTCTCTAGAAGGGCTCCTAAGGAAAATAATACCAAAACTGCAATGCAAGTGATACTATAATGGTGCCAGGTCTTTGGAGGACACAGGTCCTTTCCCTAGTACATATCTGATGCCTTAGTTTATGATATAGCAGGAACAGGCCAACTGTAGTTGCCAGAAGGATCCTGGGGCCTACTGGCCAACTAGTCTAGCAGAACTGGTGAGCTCCTGGTAAAACACTATGTCTCAAAAATAACCCATGCCCATACTGACAACACTAAGTGGACTCAGAGGGTTAACAGAAAGATCACGTGACATTGAGAGTGAAAGTAATGTGGGGAAGGGGGCAACAGAGGAGAATTAGAGGGAAGGGACTGGGGGAAGATTTGATCAAAACATATGTGTGTTTGAAATTCTTAAACATTAAAATTTTTAAAAATAAAATTAACAAAAATAAAGTGTAGAGTGATTGAGGAAGACTACCAGTGTGGACATCTGTCCTCTGCAAATGTAAGTGAAGAGAGAGAGAGAGAGAGGGAGGGAGGGAGGGAGGGAGGGAGGGAGGGAGGGAGAAGATGATATTGAGGGATTAAAAAAAACAGCAACAAATATCCAGAAGCTGCCCAGATTCATCTCCTCAGTCACACTGTGGTAACAGAAATGGGGTCTTACAAAAAGATAAGAAATGCCGTAGTCTCCAACCAGATGAGAGTCGCCAGTGGTGACATCTTCAGAAGCATGCGAAAAACAAACTTACCCGCACAGCTTTCTTTTCATGAAACTCTTCACGTGCTTGGTCACATGTTTTCCTTAACACAGTAATTACATACTGAAATACACACATGTCATGAGCACAGGCTGTGGTGTGGCTTTTTCAGAGTGGATCTTCCCAGGAAGTCAGCCTGTGCATCCTAAAACAGTGGGACGTCTGTCAGCTTTGTACCTGGCTGACAAAAGCACCTCCACCAGCCGCGCGAACAGGGAACATGGCCATTCCTGAAGTTACACAGGTAGAATCGTTCATCCTGTCCTTGTGGCATTGGGATTATTTTACCCCTGCAACCCACCCCCACCATAAAGTCTTTGTGATTCACCTATGTGGTTTGGGGCAGTTGTAGCCCATTCATTTTGAAGGCTGTCCCACACTCCAGTCAACTACTGATGCTTACTCTTGCTTCTATTATAGAAAACATTGCTAAGAAAATTTTGTACAAGCCTTTTATAAAGTCTGGGAGTGCCTGTTATTGTGCACACATGGACAGAGATCTCCTAGCTAAGCTGCAGGTCACAGGACAAATTTTCAGATTGATATACACACTGTCCAACAGCTGTCCAAGTAGCTGTACAGCGCTGCCCTCTGCAGCCGCTGGCTTTTCCATTTACCCAAACCTTCATCTTCCTGCTACTGTTTCTTCTGCCTTTCTAGTGGCCAGTGCAGTTCAGCCAATGTTTTACTTCTCATGGTCATTTGAATCATCACTTATGCATGGCACCTATTCAAATCTTCTGCCCACTTCTTTGCAGTTGCTTGACAGTCTTGTTTTACTAACATGTGGGAAATTCTCTAGTATTTTTGCATATAGAATTCTTGTCACACAGAGAAACACAATTTTTAACTTACACTAATCCCATTTATCAATCACTTTCTTTTATGATTAACACTGGTGTGTATGCTCAAGAAACTCCTTTGTTTTTTTTTTTTCTGGAAACCCAATGGTGTCATCTTCAGATGCTGTCAATTCTACACATGTTCTTTTACAATCTTTGCCACTTTTCTGTGGTTTCTGGAGAGACTTCTTCTTTCTTCTCTGCTCAGGATTTCCATCCACCACAGTGTTAAGGAGCAGGACCACTAGCAGAAAGACTCAACTTGTCCCAAATCCCAATGCAAAGGTGTCTGATGCAATTCTTCAGTAAGATGGTTTCCATAGGCACTCAGGGAGCGTAAGAGAAACTCAGAGCCACACTGTGCTCACTTTTCTATGCATGGATCAGTGACACTTCATATGTTCCCGAGGAGAGTGACAGAAAAGTCCTTGGCCTGCAACATGAACAGCAACAAGGACTCAAATAATTGATCTTTGTTGGCCACAATGGCAGAGACTGCTCGTGATCATCTTCCAGCATGTGAGCTTGATCCTTGGTAGGTGAAATAGCTTCTTTCTGTTAGGATGTAAGCAGAGGTCAAGTTGGTAACCTCCACCGTGAGACAACATGCCTTCTTCCCTCTTCCTCCATGTCCTCCGCACACTCATTTCTTCCCCAGTCTATATCTTCTTCCTGTTGACCAATGGTTGATACCAACACAGCTGCAGTTGAAAGAACACACAAGATCAAGACTGATCAGGTCCCTGAGTCACCGTTGGGAGAGTTGGAAGCACCAGTCAAGCAACCCTGGATTGGTCATCAAGAAAGCATTGTAACTCATTGGAGTCGGCCGTAACAAGGCTGGGGACTTGCTATCAATTTCATACAATGAAGAACCTCCATGTAGATGTAACAGTTGTGTTACTGGTGGCATTGCATATTCCAGCATGTTTTTTTTTCTAGATCCTTGGGCAACCCTCAGAAAGATTCGGGTTATTAATTATTTTTTTCTAACTAAGTATGTTAAATAAAGGAATAAATTAACAGTAAACATGTCAGTGTGAGAATTTACCAACTTAACAATTTCTTGTTTTAGAATATTCAGAATTGTATTCTTCTCTCCCAAATGTTTATAAAACCAACAAGTGTACATCTAGTTTGTTGATAGGACCCTTAGATATTTCTCTACAGACAAAACAATGGATCTACATACTTCTTTTTACACATGAAGCCATCAACATTCACTTCTCACAACAAATATTTACAATATTGGGTTAACACAGATCTGTCATCAATTTGATGATGGTTATTACATCCCTTTGTTGGCATTTAAAACATTCTCAAGATATGAGAAAAGATGTCTATTCAGTATCTTTCATTGGAGTGCAATTGTCAAGGAGCTTCCTCATAGGAACAGCCAACGTTTCAGTGGGTGTCTAGTGAAATAGACATTTCTCCCAGGGAGTTATAGGAGCGTGTGTCTGCACATGTTTATAAAGTGGGGTAGCATTGCATCCCTCTAAGCTTAGTAAAAGGGGCCCTTGATATATCTCCCAAATACCCAAGAGCTCCCTCCTGGAAGAGCCAAATTGTGTGGTCTGATACATATAAGCCATTGATGCTATTGGAGCCTTCAAAATAGACATTTATCTGCTGGTTTGGTCATTTGTAAGAGTGGTTTTAATAATCAGATCAAATGCCAGATTTGTAATCTCAATATTTTGATTGAGGTTCTAGGTTCATACATTATCTCAATGAACTAGCTGGTTGGTACAAGTTCAAATGGCACAAAAGAAGGAATAGCTCAGGCTCTGGGCCAATGTATTCAGAACAAAACCAAACTACTTGCCAGTTTCCCAAACTACTGCAATCAAAACCAGACAACAGGAGAAGATGTCTTCTGGAGCCTGCCAACACTTTAACTGGGTGATGCTTCCACATCACACGTGCCTCAGCCTGGCCAAGAGTGTGCTTAGAAACCACTGTGCTGCTGACTTCCAATGGCTGGTGGTGGTCTGTCTTTTTTCTTCCTTCCTTCTTTCATTCCTTCCTTCCTTCTTTCCTTCCTCCAGCAGCTATCTAAGCCTGGGACTCACCAGCCTGCGTTCTGAAGCCAAGAACTTATAACAGATTCTGAACATCTCATGCAACTGAATGCAATTACTGAGGGGCACGCTTCTTCTGGGAGCCTCCCTTCACATTCTGAGATCCCTAAGAAGCCAACACTGTGCCAAGTTCAACATCTTCCAAGCCGGGTAGCAGGTTCAAGATGCTTTGCTCTTTGTCATTTCTTCTGGGCTCCCACTTCCAGTATTTCTGAAGGTGGCTGGCTCTAGGCTGAGCACTTTTTCAGCACCACTCCAAAGCCACATATGCCTGGTCATGTCATTTTCAGGTAAGAATCATGTCAATTCAAGCATCTTCTAGAGAAAACCAGTTTTCTAAACTCTTTTATTACTTGTTCATTGAAAGCTGTCAACTATTCTTATAGGTAGCTTATAACAGAGGCATACCCAACTTTTTGCTCCAGGTCTTTTTAAATCATCACCACACATACACACAGGATGGAGAAGGAGGGTTTGAAGTGTTCTTTCTCCCTAGCAAGAACCAGGGCACTTTGGGCCACAGGCTGCTTCCAAGAAAGGAGCAGGGAAAGACGAACCTGGAGCAGCTCTTCCTGCCAGAAAGTCAAGAAGTGTTTAGAAAATTACAGAAACATGTTTTCAGAAAGACAACCCAGCGCCAGCTTGGAGGGTCTCCCCAGGACAGTCTGAACCACAAAATAAACAATGATGGTGATAAATTAAACCTCATTGATTAAAAGAAGAGTCCATAAGTCTGTACTCAAAGAAATGAATGGATGAGTAAAATGGAAAAAGAAAAACCTTCCCTCTCAGTCAGTTGCTGTGGAGAGGAGGTGCATGGCCATTTATAACCATCTCACTAATCCCTGGTTAAGGCTCCAGCAGATCCTAAACCTGAAGGCTGGGATTCTAGTAAAGAATACGGTGCTGGCATGGACTCTGTTTCCCTGCCAATTTTTTCATCACTTTTGGGAAAGTTCTGTTTGCAATATAGACTCTGGAAGGCACCACTACAGCAGCTGCTTGGTTAACATCATCCTCAGTGATGGGGCAAAGTGATGTCATGTGGCCCCTGATGCCATGGGCTGAGATTGAGACATACCCCTTCTGCAGAACTCCTGTGAAAATGCAAAGACAGAACCAATATGTTCAGAAAGTATCAGAGGAAAACCAGTTCTTACAAAATGACTGAGATGTGATCTTCAGAAACATTCAAATCATGAAGGCAAAGGAGGCTCCAAGAACTTCTCAAAATTAGGTCAGGCCACCATTGGAATGCAGTTCTGGGAGAACACATGAACTCTAAAGACATCACGGAAACCATGGGAGGCTGGAATGGAGTGTGCATTGGTATGGACGTCCCTGTTTTGATAATTACACTAATTGTGTTCACCAATTACCTATCCCTGAGCTGTGAGAGGGACACAGTCCATCATGAAGGAGAAGCCATGGTTGCAGGCTGCTCCGTAGTGACAAGAACATTGATATGGGATGGCTCACCTTATCTCAGAAAAATCACAAACAAGGAGTAGACTGGCAATATGACCTCCCCCAAAGCCCACGGCCTCCAACTCCACCTCCCAGAGGCTGCATAACCTCTCCCAGGCAGTGCCACCTCTGAGGGTAGGTTACATCAAAACTATAACATTGCATGACAGAATTTTCTTACACTGGAGAAATGTAACCTGAAGAAGGTGGCATATAAGAGACATATTATTTGGCCATTTCAATTTGCTCAAGAAAAATAGAGCCAGAAAAGGTGATTCTTTCCTATATTCCACAAGAAGACTACTTTGAGCTTTTGGGCAACCTGAGTTTCAAGGTGAGTTTAAGTCTAGCCTGGGCTACATACTAGAAGTATGTGTGCACATACAGGAGTTTGTCTCAAGAAGAAACCACCAAAAACATGTTTGCATGTATGTGCATATGTGCAGGTGTGTGTTATGAGTGCTTACATAAATAAGATAAGAAAAGAAATTCAAATGGTCAAAATGTGAGTAATGAATTACCCTAGGCAAACAGTATGGAGGAGTTTGCTGTACTACTTTTGTACCATGGACTCTCATGTAGGGATGGGTAGAAGATATGTGTGACTCAGTCAGTGTATTCCAAAAGGTTCAAAATTATACTAGGCATCTCAACCAAGGGAGAGGTTGCCCTTCTGGTAGATAGCTGGTAACAGTTGTTGGCATCTTTGATGTTATTCCTGGGGTGAGTGATGCTGCTGGGGTCTAGTGAGTGGCAGCCAGGGATGCTATTCTGCATCCCACAATGCACAGAAGGCCCCACAACAAGGAGCGGGCTAGTCCAAGGTATCAGTCATGCCAAGCATGAGAACCTTGGAACTAAACAACTGGCCTTTCCATAGCAGTGTGCTGGGAGGGTGAATTTTTAAAGAGATTACATTTGATAACTGAGAATTCAATAAAGCTTTGGAATATATTAAAAATCACACTATAAGTCATTTTCAAGGCTGATGACAACAATCTTGATGACGAACCAAAGCAAGACTTCTAAGTAAGGTGAAAAAGTCTTCCAGACGACACTGGATGGGTATCCAGGGTACAAAAGCCCATCCCACTTATGAATGTGACAAGGTTCTGTAACAAACTCTAAAAGAAAAGCAGCAGCCAGGAGACATCAGTCAATATTTTTGTTTTATTTTTTAAAGATTTATTTATTTATTATTTATTGTATATGAGCATTTTATCTGCAGAAGAGGGCATCAGATCACACTATAGATGATTCTGAGCTACCATGTGGTTGCTGGGAATTGAACTCAGAACCTCCGGAAGAGCAGGCGGTGCACTAAACCACTGAGCCATCTTTCCAGCCCCAGTATTTTTGTTTTAAAATACCTAATTTTTTATAAATGAAGATGAATCTATTTTAACTTTTTAACTATTCTTTACTTTGTGGCCTGATTTAAAGTGAGAGAAACACTATTTGTGGGTAAGCTCCCTAAAATTCTTTAAAACTATTGACTTTTTTGTATGAGTCCATGCGTTGGTGTTCATGGACCAGTATCTGTTTCCACATGTGAGTACACATACGCACAGGGTGTGTATACATGTGTATGTATTCTGGTGAAAGTCTTCCTGAATCCCTTGCCACACTGTTTACACAGGTGGAATGTCTAGCTGAACCCAGATCCGCAGTCTAGTTAGAGAGCTTGGCCCCCGGTCTCCACCTTCCAAGCACTGAGATTACAAGTGGGCCTCCACATCTGCTCTTCTTTTATGTGGGTCCTGAAGACTTAAGCTCTGGTCCTCAGGCTTGGACCACAAGCACTTTATCCACTGATCCATCTCCCCAGCTTTGCATACTAGATGTTTAAAGCCGACAATATTGATTTTTTTTTAAATGCAACCGTAAACCACATTGGCAACAGCCATACATAGGAATTGTACCTAAATGATGCTGTGTTTTGAGCTGTGTGCATCAATGTTGGCCACATGTTAAAATGCTTCCATGAGGACATGTTGTGACACATGGCTGTAGCTGATGCCAAGAAGCTGTTCCCAAAATTAGAGGAGACGTAAGTTTAGCTCTTGACATCCTCCATGCGAAGGTCCTTCTAAATCATCCTGAAAAAAACACTTGGTCTTTCAGGTTTGGTTATTTGGTTGCTTAAATTGCATTATAGCCATCAACAACAGTTTGTTAATACAATTTCTTCCCATCCCTGCTCTCGCGCTGTCATCTGGAGTCATCTGTTACGTTGTCATCGGTGTTCCCCCGGGAACAGGTCTTGCTTCCATCCTTCCTTTTATCTAGCTGCTGCCTGTAAGAACTACAAGGCCGTATCTTTTAAAACATGGATTCTCTTATCGGATTGCGACTGACGATCAGCCTGCTTATTTTTCTATTCCCAGCGCCTACCCACATGATGAGGTATCCATTCCTTATTTAGACAAAACTGAGTATTTCAGACTCCAAACTTTTTGATGTTAAAACCCAGAATGGTCTGATCTATGCTTTCCATTTTCAGTCCTGAACTAACTCGCACAGTTATTGTTATCCTTCCAGAAAATTCCATAACAGACCCCTGAGCATGGTGACATGCAGCCATCAGCTAAATTCACCAGTTTGAGGATCAAAATCTGGGCCTTGGACACTGATGCACTTGCCAGGCTGACATGCTGTCTCCCAAATCAATGGATGCCTGCCTTCCTCTCAGTAGGACAAAGGGAAGAGGGCAGAGGTAAGCAGATAGTTTGTACCTGTCATTTATCCAACATGTTCTGGAGGCTTCCAGTGTCCCACACTTTTATTCTTATGACTTAACCTGTCTCCATCTATACCCCTGTCTTGAAAATATTACATAGCCACCAACTACCACATATAGCACTCGCTAAAATATCCATCAAATTAGTGATTTTAGATCAAGATAGATGTTTTAAGTTAATAGAGATATGAGATATGATAGATATTTTCATTCAGAAATTTAGACCCAACAATATAGGAAAGATGTTTACTTCAAGTTTGCCAAATACAAGTAGCCAAATCACTATGAATGTGACATTTATATAATTCCTGATTGTCCCATGGTTCTTCCTGCTGTATGTAGTTTATTTTATTCACGTGTAATAATATAAAAGCATACATTAAAAAAACATAATACAAAAGAAAGTAAAAAATAGTGATTTTTGACCATGAAACTACATACAAAATGACACCAAAAGCACTAAAGTCACAATAGAATGACTAAATTTTTAAGCTAGATTAAGAGGTTGCTGGCAGGGTCTTGGGGTAGGGAGCTTGCCAAGTGAAGTGCTTACCACAGGAGCAAGAGGATTAGCACGTGGATTCCAAGTACCCACGCAAACTCAAGGGAGCCATGGGTGCTCACCTGCCATTCCAGCCCCTAAGTGTAAAGGCAAAGTATGCCCAGAGCACGCTGCTAGCAACATTAGCTAACTCAGTAAGCTCTGAGGTTGAGTGGGATACCCAGAGTCAGCAAATAAGGTAGAGGAGATTGAAAAAGATTCCTGACATCAACTTTGGGCATCCGTAGGCACATACATGTATCAGTATGCAAGTGTACCCTTTGTCTTATATACCACATACATGTGTCCCCTCATACATATGTGTCTACATAAACATGTGCTCATGTACATCTACATGAAAGAGTCCAATTGCTCCAAATGGCGAACATGAGAAGACAAGGTAGGGCAGCTGTCCTTAATGGAAGCTGCCACGGGTGATGGGGCTGAGTGTGAGCTGCAGTGTCCATGACAGTGAGGGATGTGCCACCCAGACAGAGGCAAAGGTAGTGTGGCTGTGAGTGATGCACGTTGAAAGCGGGCGTCTGGAGCACTGTGTTTGCTCTGCCTGGCTTGGTCAGGACATGAGGAGATGGTAGACAGAGTCACAGCAATGACATCCTTGGTAACTGAGGACTGTACTGCACCCGAGTTCTTCAGGACCGCCATGTCCTAGCCCCAGCTCCTTTTCAGAACAATGGAGACTTTGAGTTAAAGCTGGCTTTCTTCCTTCCTTCCTTCCTTCCTTCCTTCCTTCCTTTCTTCCTTCCTTTCTTTCTTTCCCTCCTTCCTTTTCCTTCTTTTCACCATTTTCTTCCTGTATGAAATAATAAAGACAAAGACAGCATGAGGTATCTTAAAGTACAGCACAGTTTGAGTGCAAATGTGTTCTCAGCTCAGAAAGGTCATCTGCTTGATAGAAACCTCAGTGGAACTCAGAAGAAGGCAGCTCAACCTTACCAAGGAAACGAAGTCCAAACACATGTGACCTCAGAAAACACAGGGAAAGTCAAAGGAAATGAGGAGAAAAACAAACCTGACGGAAGGTCATGGAGAGGGTTGGGGAAACAGAGAGACATGCACAGAGAGATAGATACAAGGAAATACAGAGAGAGAGAGAGAGAGAGAGAGAGAGAGAGAGAGAGAGAGAGAGAGAGAGAGAGAGACAGAGACAGAGACAGAGACAGAGAGACAGAGAGACAGAGAAGGGGGTGGCTATCAAAAGGTCAGGGCATGCCATCAGGATTCTGGCCCAGGCTGCAGTTGCAGAAGGTAGCAACAGCCGGTGTGACTATTCACACACAGAGGAATACAAAATTGCCTCCTCAATAGGCAGAATAAAGAAAAATGAAGAAACAAAATAAACAAAAGGACCATGAAAGAAAAAGAAGATAGGAAACATTCTAAGTCACAAAGCCAGCGAATATTCTAGAAGAGCCTGCACAGAACACAAGCTTCCCTGTACCTGGTGCTCTCAGAGGAGGGTGTAGCAAGACCTGGGTTTACTGAGTGAAGTCATGTTTCCTTTTAACTTTGGACCCCTGAAAATCACCGAGAATACTAAAACTTCCAGCATGTATCGCCATTGTTTCTGTAAATATGTGGTGTTATCTAGAAAAGAAAACTAGCAGCAGCCATCCAGAAAGGAGTACTCAGATCCAATTTCCTAAAGCCAGACCCTGAGAAATGACTGTCTTCCTGGGAGCATGCTTTGTTTTATTTACTTGCTCCGAGTGATATTCACAGTGTATTGTTGGTTAAGTGTGTCTGGTGGCAACATAATTCTATTTTCATAAGACAAAATGATTCTAAGTTGCAAATGTCACAGGTATACAGACAGAAAGATAAGTTGCAAAAACTCTAAAATACACCATTTGGTGATATTAATGATGTGCTTTCCTAAGGAGAGGAATGAAGGGACATGTAGACCTATCAAAAGTATTCTTTCTTTGGGTGATTTTTCATTGTTTTACTTGTATCAACTTAATAATGAAAACTAAAAATGCAAAAAGCTCAATCAAAGAAAACTCAAGTGCATTACTTTTGGAAGAAGGCCAAAAATATGTCTATGTGAGGAGCACTAAAGCTAATTTGTATGGCTATCTATGATAACAGATTAGGAAATCAAAGTTAAAACAAAACAAAAACTGGGTGCGTTTTAGAAATGGCCAAACAGTAATAATTGCAAGAAAGCAAGGGCAGCTTGATCCTACACCTTAAGGGAACACAGCCAGTCAAGGTGTCAAAGGGGGAAAGACATATATGTATTTCAAGAAGAGCTCTAAGAAGCACTTACATAAAAGAGAAGCGAAAGACTACTTTCTAAGTGTGATAAACACATAGAACTCATTCACGGATGACGAAAATTCCAAAGCAATTCCTAACAAAATCAGAAGCAATTGTCTCTTTTTACCATCACTCCAACAATTCCAGAAAGAGGCTACATCAGAAAATACGAGATGAGGGGCTAGGGATTAGCTCAGTGGTAGAGCACTTGCCTAGCAAGCACAAGGCCATGGGGGTGGTCCTTAGCTCTGAAAAAAGAAACAAGGAAAAAAGAAAAGAAAATAGTAGATGAAAGCATATTCTGCATGGGGCAGGATCATCCGCCTGTCTCACGAGGGATGGCAATAGACCACATAATTACTGCAACTAACAATGGGTCAGAGAGAGCCAGGTAAAAATAAACATAGACATTGGTATCTCCCCTATATTTACAAGACTAACAGAATATACAGAATTCCCAAGAGTAACCTTAACAAAAGTGTTTACAATCAAATGTAAAACCTACTGAGAAATAATGAAAAAATTTTACAGGAATAGACTCACAATAGTCTTTATTATAGAAAATCATTAGCAAAAAATATGACAACATGTCAAATCTCCCTAAACTAGTTTACAAATTCACAGCATGGCAAGACAGTGTAGTGAGAGCACCAGGGTGGGGCATGCTGCTGCTGTTTCACTGCAAGGGGGACATAAAGTAAGAGAGAAAGAGCTGCCTTAGCACAACCTGCTCCAGGAAGTCTCCCAGTGACCTCACTTCCTCTCACCAGACCCTCCTCCTAAACGTTCTGCCATGTCCCACAGCTTCATGGGATACCGACCACTCCTTCAGTACTGAGACCTTTCAGACCCACAGTGGAGCATCTTCCCTCTCAGAGGACAGTAAAACTTCCAGCAGATCTCTTAAAATAAAATGCAAGTTATAAAAGAAGGAGAAAATATAAATGTCTGAACTTGAGGAACAAAAAGTGTGTTATAACAAAGAACATAAGTCCAAAGAATTCTATAAAAACATTTTTACATATAAATTTTATAGGCAAGACGTGAAGTACGTAAGGCAACCCCACAAGCTACATGATAAGATTATATTATTTATCTATTAATATCTCTCAAAAATAGTAAGAGAGAGCTAATCCCTTGATTGATGAATCGACCCATGACTGAAAACACTCACCATGAGGAAAATCACGCGGTCATGTGTCCTAATGCAATCTCTGCTTCTCAGCCATCAAAAAATCCAAACCTACAGCGCTGCAGAGACGGCCAGCTGTAGAGGATCTGACGCCCCTTTCAGGCCTCCATGGGCACCCACACTCAGGTACACGCACACGCACACGCACACACACACACCACAACACACACACTCACATGCACACCACACACACACACTACACACACACCACACACACACACTACACACACACACCACACACACACACTACACACACACCACACATACACACACCACACACACACATACAAACACACACACATTTTCAAAAATACAAATCTAAATAACAACACAAAGCACAAAGCCTGGATCCTACATTATAAGATCTAGACTTTCTGGTAGTGCCACCGAGAGGTCAATTTATAGGAGACCTTTGTGAAATGCAGTTTTCATGCATATTTTAAAGGAGTCACAGCCTTTGAACAAAGAACTGTGTTATTTCTGAGGCTTCTCCCTAAAGGAACTGACAGCAGCACCTGAGACAATCCTGTGCCTTGTCCCTCATCACAACAGTACGTACAGTGACAAAGCTGGTAAACGATCTCCGCTGGGAAGGCTTCTGCGTTTTGGGATCATGGTAAGGATTCTACTTGTGGGGATGCTCTGAATGGGAAACAGACTCCATAGCCAGGTTCCAAGCCCAGCAAGGAAGCAGCACACACTGAGAAGACGCGATTCAGCATTGGGAGAACATGCCCTCATCCCTGCACTAACAGGGTAGGAGGAGATGACCATGCTGGCTAGAGGCTGAGGCAGGTGGGGCTGGTGCTTTGTCTTTGACTTTCAGAAGTTTTACAACGTACATGTTGACTTCCCTTTGGTGGTACTTGGGAGTTGAACTCAGAACCTTGCACATACTAGGCCAACGCTCTGTCACAGAGCCATACTTACGCCACACCACCTCCACCCTCCTGTCTTCTTCTTACTCTTTGCTTTGACACACAGGTCTCCTTAAACTTCCCACAGGCCTTGTACTTACCCTATACTCAAACAGGCTTTGAACTTGTGATCCTCCCACCTCAGCCTCCCAGGTAGTAGCAACTACAGGTTTATTTTTAAGCACAGAAAAGCACTTTCCCTCTATGGTAATTTTTGTTACCAAATCTGTAGGTTTCTTCTACTGGACAGAACTGTGGGAGGTGTCCTTGAACTGGGAACTTCCGGAGGAAAGCAGTGCCTGTGGCGTGACGGCCTGTTGGACACATGCTCGGCAGGGCTCACCATTGCTGAATCCCACTACCAATGAATTCACAGTGTCTCCTTGAGTTTTCTGATCAGCAGAGGCCCCACAGTTGATGGCCTGGGGCATGCTGACTCTGGCCTGGACACTAATGTTAGAATTAAATTAAATGGGGAAAGAATGAAGAAACTGAAGAATCTGGAATTCCACAACCTTCCCTGCATCGTCCAGCTTTGTAGGAAAAAGAACTGAGAGTCCAGGCCACCAGCTGGCCCCTGGGTGGTTTCTCTACCCCATGAACTGATATTTCCCTCAGTTTGTGTGCCTCCCATACAGACAGCAAATGCCCTTTAAAGCCTGGAGTTTGGTGGTCCCTACTGCCTGTGAACACTTAGGTTTCCTCTTCCCAAGTTGTCTTTGACCACTGCTTTGTGAGTTGGGGTCAGGAGAGGGAAAACAAGAGAGAAAGACATGGGCATTTTCACAGAGCAGTTTCCAGCCCTGCTGCTATGGATAGCAAGGAACCACCTGCCCAACAGGAACCTCGACAATAGGTCCTTATCCCCTCGGCATGACTAGCTCATCTCTGCAGTGTTCCAGGCCTTGGGTTTTCCCGGCTTTTCAACCCTAGCAGGCAGGAGGCTGTCATCCTGCCAGGACCTCGGCAGTCAGGTCAAAGGGGACAGGAAGAGTGTATTCTTGGGGTTCTGTGAGCCTCGTTCCAGGCTGCCCAAAGCTCAGGTGCACATGGAAGGATGCTAGGAATATACCCTCTAACCAAGTTCCACTTCTGCATTCTTCAAGGCAAGGCCACACTAGGAAGGTCGGGGAGGCTTTCACAGTCTAAGAAGTCTGTGTTTCTCAGTGGCCAATGGGGGGTGGGAGCGAGGACACTAGAGAAATGGTTCAGAGGTAAAGAGTATTTGCTGGCTCACAATCATCCTTAACTCCACTTCTGAGGGATCCAATGCTTTCTTCTGAACTCTGCAGGTACCAGGCACAAACATGGTCCACATACATACATACATACATACATACATACATACATACATACATACACACATGCATACATGCAGGCAGGAAAGGAGACAAAACATTTGTACCTATTTCTGGCTTCTGAGGAAGTTATTTATTTCTATTTCAGCCCTTGACCTTGAGGGCTTTTTTCTGAAATTAATCAGCTTATATCGTTCAATGGGACTGCGCCCTTTCCTGCAGGCTGACACTACTCAGAAAAACTTCTAGCCATCTTCAATGGCATCCTGAAAACTTGGTATGGTTTTCAGTGTCTGCCCTGACTTCAAGGCTGGCTAAATGACTCGATATGTCACACTCAGGCTGCCTTCCCCTACAGGCCCAGTCTACACAGGGTCAGCAGAGGGGCTCGGGTCAGCAGAGGGGCTCTCATTTCCTGCATCCTCTGATGCCTCCCCAGCCTCTGGGTGGGGCCACGTACATATAGATGCCACTTCATTCTCTTGGTGGTTGGGACAGGGTGAGGAGGTTTCAGGGCTGGAAGAATCCAGAAATCCTGGCTTGCCCATGGGTCTTTTCTTGCAGGTCTTGCTTATACCAGTACCTGGTGCTGATGATAGCTCCTTCAGGAAGCATGCGCTGACTCAGGACCTCACCCAAGGCCTCCCTTCATGAGCTGAGGACTGCATAGGCTCTGGCTCCTCAGCTGTGCACATTCAATGGAGAAATTCTCCGTTTTCTGCAGGTAGAGATCTGTCAAAGCCAAAGAGCGTCCTGACCCTTACCTAAGCAAAGTGGGAGATCTGGCACCAGTGGTGTGGGTGCAGGAGAGCTTAGCTACCATGCAGACCCAGATGCAGGGCATTGAGCTGGCCCACCCCAACATCTACCTCATTTATGAACTGCTGGATCTTGAGATGGGGCCAGTCCTACAGAAGCAAAGCTGCAGGATCTCCACGACACAGGGCAATAACAGGATGTTCAAGAGGAGTCCCAGGGATGATCACTAATGATGGTGTAGCACCAGCCAGAGGCCTCGAACCAGACCAATAACTCATTGTAATGGACATTTGCAAGTAAAACTGTTTGGGCAAAAGGGTATAGACTGTGTGAAGCAGTTAGCTTCCACAGTGAGATTTTTTTTTTTTTTTTTTTTTGGTTTTGTTTCTGCCTTTGATTTTCATATTCTTTTGGTGGAAAGGCTACAAAGGCAGAGGGATATGGAGAGAAGGAGTGTAAGATTGGGGTGCATGAGGTGAAATACCCCCCAAAAATCAATAAAAGTTTAAAAAAACACTCATTCATGTAAAATAAAATGAGTAAGCAAAAATACATGTCCAACCCAAGCCCAGCATGCTGCCTGTGATAGCTACGAATTGGAGCCCAACACAAAACATACTTAAAGCATTTTTAGATACTTTTGGAACCTTTTAAAACCCAGCCAGGTAGTTCTTGAACATGGATTTTGCAGATGAAAGGGACCTGTCACAATGTCAAGAGGTCAGACATACCTGAGAGATTCGAAGCCCAGGGCTTCCACACACTCCCTCTCTCTCTCTCCTTTCAAACCTAGAGGGGCTCACAGCTCCATCTGCCATAAGTCAGGTCAGATCACGTGACTTTCTCTGACCAATGAAATCTTGGCAAAAGTGACATGCTGTTCATCTCTCTACAAAAAAACATCAAGTGAGCACTTCTTACCTATCCCAAGGTAGGCCTGGCATGGTTACAGAGGAGCTGCTGTAGCAGCCCAGATTCTGGGCATGTTTTTTCTAAGATTTATTTATTGTCTTATGAATATGTGTGTTCTGGGCATCACATGCATACAAGTGCACTGCAGGCCAGAAGAGGACATCAGATTCTTGACAACCAGAATGACAATAAGATGTGAGCTGCCATGTGGGGCCTGGGAACCCAACCATTGCTGCTGGTAGAGCAGCAAGTGCGCTTAGCTGCTGAGCCTTCCCCAGCCCCTTGGCATTTAACAAGGGGAAAAGGCACCTTAGCTACACTAGGACTGACATCCAGGGGCGGTTTGTTGCTGGAGTACCTAGATTTTCCCCAACTATTAATACTGTGGTAGAGAAAAAAAAATATCTCTAAGATGCCGAGGCCATCGAGAAGGACACATTCGGGGCATCCTTAGTAATTCTATCTTTCTAACAATACATACCAATTTATTAGGAACCAGGCCCAAATAGCAGGATATTTGATTTACCTGGAATTTAGACAGGAGCCAAAGAAGAGAATAAATAAAAGACTCTCTTGGCTCTTCAATTCTTGTTTGGGGGCGGGGCTTGCTTTGTTTTTTGTTTGTTTGTTTGGGGGTTTTTGGTTTGGTTTGGTTTTTAGTTTTTGGTTTGTTTCTGGGTTTTTTGTTTGTTTGTTTGTTTTGTGTTTTGTTTTGGTTTTGTTTTGTCTTTTGAGACAGCGTTTCTCTGTATAGCCCTGGCTATCCTAGAACTCACTTTGTAGACCAGGCTGGCCTTGAACTCAGAGATTCACCTGCCACGACCTCCCAAATGCTGGGATTAAAGGCATGTGCACCACCATGTCGGGCTAGATCTTCAATTCTTTAATCAAGCAGCAAAGACTACATTACCCCAACTGCAAACCTGAGTTCAGTTGAGGTGGATCACACTGCAGCAGAGATAGTTGCATTTCCCAGGACTCTGACTGGCCTCAGGTGATCCGGGAATGCTTGTCTCTGGTGTCCACTGGAGGCCACAGTAGTTTGCTGTGCTGGGCATAATTTATCAGCTCTGTGGACAGATGCTTGCGAGGGCCATGACCAGAGTAAAAGTTTTCTCTGGTTACTCTCTCACGCTACCTAATGTCATCTTGATAGAAACAGGTGCTGTGGACACTGGGAAGTTGGGAAGTCACCATGAGATGCCATCAGTCAGGTCTACAATGCAGAGCAAGGTGGAGGTTGTTAGAACTGTAGGGGCATGAGCTGCCCTGGTTTCCCCATCACCTGATCCAGATCTAAGAGCACTGACTTGTGGGGGGGGAAAGCGATGAAAGGAACAGCTTTCAAGTCCTAGCAGACAGCGGGCAAGCAGGAGATCTGTCAGATCTCATCTGATAGAATTTCAGGGGGGAGAAAAATCAAATTAAAACATTCATCCAATTAGTAAAATATGCGATAGAGATGATAAATCATTTTTGAATTTTTCTAACTCCCATGATCCCTTTGGAATTGAACTCATCCTTTCTGCCAATGTCACGTCTATCAACTCAGACCCCTGTGTCTTAGCTAATGATATTTCAACCTGAGAGTTTGGGAGAACTGTGAAATTCATAAAAGAGATATTTGAGAACCTCATAATTATATCTCGATTTATCAGAACCATTTGTATCTTGCAAGGATGAAATGTAACCATTAACAGAAAAGTTAATTAGTCCAGTAGCCCAGACACTAGCCAAGAAGTCCCCCCCCCCCCCCCACAGATCTTGAGTCACTAAACTATATCCACAGCCTCTCACATTGCCCAGGCAAAGCACATTGGCTAGAATTCTGGGTTGAGATGGTGACTTTCTCTGTTGTATGAACATGTCCCTCCAAGTCAGCTGAGAGCTGGGTTTTAGAGCTGGGGAAAATAGCTCACTTGGTAAAGCACTTGTCAAACATGACAACTCAAGTTGGACCCTGGGCATGGTAGAACATGCTTGTAGCCCAGCACTGGGGGAGTCAGAGACAGACAGGTGTCCTTGGTGTTCACTGGTGGTCAGCCTTGCTTAATACGTCAAGCTCTAGACTAGTGAGAGACTTTGTCTTAAAAAAAAAAAAAAAAAAAAAGGAAGGAAAGTGGACATATCCACCTTCACATGAACATATACACAGCAAGGTATAAAATGGTCAAAAGACGTTAGGAGAAAACCCTTTTTTAAAACTTTTTGTCACGCATAGATTATCTCTTTCAGGGAAGCTTGCATCTGGAGAACAACACAGCATGAGGAAAGGGCAGGTTGCAAAATCCCATGCAGAGATGGCCTTCAGAGTCCTGGCCTAGAGCCCAGTCATGCCCCAGGCCATAAGAGTGAATTATGGTGAGCGGGCAAGGGGACACATCTCTAAAGAAGACACTCACAACGGTCTTCAGCAGGTTTCTAGTTGATGTTAAATTTCCATATCTTCACATTTTTAACCAGATTCACTTTAAGAATTAACTTGCATTGGAAACTATGGGATTTTATATTAATTTTCAGCTTTTTCATGTGAAATTCTCCAGAGACGGAAGTATCATGCCGTGAAGTCTTAAATGATTGAAGTTTAAGGTGACGTGCTTTTTGCCATTCATTATTCAGCTGAAGATATTGGGAAAGCCGTGTTAGGATTAAAAATGTAATGTACAAATTCGCCTTTCTGTTTATTCAAAGTGTTTTATTGCACACCTGTTATGTGACAGTCACAATTAGGCTGCAGAGCTATGAGAAGACTCTTCAGGAGTTCCTTCCTCTCTTGTCTCTATCACAGACTCTCCATCGAGTATGTCTTCCATTTGCAAAACCCCTCACATTCAGCAACTCCCTCAAGTGCTGTCCTGTAACTGTAGCTACTCACAAGGGCAGACTGAGGTAAAACTATTACAGGTCAGTCTGCCTAGGCTGTAGAGTGAGAACGAGGCTAGCCTGGATAGTTCTGTGAGACCCTGTCTCAATATAAAAAAATGAAAGAAGGGCTGGGCATGTGGCTCGGCTACCAAACCACAACAAGAAATCTTGGAATCCCTCCATACTGTCTCTCCAATCTCTTTCCTGATTTACTCCAGCTGGCCCCTGACATCTCAGCTGACACCAGAGACATCCACAGTTAATATCTCTAATTAATATCCTTTAGCTGAGGATGACCCACCTCCTTAAGCCATCATCTATAAAGTACGCTTATTGAACTAATTTGCTTTTACTTTCGTTTAGGTGCGCTGATGCAAATTAATGACATTAGCTAATCAAGAACAGCAATAATTTAGAACAGAGAAGGGAGGGGTGTGTCTTTTCCGCTGAAAAGTACGTTCAGCCGCCACAGAATGACCCAAGTGAGTCCTACTGGATCACTCAATAAGGGTCCTTCAAACTCCATCTGTGAACATTTGGTCAGCCTTTTTTTTTATAGAGAAAAGACATTTCTCTAGGTCTGTATTAATTTTGTGCACATCTGTGTTCTCACCTAATCCCCACCCACCTACCACTTCAATTAAAATGAACGGAAGTCAAATCCTTGAGTGGTTTTAATTGCAATATGGAGATTATAAATGGTACCCACCTTGAACCACACCAAAATTATGTTTTTCCTTAGCGTCTCCCTCAGGAATAATATTTAGGGACGGAATATGGCCGGACCTGTAGTCTTTGTGTGCTGCCGGATCCAAATGACACTGTGGGCAAAAGCCAATCAAAATGAAGGCAAAGGAACAATTAAGGGGTATTTTAAAGAAACGCCTTCTCATTCGACTCAAGGGCATGTGGTGGGACAGGTTGCCAGCGAGAGGATAATGTTGGGCATACTCTAATGAGGCAAGCATAATTATATGTCAGCCTGTGAGTGATGCAGTAAACGGCTTTTTCTCCTACGTAGGTTAAATAGTGTCCTTACATCTGGTTTGCAGTATTCAACACAACACCCCCTCCCTCAAAGAACCACTTCCAGCAGACTGAGCCAATCACCTGATCACCTGACCTTCCAGGCGGCCAGGCTGAAGGAGAGGTACTGCTACGCTTCATTTACATGCAACTCCACAGGCTGAGTCCGGCTGCCCGGTCTGCTGATCATTAGTCTCACCCTGGCCAAGTGGGTAGTGAATCTTGTTTATAGACTTAAAACCGCCCCTTACGCGTGGGGTTCTGTGTTCATCCCATGGCTTGTTTGTTTTAGCCAAACTCTCAATCGGAGAGAGTCCACACATCCTCCTAAAGTCAACAAGTACCACACTCTTGCTCTGCCAGGGCTCCCACCTACATGAAAGCAGTGCTCTTTCCCTGAAGAAGTCACTGAAGTGTCTCCAGGAATAATCTAAGACAAAGAGCTTATGCCAAGACGGAATATATGACGAAGGAAGAAAAAGTGAAGGCTCACACAGAAACCCAGACAACTTTACCACATTTCATGGGAAAGGGCGCCTGCAACTTTAAGAAGGAAGGGCGCTGGAGTTGCAGCCCAGCTTTTTATTTTACTACTTTATTGCCTGCTTCACAACTACTTGGACAAATACAAAACAAGAATTACAGTGCACCATAAGTTATTTTAATATCCTGTAGTGCTGCATACTTCCAATGAAATCCCAGGGCTATTATTACGCCTCCGTGTTTGTGTGAAAATGTCAAGTTGTTTGGAGTGACTACATACTCTGAATTATATATAACTGTTACTTTATAGCTAATAGGCACTAAAATTACTTTAAAACAGAAATGTAAAGTTATATTTTCATCCTTTTTGACAGATAATAAAGCTTATTTATGACATATGGCTTCTCAGGCATTAAAACATCCCATGTTTACAAAAACATTAAAAAACATTATTACTTGATATTTAAAGGAATGAAAAAAAAAGCCAAACTATTAGGAAAATATTTGTCCAACTCGGTGACTCCTCTGTTTTACCAAATGCTTGTAACTTCATTTATGAAAGAGACTGGCTCAAATACTTTTAAAATTAAAAGCACTTGCAAGTTCAAATTGAGGCCACTGTTTCAAGATCTATCCCGTTCCATAATGCACTGGTATGCACAAATCTTTTCATATGTGTCTTAGACAAAATGATGACATATGATAGATGGTGCCTATTTATTTTAATATATATCCTGAGAAGATAGGTCACTTAATTATTCTATCATCGAATCACTAGGTGGAGTTGAGTGATACTTGCTCTTGCTCAGAAACTAACTGTCCCTTTTCCTCTGCCCCACTGGGACCCACTTGACAACCCTCCAACATTGCATTCCCTTCGGTCCGTCTATCTGTCCACAGCCCAGCCAGAAACACTGGGAAGCAGATAAGTGCACAAAAAGGGGCCCAGCCCCACCCCTGGAAGAGTCTTCATTTTAGACATGGAAGAAGATGTAGCCAAAACCTCAGTCAAAGTCACATAGCAACCAGTGGCTCCTGAACACGTTAAACAGAGACGCAAGCCAGCAATGAAGGAGGAGTTGGCATTCGTGGAAGGTTCCATCCTTCAGGGATTATTTTAGAAAGCTTTGTCCCAAGAGCCACGGCAGACTAAACAGGTTTGTCCATGCTGCCATAGTCGTCTCCCTGTCAAAGCTGTGAAAGAGGACAGAGGGGAGTCTGTGAAGAGCAGGCCCCACATCCTCACATCCCACACAGCACTGCGATCTTTCAGCCACCAGGCAGCCCAGGAACTAAAACACAGGGCCAGGGGCCCTCCTCTCATTTGTCATCCATGGTGTCTGGGCATCAGCTTGGCCACCTGTCCCTGGTATCCGGGAGGGCAGGCCCCACCTTACTTGCCAACTCCATCATCTTCCATCCTGCAAGATCTTCAGACCTTCAGACCCATCTATAAAATGATCTTTTTTGTTTTAGGGTCAGAGATGGTCTCTCTTGCTTGCAACCAAGGAAAGTTAGAGTCCCTCCCGGCGGAGGTGTGGGGAGGGGGGGGGCACCCTCCATAACCTCTTCAGCTCATAGAGGAGACAGTAAGTGGAAGCTGTCTTTCTGTCCAAATGCCACGCCAGGAACAGGCAGGTGTTAGACTTCCCTGATGACTACAATGGACCTCACAGATACCAGCAGTGGAAGAACACCAGACTCACAATTTCCCTGCTCCATCTCTCCAAACACCAAAATTCCCCTAAAGGTGGGAGTCCCCACCCTGTTCAGGTTGCCCACTCAATACAAACATTTCTAAAAGACATCAGGCTCCTGTCCATGAGTGGTGAGTTTTTCTCCTCCCAGGGGGCCAATGAGCTGCACACATGTGTGCCCTGTGACCCTCCCAGGTCTTCCTGCAAGGAAGGAGGCTTTAGAGTTGCACACCCTGGGCCAACCTCTGCAAGGAAATTAAGGCACAGCTCCTGGAATTCCAACTGTCTCTCCCATCTGGTCCCTAAGGCCCCAGCACGAGGAGTTTATGGTCCCTGGAGCTGTCCCTTGTCCACAGGCCACCAGGAATCTGCTCGGCTGCCAAGGGCCAGAAGAATCTGAACTCTTATTAAGTCATCTCAGTGGGAAGCCCTGCAGGAGGCTGGTGAACAGCCACGCAGAGGACAAAAGGGTTAGCTGTGCCTGAAAAGACTAATCTCTGATCACACCCCACAGACCTTGTTCCTCCTCCCACGCCATCATTAAGCATTAATCCAGCCCAGGGCAGGGGGCAGAAGCCAGTCTCTTCCATATAAAAGGAGGGGAAAACCACAGCATTGTAGGATTTCTAAACACATTAGTAAGGTGTAAACATGATCAAATCTATTGTGCAGTTTACCCGTGCAGGCAGGTGTGGGTCCAGATGTAGTCACACAATTCCGGGCACAGGTGGGGCCCCCAAAAGGGAGCAGGTCCTGGGGAAGCTCAGGAGCCCATAGGTCTCACGACAGTCTCTGAGGAATCATTTGACTTGATACGGATTTAACATCAAAGCAATCCAACCAAAGACATGAGGCACATTCACCTACTGGGTTAACACAGGATTGTGTCCGACCTAAGATGGCAGGCGTGATGGTTTCATCTTCTAAGCTTTTCTGAGAGAAAACACAGTTTCCTCAGGAGTCGCTGTAACACATCCTGTTGTTTATTGACTAGATCAAATGAGACGATAACGAGCAGGGGCCATTAGCAGAGGTGAAATGCGTTATGCAAGGAGCTGTTTACAGAATCTATGTAAATAAAGGTGCTAATCCAAGTCACAAGATACAGAGGCGGTTCGAAGACAGGGTCCTTAGCTGCATCTACTTAGCGTAGGAGATGGAGCTTGGGAGATGTCTCAGTGGAAAAATTCAGCTTGCCACTCAAGCATGAGGCCCTGAGGCCCTGAGGCCCTGAGGCCCTGAGGCCCTGAGCCTCAGGACGGCTATAAAGACCAGGGCATAGCTGGTGCTCCCAGCACTGGGGGGGCAAAGACATAAGGATCATGCAGATTTTCCTCAGCAGCCAGTCCAGCCTAATGATGAGCATCATGCTCACTAAGAGACAGAATTGCTAAGTAAGGTAGAGAGAAGCTGAGGAAGACACCTGTGTAGACCAGACATCAACCTCAGGCTTCCGCACAGGAATCTGCATGCGTGGTCAGGGACAACACACACACACACACACACACACACACACACACCAGTTTCTTTCATTTATCCACAAGGACCATATTGTGGCTTATTCGGTGGGATTTCTCTGTGAGCCTGCCTGAAAATTCTTCACTCCTGCTAGAGTCACTCTCTAGAACACTCACAGGCTGACCTTCCTCTCACAGGCCCTGACACAACCACTGTCAGGCCTTCCAGCCATTTTACAAGTCCTACGGTAGACCTTACACCACTCACAACCAACTGGAAGACTTCAGCCTCTCCAAAAACAACATTCTTGGCGTTGGCAGCCATATTTCCTATAAAAATGGGAGACGCACGCTCCAGATAAAGCCAATGGAGTAGAAACAGACTTTATGGAATTGTGGGTTGATGGATATTCTTACAAACATATTATTTGAGGTAACCCAAGCTCAGAGGGTCCAAATGCTTTCTATTCTCTCACATGCAGACCTAGTTTCTAGTTGTCAACTGCATGTGTCTACAAGGAGGCAAAGGTAGGCAAATGCCAGGAAGCTATAAAGGCGCCCAGGATATGAGGACAAGGAGGAATTAAAGGAGGGCAACAGAGAAGACAAGAGGACACATGCCGTTCTACAGTGCAAAGGGGAATGCTAGGGCTAGGACCAACACTAAGGAAGAATAGCAGGGAGAGAGAGCAGGAGTGCTATGGACAAATTTTGCCTGAATATGCCACAAGGACGCCTGTTGCTGTGAAAGCTAATTAAAAAGTAAATAAGTAAAAAGAAAGAAAGAAAACAGCACCCAGCGACGAAGAAGATAGGCAAAGCAGATCTCAGTGACAGATGGCCCATTTGTGATCCAGCCAAGTTCTTTGAGCAATCCTACGGAACCCCAACTGTGGCATAAAGTGTTAAAAGCAAGGGATTCAGTCATGGGCACCTGTAGGGATCCTGGCAAAATTCCATCCTATGAAGGCATGTCCTTTGCTCTTTGCCATAGAGACCATACTCCTCGGTGAGGCAGCAGTGAACTCACCTCCTAAGAAGACCACCAGCTCCACTAATAGCAACCACCACCAAGAAAGGCGAGCGGAGGGAGGGAGCGCTCCAAGAGGCAAGCCATAAATAACAGGAGGCGTCACTTTTCATTACTGTGTATCAAATATATGTTCATAAAACACTGAAATTCAAAGTAAATAAAACTTTAACGACACAATCATTCTGGCTCGCCTGTTCTCAAAGCAGAGAAGTTGGGTAAAACTGGGGTTCAGGAAGCTGGGTTTGCTACAGAGCCTTTGCCCGGAAAAGGGGAGCCCAAACCTAGCAGGGGTGTCAGAAGGTTACTTCTGTGTGCCCAGTGTGGGAAACAAGATTTGGAGCTTGTCCTGGAGGACTACACTATGAGCACTGCTAAGAGTTCAAGAGCATGGCGAGACAACAGACCCCATGCGATATTAAAGTGGGAATAAGAGGTACAGTGGAGAGGGTACAAATTGTATACAACGAGGGAAGCCTGGTTCACAGGAAGAATTCTTAGGAGCATTGGATAAGAGTTTGCCCATCTCTCCTGTTGGGGAGTGGGTCACCACAGAGGTGGATGAGGGCCGGAGAAGCAGGCGGATCCGGAGGACTTGGGGTGAGGTTAAGAGGGATTCATTTGGATTTGTCCTAAACTCTCTGGCCAAACACAAAGAGATCCAATCCCCCAGAGCTGTCAGACTCAGAGTGGTCACACGTCAGAGGCCAGCAGAAATGGATGGCTGCTACCCAATATTACACTCAACAACTAATTCAAAATGGGAAAGTACAGGGCATGGTGGTGAAGGAAATAATGCGTTATTGATTGCGGTGCTGGGTGAAAGCCTCAGAGCTGGCAAAAGCTCTTCACCAGCCGACTTCTGTAAGGGACTCCTTTTCACTGAACTTGCTATGCTGGGCTGGAGTGGCCGTGGAGGTCCTTTGCACCTGCTGGGATTAATGGTTCCTTTGGAGAAGACTCACAAGAAGCCATAGAGAAGTGGGAAGGAAGGGCCGAGACACTTCTAAGGATGTGGCCTGTGCCATTGACAGGCTGGTCGCTCAGCCACCAAACCTGGACCCAAATTCAGAGATGGGGGCAGGCGTCTGCCCCTGCAAAGGGAAAAGCAAGATGGTTTTGTTGGCATTTGGCTGACAATTATTTTTTAAGCACATTTTCTTAGTAAATTTGAAGAAATTTGGGGGGCATCTAACTGCTTATCCTCCTCCTTTTCCTCTTTCCCCTCCTCCTCCTTCTTATTCTTTCTCTAGATGGGTTCTTACATAGCCAAGGCTAGCCTCCAAAGCCAAAGCTAGCCTCCAACTCATTGTGAAGCCAAGCAAACCTTGAACTTCTGATCCTTCGCCTCTGCCCCGCAAATGCTGGGATTGCGCTGTGCACCACCATACCTACTTTACACAAAACCCAGGGATGCGTGAAGACTGAGCAATCATTCTTCCAGCAGAGCTCTGTCCTCAGTCCCCCCTAATTATTAACCAATTGTTCTTGTGCATACAGAGGCATATTCCTTTAACACATTCCTATGAACATGTGTCTGATAAGTTTACCCTCAGCCAATTCCCAGGACTGCCTTTCGCTTTCTTAACATCATTTGTGCCTATCATTGACTTCTGCCTGACTCCTGAGGATGTACTGCCCCACTACACATGCTGCCTAAGCCTGCCCTTCCTGCACACCCTGTTGTCTTAAGGTACATGTGATGCCACATCAGCACTGACCAGCACTCCGCAAGCTGGAGAGATGCGTTCATCATCCCTGGCTGATTGCTCCTCTGGCCTCTTTGAAGCATGGGTAAGCATTACAACAGTTCAAAGCATGCGTAGTCATCACTCGGTGTCATGAGGGCTGGTTTTAAGATATCTCTCAGATACAAAGGTACAGACGCTTGGGTACTTATGTAAAGCGTCATACCCCATCTCTCCCTACATTTCCAGCTATCTCTAGATTGCATGTAATACCTAATAACATGCAAATGCTATGTAAATAGTTTGCATAGTGAATTATTTAGGGAGAAATGACAAGGAAAAAACACTTTGCACATGTTCGGCATGAAATATTTTTGCAGATACAGGACATAAGGACCCATTGGCCACTTAGATTTTCTAAGTGCCAAAGGCCTAAGCCAGCACAATTCCGTTTTCGTAGCCGTATGGCCTATCACACACATGAGCTCAGGACAGATTGCTTTGCCACATGGGTGAATGCTACTCAGACAACCAATGGCATCCCAGTGACATCGCTGGTGACCTTCTAACGTGTAGTGGTCTACATAAGCTTGATAACCCTGATGAAGTGAGATAACAAGCCCGAGGGGAGGGGGAGCAGAAGGCATACAACCCAGAAATCCCATCACGTCTCTACTCATCTTCATTGCGGTGAGCCGAATCCCACAGCACACTGGTGACAGGAAATGTAGCTGAGGTGTCTTCTCAGTTTAAGGAAATAAATGGCTTCAGGTGCCAACAAAGCTCATCAATGGTCAGGGTTTGGACCTCAGTTTCTGGGGACAGTGGAATCAGGCAGTGTCCTTCCAGACCCCATCGGCCACCTGTTTCTAAACTCTTGCCACCTGCTCCAGACTTCACTAGGAAGAACCACATGTTCCAGGGTGTAGGAACATGGGGCTTGGTGGGTTGGAGACACAGGTGGGGACTATGGAATTCATGAAAATTCAATATGGAAGAGAAATAGAGTGGACAGATGCTGTCCAGACCCTGGGGTCTTCCTGGGAGGGAGAGGAAAGGAATGCTCTCGGAGGCTCCTCCCACCTTCCCAAAAGCCAGCACGGGTAGTCAAGGCATGACAAGAGGCTGCAAGGATATTCAAGGTCAGCAGAGTACTTTACATAGTTTCTTAATGGGACTTTGGCCTCTGCCTCATCACTTAGGAAACCTTTAGTTGTCCCTGGGCAACCTTGGCTGTGGCCATGCAGGATCGCCTGTGCCACAGCTAGAGGACACACAGCCTTTCGGTCTTAGTGAAGTTGAAAGCTTGCTTCCTTAGCCACTGGGTATGAGAATGTTTACTGTTTACAAAAAATCACTTTCTTCTTCTCTTTTTGTTTTTATTTTAAAGCTTTTGTTGGACAAACAACCTCCCAGGGAACCTATCAGTAAGTCAGGTATGCCACAAGTCTTCTTATATACATTGGTAGGAATTTTCCAGGAAGCGGGGATTTAAATCCATTCATTCTAAAGCTATAATCTCTTTACAAAAGAAAAATAAAACACCTATGCCTAAAGTCATCAGCATTTGGTGACTATTAACCATGGTGACATGTGATAATGGCCAGTTAACACTTAGCTTGGATCCTGCTAATTCGTGGTAATATAAATTACTTGGGTCCTGAGTGTGGCAGGACCAGCTTACTGGCAAGCCAGTGACATCAGTCGTGACTGCTTGAGACCATTTGCTCGGTATGCAGTTCACACTTGTCACCACCATGGGCCAGTCACAAGGAACATCGGCAACTGCTTCTTTTAAGGTCACCTCATTAGTCAAAAGGCCATCCAAGCTACCAGCAGAAGGAGAGTCTGGGGAAGTGGCCAACGTCTGGGGAGAGAGCCACCAGGAGCAGCTATTCATTTTCAAAGCAAAACCTTTGCAGTTACGAAGCAAGTGAAGATGCAGGAGAAATTATTTAAATTAACCCCATTCACACAACAGCATCTGCAGAACAAACAGTGTTCTGAGCAGGTAGATGGGAGCTGAGCAGCAGTAAGTATACACGCCGACTTCCCAAATATATATTCCATAGCAAAGGAGAAGACACATGTGCCCTGAAAGGTAAAATTCATGGGGCATAAAACACCAGTCCGCTGCCATACACCCCAAGATACCTTCTCCTGGGTATAGAGGGTGCAGCTGGGGGCACAAGGCTCTGGGGGTGGGAGTAAGTCTTGTCATGTTGCTTTCTGGGAAAGATCAGAGGAAGCTGCTCCCCATCAACTAGAGAACAAGTCATGGGGGACCAATGTGACCATGCCTCCCTGACAGATTTTCAAGTTTCACCACTGCTGAGCAGGACACATACACACATCCTTGTAAAAGTTTAACAAGGCATTTGACAATAAGATCTATTGGATTACAGAGGCTACTTCCAAAAGAAGTTGGGAGAGTGCTCTCCCCCTGGGGACCTCTTGAATAAAACAAGACAACCCCTTTGGAGGAAGCAAAGGACAGAGGACATTTATTTCCCTCCTGGTTTGGGTCTGCTGGACCACTTAACATTTCCTAGTTGCAAATGAGCTAAGCAAGCGGTGCTGAAACGAGCCTCTTTGGACAGGAAAGTGCAAACGGGAGCAGAGTTCTCTGCTCTAGTCCACTTGACCCTGGTGAAGGAAAATGGAACCCCCTCTGTTTTCCCTGAGACCCCAAGGCCAGAGACCGCAGGCAGCTGGGCACATGAGGGCTGAGATCAATGTCCCAGGGGATCTCAGCCATAGTCCTTTTAGGCTAGATCAAGGAAAAGACTCTGGGGCATGAATACAAAAACAGGGGAGATACTGACAGCACATGAAGAGGACCCTCACCATGGTGATCGCAACACTGGAAGGCCTTTACATGTGGATATGAGAAAATGCATATAGCCACATGGCATTTCATGTGATTCTTTTCCTGCTTAACTAGTCACACAAATATTTGTATGTCTCAGAAACTTCCAAAGCTGTGTCTGTCTAGTATATAAACACTAATTACCTCCCCAGTTACCCTGCACAGCTTTGGAGAAGGAAGAGTTTTTTTTTTTTTTTTTTTTTAACCTTCGTACAAAATATATGCACAATTTGTTTTTCAATGAATGCCTAATAAGGCTACCTCTTAAGTCTAGATATGTTTTAAAAAATCACCCTTTTCACAGCTGATAAAATACAAATTAATCCTTAGAGGGTTTACTATGTGCGTATTTATGACTTCAAATCTGAATGTGCCGTGGCAGTTAATATGGCTTCCATTAGCCTGAGAGAAGTCAGTAATTTTACCTTCCAGAGTGGAAAGAAATGGGAAGTTGACCCTTTATTAAAGGATTCCGTGTGTGTGTGTGTGTATGTGTGTGTGTGTGTGTGTGTGTGTGTGTGTGTGTGTGTGTGTGTGTGTGTTTACTTCCAAATGTGAGACCAGAGGCAGAGGTGTGACTTGATGCCCTTTACAGCATCGCAATGACCAAGCTCCTCTGTACTTAGTCTCAGTCTCATTCTGGCTTCTAGAATCAATTTGAGCTCCAAAAGCTGTAAACTGCAGTGTCTTCGGGGCACAGAATAATGTTTACATGCAACTGCAAGTTCATTCAGTTTATTATGAGAAATGAAAACATTTTAAAAATTAAAGAAACGTTTCTTTTTGTGCTCACGGCTCATTGTGTTAGTTTAACCCCTACACTTAACCTCCATAGTTCACTTTATAAACTCCCGCACACAGCTTGCATGCATTCAGACTTAACCCTTTGTTGCCAAGCACCTTTTAAAGCCTGCCAGGTAAAAGGCGGCTTTTTGAGAGCAACTGCCCAGGTTGGTTGCAGAACTGTGTGAGAGTGTTCCTCGCCTCCCAATCCAGCCTCTTTAGAAAGCCACTCTTGACTATTTTCGCCTTCATTTATTTCACATATGTGTTTTAGCTTTCCCAACTGAGGCAAGGCATTAGAAGCAGCCATGCATTAACTAGAGCCACACTGAAGTTTTAATATTTTCAATCTCACTTTCCCCACTGTTGATACCGAGCACTTTCAAAATAGGCCCTGCTTTCCTTCCATCAAACCAAACCCCCAAAGTCTGGTTTAAAACAGAAAGATCATTTCATTTTCTGCTTCAGAAATGAATCTCTCTAATTATCACAGCACTTATGCTTTTAGAGCCTGGCAAAGAGCGGGTTTTATTCGTGTGCTTTAACGGTGGAAGTCTGACCCTGTCCTTTGTGTGTGTTTATCAGCAAAAGTCTATATAATTTCCAGTAATGGTCTAGGTTTGTTTACAATTTCAGTGGTCGTGTTTATTTAGGCTAAAAATACTGCCTCTGTGGAATTAAAGAGAGCAGCCCCTCTTTGTGCTCAGAATCATGTCACCTCTTGTGTCCCATTTCAGCCCATGGAGTTCTTCTGACAGACAGCAAGAACAAATCTGCATAAGGAAAAGTAAGTGACAGCTGGGGTCAGGCTCTCTCTGTTTAATGACACTGCCAGTTACACATTTTGAATTGTTTAAATATGAGTCTACAGCTTCCACAATCATCATTTCACTGGATCCACTTTTCATACCCAACAGCCAGGAAACTGACACGTAATTACACACTTGCTGATGGTATCGCGATGCCGATAATTAAAACTGCCACCCGAGGATTGCAATTGCTGGTCTACAGCTGGGATGTTGTCAGGAAGCAGCGACTCCAGCAGCTCGTACCACCATCTCCTTACAGGTGGACCCGGGGCTCCGCACGGGAGGAACCCACCCGTGCCTGCACACATCCACCACGTCTGGCACAAATGGAGAAAATCTATTAACAGTCCAATACGTGAAATACAAATGCTGACCCCAGGGTTAAACTGTCTGCTTAGATACAGGAGTTTGACCCAAAAGGTATTGTTTCTCTCTTCGCTGGATTTACTGAAGAGGTGGCCAAATAAATAGGCCCCACCTCTGCGCTTTCAGATTGTCACCACAAACTTGGGGAAGGTGTAGCTGAGCTGGCCACCTGCTTGGCTTCATACTTGTATCAAAAAAAAGAAATACAGAAGCCTCTGAGAAAAGAAAAAAACACAAAGACCCTTAAGCCTTTACAAATTCATTAACAAAACCGATTTAGTTTTTGGAAGAAGCCAGCATGGGACCTTCAGGCCTCTCTACAACAACCCACACTTTCCTCAAGAACGTGGCTGCATGGGTGGAGTAATAACTGGTGGCTTCTGACACCCCAGATTCTCCTTCAGCTCTCTGCAAGGACTCAGAGCGTGCGGAAATGTGATGGGATGCTAAAATAATCTAAATAGGGCAAGCAGACAAGGGAACGCAAAAAACCGACAGGAGCCATGGTGAGTAGGTGAGAGCTGTGGGTTTGCGAATGCTAAACATTAAAATAGTAGAAAAGAAGCAACTGGCAAAGCTAAAGCTGCCACAGACAAGTGATGATCCAAATTTTAATAGGCCCTGACTCGTGACAGAGGAGGCACCACTGAGAGGGAACTATATCTTTTCAAATTCGAAACTGAGCAACTTATTCACTGCATTCAGGCCCCATTTATGTCTGTCTGGGGCTACCTGGCCTCCATGAGCTGCCCACCTTCTAGAATCACCTCATTACATGGGTGAAAATGAAGGTCAGATTTCCACCTGGGCAGTGGCTAGCACAGAGTGGTTGCCATTGCAGCATCAGGTCTCGCCGGCCTGTAGCATAGATATTCTTGGTTCTCTCAGTGAACAGTGCCCTGTGGGTTTGGTGGGACAAAGAGGCTTGATGCAGAAACTGGAGCTGCTCATACTACTAAGGGCAAGCTGCATTTCTGTTGTATGAAGGAAACAACTGGATTCACTTTCTTTGACCCTCAAGAGACCTGACTCAGAATTCCAGGATGACAAATCCGGGTTTAGGAAGTTGTCCAACTTCATCCCAACAGTATAGCGCCGGGTAGGTGATAGTGAACACTGTGCAGGATATAGATGCTCTCCTGTCAGCTCATTAGCATTTGGAACATTTGAATAATAAAACTGCAAAGAGAAATTGCTAAGCAATGAGAAGCAAATATTAAGAGGAAACATGAGTTTTTAGAGGACATTTGCCTTTGGGGCTGGTAAATCATGTCGCCCACCCATCTCCAGGGATGGACACATTTGACAGACACATTTGAGCAGAGCTAGCCCTCTCTGCTTTGCCCCTGGCTGACACCAAGTACACCTCAGAACTTGTGGGAGATATAGGGTTAGCACGCCAGCATCGAATCAAAGCGAGAAGTCACATAAGAAGCATTCTGGGGTCGGGGCAGCATGGGCTCCATCTTCACTGAAGCCTATGAGTAGGTGGAGGCCGGTGAAGTTACTGGGGCCTCTGACACAGTCTGGTATCCAAAAGAAACAAGTACTAAGCCATCCTCTGTAATCACAGGCTAGGGTTCTCTGATTTAGAGTTTTCAAGAGATGGGAAAAGAAAGTGTCTAAAGACAGACCCAACAAAGCTCGAACTATTGCTGAGCCACATGGAAGTTGGCATGACTCGCTACTCAGTGCCCTCCGGACTGGTACATCTGTGGCAAGGGCTCCATTCAAAAGTATGTCCAAGTCTCAGCCATGGAGTTGAGATGTGTTATTTTCATTAGCCAAATTTCTTGTCTCTTCGTACCAGATTTTGAACTGGGGAGGATTCTACGCTCTGAAAAGCTGAGTGTTTCTGAGTCTTAAGCAATCAAAACGCTCAGACAGGCCCCAGCGCCTACAGTTAAGTCATTCTTTAGATGCGGCTGAGCAGAAACGACACATGTGACTGCACATTTGTGAATTTTATGGGCTTTTTCCTCTCTGAATCTGGCAGTCAAAGTAGCCATCCAGCCAAACAGAAGATCTGCAGGGAAAAGAGGTGCATGTGCGTAAGCACAGGAAGTCAGAATAAAGCCGTTACTATCTGTATGGGATTGCACATTGGGATCGTTGCCTTTAGTGGACACCAGAGCATGGATGCAGCCTGAGTCCCATGGAACAAGCAGGCCATGAAGCCTTCGGAGGAGCATGGTGCCCCAGGGTGCCAGCCTGGCTGTCTACTGCCCGGGCTAGTGATGCTGCCCGAAAGACTCCTGTGTGAAAAATTAAACAAACAAAGGCCCCAACAAGCCGCCAGTCTCAGTATGAAGGCAGGCAGTGAGTAAAGGTGGGCATTACAAGGCTCTCACACCTAGATCATGCCTGGTCAAAAGCAGATGGTAAAGTCAGGACTCGGCAGGGACAGGTGTGAAGTGTGAGGGTTTCAGATGCGGAAACACCTGTGCTCCGTTCCTGGTGACGTTCATCTTTTCTAAAGCGAACTGGGAATGTGTCTCTAGCCTGTGAGTCAGGTGTGACCTTTTTCTAAGGGACTTTTTTTCTTTGGACTTGGCAGTTCTCTTCAAAACACTCTGAAACTGGTCCCAGAGAGGTGGGCATGTGGGAAAGGCTGGCAGTGAGAAGGAAAAATTCTCAAATATTACCTCAAGCACACAGGCATTCCACCAGATCTATATAGAAGCTGGGATAGCAAAGGAAAGGGGTAAAGGGAATTTATTCTCCCTTGAGTTGTGTCTGCCAGGTATTTGTGGTCACAAAGGTGCCCCATTACTCTTTGGGGGACATGGGAGAGCATGAAGCTAATCTGCAGCCTCCTGTTTTAGGGTTGGTGTGTCCACTTGTTGTATCCTTTCCTTTCCCTTCAAGTAATTTCTGTGAAAGACTGAAGTGCATCACAAACACAGTGCCTGCAGTAAGCCACAGAACACTTATATGTGGGAGGCCAAGGATGAAATAAGACAAGAGCCTGGAAATTCAGGCTTAGCCTAGAAATAAAGTAAGAACCTGTATCTGAAGCAAAGCAAAACAAAACAGAGCTCTGGGAGGAGCTTTGTTCTTCCATGTTTTTTGGCCCCTGGCATGAATTACATAGTTCTGGAGGGCATCGCAGTCTTCAGCTAAAGAGCTCCCCCAAGTCACATGAGTTTTATCCATGTCACAGTCAACCTCAGCTCAAATATTTCCTAGGGAAATGCCACACAGAAGAAAGGCAAATGTGGATACAGTGTCCTCTGATCAGGGCCTTCAGCTCACTCCAAACCTTAGGAGGAGGGCTGGGAGCCTCTTAAAGCCACACTTGCCCATGACCCTCCATTGCTCACACCCACACAGACAAGGATGAATCCCTCTTGCTGACTACCTGCAGCCAGAATCCAATCTCTTTGGCCAAACACAGGTGGTCTCAGTCCAGCAGAGCACGGTGATGGGGCCTCTCATTCACATATAAAGTCTCCCTAAACAGAGGCAAGTATATGACGCTCTGGGTAACCAAAGCAATGCTGCACAACACTGTCTGACCCAGACAGCCTCGTTAGGCCACTGGATCCCTGCAATCTGGCTCCCCAATCTAGGTCTCCCTCACTGTAGGTGGCTGCAAAGAAATACATGGGCAGGAGATGCTGTAGCCTCCGTGCCACCTAGCTTGTACCTCAAGGAAGAAAACAAAACTGCCCCAGCAGGCTCTGTCTGCTAAGTCTGATGGCTTCTCAGAAAAAGATTGCCTCCAACTCAGAAGTCACAACTTGCTTCTGGAGACAGTGGCATTGGGCACCGTGCGCCGGTTCAACCACCTCTCACATCTGGCCTCTTCCAGGTAGGACACATCTGGCGTCTGTTCCTTCACATCCTGCAGTATCCCTGCTCAGTAGTTTGCCCCTGACTCATGGCCAAGGGCAAATGCTAGCCTTGGCCCTTTTGCCACTGCCAGCTGTTTCTTCTCACATGGATGGGCTTTGCTCAGGTCCATGAAGGACACACATGGACTTCAAATAACAGATTTTGAGGGTGCCTCATTCTCATTTTGAGAGGCTGAGAGGACAGGCCATCAACTCCGGGAGATATCTGTCAGTTATATGTCTGGCATTGTATACCCCCAGATCTATAAGGAACTTCTGGAACTAAACAGCAAGAAAAGAAACATCTCAGTTCTTGAAAATCAACAAGGACTTGAACTGACTCTTCAGCAGAGATGGTCTACGAAGAGTAAATCAGCCCCCGCTGAGATAATGCTTCTCCTCAGCGGCTAGGGGAATTAAAACTGTCCAGGAGCTACCAGGAAGGGAGAGAGAAGAAATAACGATGTGACAAGTGTGGTGGGAATGAATTAGTGGAGGATTTCCTGAAGTGGTGGGGAACATGCAAACTAGTGCAGTCACTACAGAAAACTGCTTAAACAGGCAAAGTTAAACACACAAGCCGTATGACCCTGCCAGGGCCCCATCTTGTATTCTAATCAAGAATGAAAATAGTCTGCGCAAAGCATCCTACCTGAATTCTAGTAATCCGCGGAAGAATCTGCCTGTTCTCCAACAAACCAAGCCTACTGTCAAGATTAAATTGTATTGTGAACTTGGATTAAGAAGTCCCTTGGACCTCAGTGGGAGCATACCTTTGAGTGTATCTGTGAGGTTATCTAAAAAGAGGTCTATCTGAGGTGGGAAAGGCCCACCCTGAATGCGAACAGCAACTTCTGTCCCATGGCCTGGAGTTGTAGACTAAGTAAAAAGAGGACAAGGAAAGAGCCAGCTGAGTAGGAGCATCGAGGTCTCCCTGCTTCCTGATCCAGCCAGATGTGAGCAAGCAGGTTCATGATCCTGCTGGTGTGACTTTCCCGCCATGATGGTTCTTGTCAGGTGTTTGGTCACAGCAATGAGAAAAGTACCTGACACAACTATTTAGTAAGTTTCTGGTATCGAGACACACACACACACACACACACACACACGCATCCACCAAACATATAGATACAGCAATGGATTCCATTTCTGTGATGTTGTAGACGAGGCATAGTTTTGAGGATGGAGCAGGTCAGGGGTGCTCGAAGGACTTACCACAGAAGGACGAGTCATATTTATATCCCCTTGTGGTGGCAGTGGTGGCTTCCTGATTCTAAGCATTTGTCAGAACTCTACAACTGCATGCCGCAGAGGATGCATTTTATTGTAGGTGCCTTCGAGAATTAGTTAATGCAATCTTTAAAAGACCTCTGCTCATGTGGCTTTTAGATGCCCAGAAATGTTTGGTCAACTTTGGAAAAAGTGGAGAGCTCTGTAGACACACACACACTGCATTTTATACTGAAGCGCTGTTAGCAGCGTCCACTTCCCATCAGCACTCTGTCCTTTCTCAGTCCCCTGCCCACTCAGTACATTATGAGCCCATCAATCTGCTTGTATTTAGAGAATATATAGTTTCCTAATGACAAAGGCATACACCCTCTATAGAAAAAAAATGTTGAGCAGTGGTAGATATAAATATCACCAACCATAATATCATGCTGTAATGATTTCCTATTTTTAAACATTCCTTCTTTCAATAACTGATGCTATTCTCCTAACAGAAATAAAATGTCAACTACCTCTTGGCACCATAGAATCTATCTGTGAAATGAGCGTGATGACAATCAACAGTTTAACTATATTTGAAAAGCTAAAACTTTAAAAGGCACAACGCCAGTACTGATAAAACAAATGAACCTGCTTACAACCCAAGGCTGAGAAGCCACTTCTCAAGTCAGAGTTTACTGCTGTGCAGGTGCTCGCCATCCAAACATGAAGACCTGAGTTCGAGCCTCAGCACACACGTTTAAATGTGACAGCTCACACCTGTGATCCCAGTGCCATGAAGGAGGCTCCCTGGGTCTCACTGGACGGCTAGTCTATAGACGAAGCAACAGCCTCCAGGGCCAGTGAGAGTCCCTCTCTCAAAACTGAATGGAAAAGGAAACCTAAGGCTGGCCTCTGCCCTCGATATGCGTGCACACAAATGTGCACTACACACACACACTCACAACACACACTCACAACGCACACTCACAACACACAATCACAACACACACTCATAATACACATTCACAACATACACTCACAACACACACTCACAACACACACTCACAACACACATATACACTCATAACACACAACACACACTCACAACACACATACACACTCATAACACACACTCACAACACACACTCAACACACACTCACAACACACACTCACATAACACACTCACAACACACACACTCAAACAAAATAGAAATATTGAATCACTTTAGTGACCCTTGAATGGCTAGCCTACTCTTAATCAAAAATTTGTAAGTGATTTTGTGCTGAAACAACCATCTACAGGGTGTATACTGAATGAAGTATGTGGTCAAATCCAAGAGATGATGGCATCCTGCTCTCTTAGCCTCTCAGCATTCCTCCAGGGTGAAGGACTCTGAAATTCTCTTATTAAAATTTTTAAAAATGTGTAACTTTGTAATGGTCAAAATATTTCCAATGCGTTCCCCAGATAAGTCCACAGTTATATCATTTAAACAGAAAAGAATCACACTGGGCTAAAGCAGCCATGAATAACCTCACTTTCTAGTCCCCACCTCTTCTATCCTGCAAGTGGAATACTGATGCCTGCTTAGGCTCACTTCTGGAGACGGATGTAGGTTGTTCTAATGAGTCGCTATGTCTGTAAGATATGCTAATTTGCAAAGCCACCGTAAGCATGCATACAATCTCCTGGTTTGTAGAGTTCATCCAGAAAGGTCTCAAAACCCAAACAGACTGAAGACTTTCTTAAGCAATGTCCATGAAAGCTTCAGCGTCAGTGGGAGTTTACAGTTAGTGCTCCCCCCAACCACTATCATCGCCTCATAGTTGGAAAGCTCCTCTCTCCAGCCCCTGACCCTGAGCTGGGGTTTCCTTGTAAACCCCACAGAGTTTGGCATCAGCTCTGAGTCTGGACAGTCAGAGTACAGCACTGAAATCTACATGTGACTAGTAGAAAGTGGACTCGATTTAGGCACATTTCAAATACCAATTGTCATGAAAGCATTAGTAAGACATTGTCATTACAAAATATACGCAACTAATAGATATATTTCTATATTAAAATCAATTTTCACACCATTCATAGTAAGCCATAAGGCTTATGGTATCACACTGGAATAGATGTGTTTCAGAGTGAACCCAGAGTAACAGCAGGAGGATGAGAACATACTTACTTCAGTTGACAGAGCACTTGCCTAGCATTGGGTGGGGCTGTAGCACCACACAAACCATAATCATATCCAAAACACAAGCTTGCAACTCAAGGCCATGGGAGGTAGATGCAGGAGGACAGCCTGGGCTTCTCGGTGAGGTCCTGTCCCCAAATAAAAAACCCATAGAATTATACTCAGAATGGCAGACAGATCATCAGAGGATGATCTCGGGAGATGCAAAGCTCAACAAATCACCTGATCTTATAGAAAAAAAAAATGTTGTGCTGTGATTCATGACTTTGCCCATTTCAATGCTTACTTTTAACCGTGCTGTCTCTTGAATTATTTTTGATGTTCTAAGTGATAAATGATGGCTGGATGGACAGATGGAGGGAGGGTGAATGGATAGATGGATGGATGGATGGATAGATAGATGAATGGATGGATGGATGGATGGATCTAGGTACATGGATGGACACGTTGATGATAAATGGATGGGAGGATGGACAGATGGATAGTGGATGTAGGGGTGGATGGTGGAGGAACCACTTATAGTAGATGGATGGATGTAGATGGATGGAGGATAGTAGGTGGGTAGAGGATGCATGGGATGGTAGTAGATGAAAATAGGTTAGCAGAGCCAGGTTGCCAGCCCACTCTGCAATGATGTGCGTGGAGGTCTTAGTGTTTATACCAGCGCCACAGGCGCCACAGTGGAGTACAGGCAGTGTGCAAGCTGCAGTCCTTATTGAGATTAATTAGTCTATTTTCCTGGCTGAGAAGGAGCATAGCAGCCTTACATCTTGTAAAAGATTTAAAAAAAAAACAACGCACTGATGAAAGGAGAGGACACATGTAGCTGGTGATTGTTTTACCTGGCACATAGTAAGAGCTAGAAGACATCCTGATTTGTCTAGTGCTTCTGTTAGGCATCTCTGCTTTTACTATGTCATGGCACACTGGAAAGGCTCCATGTGTAAGCAGCCAAAGAGCTCAACCATTGATGACCTAAACCCTGAGAACTGCTAGAACTCTAAGATTGCACGTGTATGAGCGAGTGCATACATGTCTGTGTGTTCAGGTTTACGCATCTGTGTGCAGGTATGTGCACACGTATACTTGTGTACACACGTGTGACATGCATGGCTACTTGTGCCTTTATGTACTTGTGTGTGTGGACTTGTGACATGTATGTACACTCCTGTGCATGTTTGCATGTACACAGGCTCATGCACATTCCTTCTGCTGAGCTACTGTAAGCATTAGATAATCAAGAAGAAATTTTGAAGCCAAAACCAAAAGTACTAACACTCATAGCCATGCCAAGACTGGTTCACATTCCACTACAGAAATGCATGTGGAAACTCACAGGGACTCCAGGAGTATTCTCTGAAACTTTATCCAGACTCACCCACACAGGACCGTGGTGATTTTAGTGGAGAAGAGCAGCCACAGATGAGATAAGATGAGATGATTTTCCTAGGCATCCCTGTCTAAGCTAAATGAGGATGGCTTCCCTCCGTCAGCCTCTCCTCCCAGAAGGGCAGGTGCAACAGCTGAGAAACCAAGGAGAAAGCTCTCCTGAAGACAGATCCAAGCCCCAGGCATCTACTCACCACGGCATCCAGCCCAGTTGTGAGCAGACATCCTACCTGGTGTTAGAGCCAGCATTGATGCCCAGCTACAAGTCAGCTTCCCGGTGCCAGCACCCAAATGCTGTCTTCCTGCTGGAGCTGAAATGAAGAACACAAACAGCACTCTAAACTAGCATCCTCATTAGTTCAAAGCTCGTGAGCCGGAAGTTAGACATGAGCCCGCTAGAACTGATGCTTATAGTCATCACAAGGCTGACACTGACGTTAGACATGAGCCTCTCAGAGCTGGTGCTGTAGTGTCCACAAGGCTAACAACCTTGAGGCTGTAGGAGAGAAGCCAACTCCTTGACTATCTCCATCTTCCCCTAGCTGATGGCCCCACCTTCCACCTCTGAACCCCATAATGGATGGTGGTGTTTCTTATGTCATCCTCGTGACTGCTCTTCTGTCACCCTTCACCCCTTTAAAAACCTTGTGATGGTGTTCAGGCCACCTGAATGATCCAGGGCACTGTCCCTGCCATAAGGGCAGCTGGGGGATGGTCTTACATCCATCTGCTTAGTTCCCCACTACAACTGACTCTCCTCCTTTGTGGGAGGAAGAATTCATCCTCCCAGTAAACGCACTTTCATGATTACCTCTCTGCGTGCTACACAGACACAGCATGGTTCCGATGGACAATTGGAACCAAGCCTTAAGCAAAAGCAACCTGAGGGTTGGATGAATTACTGAGTCAGTGACGGCAGTCAGGGGAGGCCCTGAATGCACACTGTGTACTCTTGAAGACTCATTTATCTTCTTACTATCTTGCCACCTTTAAACATATTGGCAGGATCCTGAAAAGGGAGGAAGAGACTCAGAGCCATTCAGTACACACACACACACACACACACACACACACACACACACACACACACACACACACTCATGCTAGCTAAAGAATTCCTTTCTAACATTAGGAAATGCTAATCAGGGAGTTCATGGGTCCATATGAAGCTAAACCTGGCTTATCTTTGAGTCTAACCCAACATGGCCCAAAGCCTACCATTGACTCTTCCAAGAGTCCACAATACATAAGAAGTCAAACTTTTGAAAAACACATTAGCTGAGAGATGTACAAAACTGTCAGCATTAAGACACATCCAGGGTGGTGACTGACTTTCAAAATGTAAAGCAATTCTTTAAGAGGACCAAGGAGATGCCTAGGTTGGTAAAGGGCTAGTCTTAGAAGCATGAGAAGCTCCATTCGCCCCCACACCCCACTTGAAAAGCCAGCTGCGCTGGCAGCCACCTGCAAATCAGATGCTTGGGGTGGGCAGAGACAGGCAGGTCGCTGGGGTTCGAAGCCAAATCAATGCACCCCAGGTCAGTGAAAGGATTTGGAGTGGGAGGTGGGTGGAAGGGACAAGGGGAGAAGGATGAAGAGGAGGGGAGAAGAGAGGGAAAGGAAGGAAGGAAACCCGAGGTTTACCTAGCCTGCTCATGCACACATTCCTCAGACAAAGAGAAGTCAAAACACATAGTGGTTGATGCTTAAAGAAACAAGAAAGGAGGTTGCACCTCACGCATCTCACCATGTTTTGGGATGCCAACCCAGATGGCGACTCCGTGTAAAAAATAACTGGTCCAATCTTCATTCCTTGTGTTCTCCTAGAGAAGAACAGAGACGTGCATGCCAAAAAAAAAAAAAAGTTGTAAGTAATCATTAAATAACAGACTCAGGATGTCTGCTAACCCACAGAGTAGAGGAAAGTGGAAATGGAAACTCAAAGGCACCGAGAGAAGTGGGAAATAGCCAAAGAAAGTCAGTGAGGTTTATTAATATTTATCATCTCTCTGTCTTGCTAGTTCATTATGAGTTAGAAAAATATAACATATTCAACAATGAACAGCAAAGAAAATATGATATCTTACAGTGTGTATCTGAAAACAGTCCTGAAAGGAGAAAATAGATCCCTGAATGCAAATGGAGGGAAAAAGTTTAAACAATAAATACCATCTACAGAAGCAGAATGAACGTCAGAGTACACGCAAGGCAAGCAGGAAGAAGGGCTAGGAAAGATGGGGGCATGAGTTAGTTCACGCGGACTGTGCGCATTTCCTCCAAGCACCACAACTGCTAGGAATACCGCTGTTGTGGGGACTTGCTGGCTATGAAGTTCTGTCTCCACAGAAACAAAGAGATCAAAGCATTGCCTGCAGAGGGCTTGCCACAAACAGCAGAAAGAATCCAGGTGAGACTCTTGGGGGGCGGGGAGGTGAAGTTAGCCAGGTACAACCCAGAAGGAAGCATTTACTCAGGCAAGACCGCTGAGGGGAAAGGAGAAAGTGGAACACAGCATGGAAACTGAACACCCACTTTCCCCCAAATTAATGCATTCGAAAGTCATAATTCCTTCAGAATTTGGAAACAGCACTCTAAGATGCTCGTATAGAAAGAGTCTATTCAAGACATATGGCAAATTGAAACTATTTTAAGTGGTTTGATCTATTATGTGTAATGAGGTTAAATTCATGAGACAATCCAAATTTCAATCTTTGTAGCATGATAATAACTTAAAAAGTCATTTTCTTAGAGACAAAAAGGCAGTAAGACTCTGACACAGGAATAATTAAGTAAATATACAGTAAATAATAAGAGTCTAGAAATAATAAAACAGGAATTTGCATGTTGCAATAGGGCCATGCCAAGCAGTGAAGGGAAAGGTGGCCATTGCACGTCAGGGCAGCCAGGCAGCACTGTGTGGCACTGAGTCACAACTTCAGCTTCACAGCGGACTTCCCTTCACGTGGGCCAAACGCTTAGCCTTTCAAAATGGAAGTGTGATGGTTCTAAAAAAGCCATGAGTTTCTTAAACTGGAAATGCCTAAAACGGTTAGAATTGCCCCCTTTCTAAACAGTAAGATACAGGGAGCAACTGAGGATGCATTCTAAAATAATAGTTGGAAAACTCTGTGAGGGACTAGTTCTAAATCCTACACCCGTCAAGAAACAAGTATCTAGAGGGATCCTGAGAGCACCTATGGCAGGTGAAGGGGGTGCTTCCTATGGACTATGGGGGTGGTGGGTCTGGCACATCTTTTTCCATGTGCTAAGGAGATGAAAATGCTGTAAAGAGAGGTAATTCAATGAAGACGAAAAATTATTACAAGTAAATAAATGCAAAAGTCAAGGCAAAAATATCCCCTTGTACCTATAGAGTCACTGGCCAAATCTCAGGAACATCTAGTCCTGCAAAGAGCCCCCTGAGCTGTTCCAGTGACCACTTATGCTAAGACAGAAATATTACTTAACATTTTCTACCATGAGATTTCCTTTTCCACAAGTACTTCCTTATTATACAAAAGTGTTGCTTCTCTCATTCTCTCTGTCTCTCTCTCTGTCTCTCTCCCCACCCCCCACCCATCCTTTCCCTCTCTCCCTCCCTCTCAGCTTGTCTCTGGTTCATCAATGGCCACATGGTGTGTATTCTTCGGTGGCAATGTCACAGATGCAGATGGTAAGGAGAGCCCTATCGCAAAGGAGCAAGCCCAACTCATTGCTTCCCCTCAAAGCCCAAGGCCCAGGGCTCTAACTTTTAAACATTTTGCTTCTTATTGTGTGTGGGGGTATGGGGGGGGGGTCAGGTACACTTGTGCCTTATCATAATACAAAGGTCAGAAGATACTTTGTGGCATTGATTGTCTTCTTCCACATTTATGTGGGTTCTTGGCATCGAACTCAGGTCACCAGGCTGTGCGACAAGTGCCTCCACATGCTGAACTGCTTCACCAGCCCATCGGTTGTTTTTCTCTTCCCTGCCTATTGTTATAAAGATGAGAACAGAAAATAACCTTAATATCTCTTCAAGTTATATTTACCAGACTCTGGAACACAGAAAACGTTATTTACCACTGGGTAGAGTTCATATAAAGAAATGAAAATAAATAAATAAAATCATCTAAGAAATCTTAACGGGGACTAATGTGTTAGGTCTGTGACGTTTCCTTTCATGTACACTGTAGCAGAGTGTGGCAGCAGCCAGCACTGGACATGTCTGGGGACCAGAGCTTTGTCCCTGGAATTCCGACTGATAGGGACTCAGGAGAGTCACTAACTTTTCATCTAAAGTATTCGGTGTCCTTTACTTCTTTTGTAATGAGAAGGTCTTTCTTTTATAATTTTTTTAAAGAAAAAGCTAATTTTGAAATAAAGAATAAACATTTCCTGGATACTTCCCCAGGATATGAGTCTGTTCCAAGATGTACACACCCAGATCAGGAGGGTTGGCCTCAATCAGACAATACGATTTCTAGAAAGAAAGGAAAAAGTGACTTCAAGATGGTCTGTTTCCTCATAAACAAGGGGCAGGCAGCCTGCACCTCTTCTGTGAATTGCCACTGGCTTCCCCCACCACCCCCTTTGGCTATTATACAGAGAAAGACTTAGGAAATCCTGCCCCACCAAGGCTACAGAGCAGAGAGCCATCTATTTTTATAGGACTTCTCCCTAATGGCTCACGTTCGGTATGAACACACCCCATCGTTCAGGAGGCAGGAGCCCCCCATTTCTACGCACAGCAGAAGTGTTCCCTGTTTCCTGCCTTCATGCTCCCCACCGCTGGGAAGAAGTTCTGAGTCATCTCCACGGGCCCTCTTACAGCTGAAGAGAAAATAAGGACAGAGTGACAAAAGCTGCTAGGGGCCGTGTGTCCATGCACTCCACCACCCTAAGCCGTTAGAGATTTTGGAAAGAAAGATGTTAGAAATTCTGCCCTGGGAAGGACAGACTGTGGGCTCTTTGCTCCCAAACCAACCCACAGTGGTGAATTTTGTTTGTTTTGTTTTTGTTTTTTTAAAGAAATTAGCATTTCATTCCACGTGGCTGGTGAGAGTTCTACTTTAACATGCTGATAAATACCAACCGCCTAGTCATTTGCCTGTTTGCGAGTTTTCTATTACAGATAATTAATGAACAAAACCCACTTCAGTTAGGGAAGATCTACGGTTCTTATCAGAGGGCTGGAGGAGTTCTCCTTAACTGCGTACAGACACGGAGATTAAATTTCAAGGACAGATTTATTCTGTGCTATTGTCCCGTTATCCACCAGAGGCTTGTGCGATGCAGGAAATCTGATCGGAATAAAGCACGGGGGCATATTTCAGAAAACCAATAATTGAGCTAACGTTGAGGTGCCCAAAGAAAACCCAGCATCGGGCCCTCCCCCTTCTCCTACATTACCTTAATCATGGCTGTTACCCGCAGCCTGGGTGCCTATCAGGGGCTCAAGTGGGCAGAAGTCTTTGAGATTTATTGTAATTTGAGACCCAAAGCATTTCACGGAACCCCAAATCAAAACAATATTTTATATATAAGCCCCGGTAAGATACCAAAGCTTGTCTCTCCTATCCCTGGGCTAGATCCAGCAGCGTATGTTTCTGTCTTTTTTATTCCATTAGAAGGCAGTTAAGTCAAACAATAAAAAAAATGAATAAAAACTTGCTATATTTAAATTCTGTTTACTTCTGTAACCTTTTGACTTCCCTACATAAAAGGCGCTTTTCCAAGAACAAGCCCCAAATAGAGTCATTGCCTAATGGCTTTCCCCAAATCCTTATGGGATAAACAGAATTTGTAACAAGATTCCTTTAACCATTTTTTCATTCTGTTCGTATTTGCACTGATTTTATAAGGGACAGCCGGGCTGGTTCTCTCCCCTCATCACAATCAGTGCATCCTGGGATTAAAGACCATTTAGGGCCCAAGTCTTAAACAAACTCCCCACTCAGCAGTATAATGAGCACTATGTATTGTTTCTTTTTATTGTGGCTGGCTTTATTGGTTTGACCAAGAAGCTGGGGAGTTTGGTCCTCATTTTTAAGCAGAGGAGCGACCCGCTTTCCCAATGTGGAGCATGGCATCAAACGAGATTGCCCAGGTGCCAGGGAAGTGAATGCATGAGGCCTTGATGCTCATAGCCCGTTTTATCATGAAATGGTTGCACATCGATTCCTCTCCAGAGACTGCTTGGAAATATTTTCTTTACAGCCATGGGCTTCTTTCTATGGGGCCGAGGAACAAATATGCGGAGTTACTGAGAGATCACACTAAGAAGAGCAAGGCAGTATGACAGAACCTGAGGCCCTCATTGGCTGTAGCAGATGTTGCAGGCAAAGCTGAAGAAGTCTGGTCAGAGGCCTGTGGACAGGGGGAGGGGTAGGCTGCTCCCACCTGACCCACGAGAGTGGCCCCTGCAGGGAGATGTCCCACCCACCCTTGGTGCCCTCCACCAATGAAATGACTTGGGGACAAACAGCTACAGCACTGAACATCTCCTCCTTGATCCTATACCACTCAGGAAGGGGAAGACAGTGGGTTTAGCTCTTCCCATTGTAGGTAGCTGTCCAGCCCCATTCAAAGACAGAAACTGCTCGGTGGAAATCAGACCAGAGCAGTTACTTACTCTTGCCTGCTGTTGTGACCTACAAAGGTGGCTAGGCTGGGAATTGTAAGTGGTTTGAATTTGGGCCATAATACCAGAGGATGGTATAATACACATTTGGAGTGCCAGCATTGGTTCTTTTTCTTCCTGCCTTGCCAAGAATTAGCAAAGGGAAAAGCTGCCTTTTTAGGAGTAAGCATTAGTACAAGAAGAATGGCTTTGTTCATCTTAAGACTGAAATAAAGCCCCCTGCTCATATGTAACCAATGAGCAGCTTGGTCTTCATATGGGTCCCCTAGCAAGTGGACTGGGGGTTGTTTCTGGCATAGACCCTGTTGCCTGCTTTTGAATCATGTCCCACTAGTGGGGCTGCCTAGTGGAAGAGGATGTGCCCAGTTCTGATGTGACTTGAAGTGCTAAGGAAGGTTGATGTGGGGGGGGCTCCCCTTTTCTGAGAATAAGAGAAGGAGGGAAAGAGGGAAGAAGGTGACAAAGTGGGACCAGGAGGAGAGGAGGGAAGGGGCTGCATTCCGGATGTAAAGTGAATAAATAAATGAACTGTTGTTTTTGTTAAGGGATAAAATATAAGCGTAGTGATAACAGATAGCTTGCTCTCCACCCAATTTCAAGAGGGATGAAGTTAATGTTTTGCAGAGCTTTAAACTTATACTCTGAAACAACGGCATTTTCAATGTCTATCTGGCTCACTTTGTAAAGAAGAAACAGTGAAAAGAGGTAAAGCATTTCTGAATGTAAGGGAGTTGCAAGGGTTTTAAGATAGGCTCAACCAGCATTGAGGGTGGGATCGACAGAAGGCACACCTTGCCCTAGAGACCACACTCTTACGTTTCTATGGATCAAACTCTGAGGAATAAACAGGTTAGAATACCTCCCTGTTCTCTCATGAAATGGTCACTCACTAGATATAATATTCTGATTTTCCAAGCACAGCAGCATGTAAACATTTTACAAACATAAAACAGAAGAAAAATGATTGTCAGGCATGGTAGGGGCACACCTTTGCTGTAATATCATCACTTCAGAGGCATAATAGAGATCAAACGTTTAAAACCAGCTTCAAACATAGCAGACATCTATTTCCAGACCAGCCTGAACTCCATGGAGATCCTGTCTCAACACTAAACACATGAAAAAATAAAACCACAGAAATATCATCAACAATGTAGTATGGCCATATACCCAGAAACTCTCAGAATTAGCGTGGATATTTAGCAGTCAGACCAAGTCATCTACAGGAAGAAAACTGATGACTTACTCATGGATAGCACTGGAGAAAAGAATCCTTGTGAGAACAAAGGTGTAAAACACAGAGGCAAACAGTAACGATTATACTAAATTCACATTAGGAAAGCCACAAATATTTCCTGAGCGGCATCACAACCTCTATGGGTTTATGCCAGGGTCACTGATGGAAGACTAGACACTGAGACAAGGACCAGTTTCTTAGCTAATGAAAGCGTGAGTGCCATCCATGGGCCCGGCTTAGCACCTGACAGCCATCCTAGAGTTTGTCTGCCAAAGAAAGAGCTAGGAGCAGCCGAGAAGTCATTGGGAAACAAAGAACAATAGGGGGAAACTTTCCCTGTCACAAAGCCTCTCACTTAACTAATGACTTTTCCATTTTAAAGGGAGACCACAGGAAAGGAATGTGTATACAAACAGCCATGCTTAATAAATAGCATGAGGAAATATGCACATTCGTTAAATAAATCTGGCATGGGATATTGGCATATAGTATAACCAAATACATTCCAGATAGATAAAGATAACTGAGCAAGTAAATACTAAACAAATATGGAAGTTCTTTTTAAAAACCAAAACCAAAGAAAACCAAACACCTAAGACTCTTGTTTTTACATATCCAAGCTATAAATTCCATTAGAAGGAACGAGGTCTGTCGTTTTCCTGCCCATAGATTTATAGAATGAATGAATGAATGAATGAGTGAGTGAATGAATGAATGAAAGCATGAATGTGCCAAATGGGAAGAAGAATCACAGGGAATATGGGAATGGGTGCAATGACTTGAATCTTCAGATAAGAGAGGCAAATAAATCTGGAGAAGACAGAGAGCAAGATGATGAAAGTTCAATAGTCTTAAGACACGGGGATTTTATGAGTCAATAAGACAATGACAATTTGCAAAAGGCAGAGAAAGTGGAGAGAACGTTTCAATGCAGTTGGGAACAGTCCAAGCGACTCGGATGAGGACAGTCCTGTTGGTCATGAGGCCTGCTTGGTAGGGGACTCTGCAGCCTTCCCTCCCAGGTGCTGGCACTTTAGCTAGCAGCTCGGAACTGAGAGGCGTTTACCTAAGCATACTCCTTATGCCTACACATTGGCATCTAGTGTCCAAAGTGTTGTGAGAAAGACAGATTTCTGGGCACCTTTGCTGAGATGAACTTGGTAAAGCCATCTTTACACCCGAGACCTGCAAGCCTGTGTCAAGTAGACTCTCTGGGGCCAAAGCAACTGAACTAGTAGCTGCTCTCATTGCTTCAGTGAAATACCTGGCAATCGCGACTTAAGGGAGGAAGGGTTAAGTTTTGGCTCATGGCTCAGGGGTCCAGTCCACCGTAGTGGGGAAGCATGGTGGCAGGAGAGTGAGAAAACAGATCACATTGACCTGTAGTCTTGAGATGCAGAGAAATGGATGCTGGTGCTCAGTGCCAGTTCTCCTTTTTATTCAGTCTGAGACCTCAGCCCATAAAGGGTGCTGCCCACACAGTAAGGGTGGGTTTCCCCACCCTAATTAACTCTCCATAAACTGTCTTAGGAACATGACATGCCCAGAACTTTGTTTCCTAGGTGACCTTATATCCTTCCATGTTGGTGAACACCATTAACCATCATAGGTCTGTGATTTTTTTCTTAAAGGTCTCGCATTGACATTGATCATGCAGTCAGTTTTATGGTCACAGTGCCAAGAAAACTGTTCTCTCTTAAAATCCTGCACATCTCTCCCTCCATCCCTATCTCCAACCTAACTTTTCAAAACTCAACACCTCACTCCTGGATACTTTTGGTCTTTGTTGTCAAGTACAAGGAGGGGAAATGAAACTGAACAGGAGTTTGTAGTGCCTGAGGGCAGTCTCATTCATAAATGGGATACAGAAAAAATTTTAAACACTTTCCTCTAAAAGAAAATATAATGTGATCACATGGGATATCGGGGTAAAGGTGTTTTAAAGTGTGTGTGCACGTGTGTGCGTGTGTACCTGTGTGCATGTGAGTACGTCCTGTGTGTGAGAATTTCGGGTTATCTAAAGAGACGGGTGCTCTTTATTCAAGAAGAGGACAGAATGCTCAGATTACTATGCTGATTAAAATATTGACTGAATATGAGTCTCTCATTCCTCTCCAAATCCCGTTGAAATTACATAGATTATTTTCTTTTAACCTTTCAGTTTGGAAGAAAAGAGGGGTGATGGCAATTGATCCAAACATGAGGGGAATTCTGGATAATACAGAGCACATGGAAATTGATCCGTAGTAAATTCTAAGGTGCTAAGATATAGGTAGTGTGAAGGAGGAGGGAGAAGGGGTATGCCCTGGCGCACAGTAAATGATAAAAGATGTGAGGATCTGTTCATCCTCCTGAACAGGCCACCTAGAGGGACCTAGTGGAGAGGACATCTGCGGTGGGGGTGGGGAGTGCTGAGGCTGCATGGGAAAAGACAGTTTCTAGCCTTGGTGAGCTTGTGCCGAGGCCCTGGTGAGTGAGGGCTCCATCTTTGACCTCTCAGTGCCCCGGGCAGCATCCCTGATCATTGCACACACAGGCCACAGCCTTGAATGCAAAGTTAGGGGAGTCAGAAGTGTAGCTCTCCTAGAAGTGTGTCTGATAAAGAGGTCCTCAGAGTAGGAGCTCGGGATTAAAAAAAAAAAAAACTGGGAGACACTTCCAGGAACTAGTGCTGCCCCAAGAACAGTCCCTTAGACAGCAAACTGCTCACACCCCGTAGAGACAAAGGCTCATGTGGCTGAGTCCCTCATCCCGCTCCTGCCTAGCACCACGGCAATGTGCCTCAAATCAGGAGCTCTATCCATTGCCAAAACAACAGACAGCAAGCCAGTCCACTTTGACTCACATGCTCAGCTCTGAAATGAGTGACGTGATTCTTCATGGACAGGGAAAAACACAGTGTGAAAGAGAGGTACAAATTCAAGAGTTATGAGGGGAAAGTGAGAATGCGACAGAAGAAAATGCTAGAATAAGTAGAATTAGGGAACTGAGGAAATATGACAGGAGACCTCTGAATCGCTTTCAGCAGGCTCTAGTAAAAATGCAAGGCCCAGTATGGAAAAAAAAACTCAGCACTAAAAATACTAAGCTAAATGCCAAATGAAGATAATGGAAAATGGAGTGTCCCCAAAACTCTCTGACAGGTCAAAGGTGAAAAACCTTGAAGCCACACAAGGCTCCATCACTTACCTAGTAAAGAACATTTCAGAACATCTTTTCTGTCCCATTGAAAGAGCTTATCATGTACTGTGCAAGAAAAATAACCAGTGGCTCATAGAAAAGAGAGGAGGAGGGGAAAGATGAGGAGGGAGAGGAGAGGGAAAAGGAGAAGGGGAGGGGGAAAAGAAGGGGGCAGACATAGAGTTGAGAGAGAGAAGATGTGCACAGGAGGGAAATCTAGTAGAGTGAATCTGTGTATGAACATACCAAACAACGCATTTTAAAGGTTTTTTAAAAATGAAAGAAAAAGGCAAGCAACAAATCACCGACTTCACCCTGAAGTGCCTGAAGAGAAAGGGCAGATTGCAGATTACCTCCAGATGTAGTCAGATGAGTCTCAGGACAGGAAGAGGGCCCAGGGAGCCAAGCAACATGCTGGGACCAAGCAAAAGTGTATCTTTCCTGGATTTGCACATCTCATTCAGATGAGAGACACACAGAAACCAAAATAAGCATCCTTGCAGACATCCGGGGACTCTGAAGCATCCTTGCAGACATCTGGTGACTCTGAAAAATGCAGCAGCCTTTCAAAAAAACCAACTCTTGTCACTCTGAAAATCTGATAAAGAAAAAGATGATGGGTATAAGAAATAATGTTAGGAAATGCCCCCCCAAATATGACTTCAAAAGGTAGAATTTTTCTTATAATAGTCATGGTGTGGCCTTAAAAAAAAAAAGATACAGACATGCAAATGCTAATATGTAACTCACCTGACTATTATAGCAATGAAATAGAAAAGATGGAGGAATAAGAATTAGGAATATGCACTGTGTCATTTTTAGGAAAGACGGAATTGAATATTAGCTAGAAAAATAGAGAGAAAAAGGACATCTAAGATGAGAAAGTATATTAGGTACACACCTTAATTAAAAATACAAGCCTCACATATTAACAAATATATTATAAGATGTTATATAGTAATTTTATAAGATCAAATATATAAAACAAAGGAAAACAACGCAGAAGCACATATATTAAAATATAGCAATCTAGAAAATGTATAAAACAAGAAATACAGGGAAAAATTGTTCCCAGCCATGGGATGACATTGGGGAGTGCTCTGAAAACCACAACAAGAGGAACAGATAGCAAGGCTGAAGATGAGAAGAAGGTGTGGAGAGGTTTGTCTACACGAGTAGAGATGTTGCAAATCCTTGAAACAATTGTGAAATATTCATTTCAAACATTCCCATGTCTCCATGCATAAAGAAAACTCACTCTGGAGACCCCTCCCACCTCCCACAAGTAGAGAAAGCATAGCACCTCTGAGCCCACGGTAGAAAACCAGCAACGAACAACCAAAGGCTGGCCCCAAAATGTCAACCTACTCAAAAAAAATGTGGGGCAGAACCTCTAAATAAGTTATGAATGCAAGAGAAAATAAAAACTGAAATTAAAAATGCTTAATAATGAAAGCATTGTATGTGAATACCCAGGAGCGTGGGAGAACGCTGTCCTCAGAGGGACAGGGGGAGCTTTGAATGCATTTCAAGAACATAAGAAAGAGAGACAGTGAACGAAGCATTAGGCTCAAGAAGTTAGAAAAGATAACTCAAAAAAAAAAGTAAAGCAAACATGAAGAAGTAGTGACGTCAAAAACAGAAGCTAGCCTCTCTAGGGTGCCACTCCCACGTCTTTAGAGCAACCCGTTCTCTGAAAACAATTCAAAGACATGGATAACATATCATAAAATGTAGGGAAAAGTTAGTCTGGTTGATGAGCACCAATCACTGCAAACTCCAACAGAGACTCACCGAGGCAGGCCAAGCACTGATGCACTAAGACTACCAAAGCCTCAAGAGGTCTAGCAGTTTGAGAACGCCTAAGGTGATCGCGAACAGAAAGGAGAGGCCGAGGGCTCGCCATGCTATCACCAACATGGCGGTGTCACTGGAAACTCCTGGGATTCATACGTTCAAATATAAGCAAACCCCTGTGGTCCAGCCACTCTGCTCTTAGAGGAACTTGCTCACTTCAACACCAAGGAAAAAAAGCTGCAATCTGCAACACTGAGGTATTATTTTCAGTGCTGCAAAAGCGACATGGCCCAAGGGCCCTCCAACAGAAGACAGAACTTGGAATACTTACAGCATAGGACTACTTGTCCTCAGAAATTAGTCAAGGACAGCCATATCCAATGCAGTACATGACCATCCGTGAAGAAATTGAGGATGAAAACAAAATGCACCATCCGACTCTAACCCCAAAGCTGAAAGAGTGAAATTGGGGGGGGGGGGCTGAATGCAGAGGCTTTGTTGGAGGACTCAGACAGGGCAAGAGAATGATCGACCCAGAGGTCAGAAGGGAGAAGCCTGTGAAGAAAGGCGCCGGAAGTGCTGGCTGATGAAGCCTCTGGTTGCTCATCACAGGCTAAGTGCTATGTGTGTGTTTTCTCCACTCTTCTGCATGGAATGTTCACAGTACAAAGAGGGGAGGAGGAGTTAAGATGTAATTGAAAAAATTCAAAGTATGTCAACATATTCAAAGAGAATTTGAACAACAGAAACAAAAGCATTCATAGAAAAGACCAACAAAATAGCCAAAATGTTTTAAGTGTGTTTCAGTGAATAGAAAGGAGACAAAGAGCCGTAGAAACAGCGGCTTCATGGTGCCAATTCTAGGAGACAACACAATGGCCAGTCTTGGAGTGATGAATTCATATTTTAAGCTTCTTTAAAGGGTTCAAACTTTTTGAAGTAAGTTATTCGTGATTTTCTTTTTAATCCTGGATGTTCCACAACAGACTGAGGGGGGGGGGCGGGGAAGCAGAGACCTGGAACACCAGTATCTAGAAAATAAATAGGAAAAGTCAAATTATATACTACCTGTGCCGGTGTTGCCAGCAAATTTTCAACGGAGACATCTCTCTTCTATGTAATTGCTCCAATCCAGGATGTGAGAGTGCTCCTCCTCTCAACAAAGGATGTGGGAGTCCTCCCTCCTCTCCACAGCAGCACACAGTTTTAGGAGCTTCTTGCCATTTCTCATGCTCTTTTATGTCTTTTGGGGTTTCATATTTAATTTGTTCATTTCCGTGTATGGAGCCTTTATTTTTCTTTCTCAGCTTTGGTTTAACTGAATCCTATCACATGCATGTTTGTTTGTTTGTTTGTTTGTTTCCGAGATAGGGTTTCTCTCTGAGTAGCCTTGGCTGTCCCAGACTCACTTTGTAGACCAGGCTGGTCTCGAACTCACAGTGATCTGCCTGCCTTCGCCTCCTGAGTTCTGGGATTAGAGGCTTGCACCATCATGCCTGGCTAAATCCCATAGATTCTTACATATTAACTTTTCCTAAAAATTTTTAAAAATCTGCTATTTCTTTTTTATTGTGTGCTTTCATGTGAGTGTATGCACATGCATGCACTTGTGTGTCTACATGTGTGTGTGTGTGTATGTGAGAGAAAGAGAGAGAGAGAGAGAGAGAGAGAGAGAGAGAGAGAGAGAGAGAGAGAGAGAGAGAGAACTCTTATATACCTAAGAACTCTTATATACCTCACCCATGAAACAATAAAATGAGCTGCCTCTGACTCCAGGACGTTCTCTCCACCATGCTCACAGCCTTCCATTTGTCCTTTATGCTCCCTTTGCTCTTATGGTTAAGTGGCCAATGACCCCTGAGGAAAGAGCGAGCAGCAATACAGATATATATATATATATATATATATATATATATATATATATATATATATATATATGTGTGTGTGTGTGTGTGTGTGTGTGTGTGTGTGTGTGTGTGTGTGTGTGTGTGTGTGCAAAGTCTTCCATCGCAGGACTCTATTGTCCTGTTTTTATTTTCATTCTATTATTTTGGAAACCTTGGAGTTTTCTTCTAGTGTTTCTTTAATACTATAGTACGGCAGGTCTCTTTCATTGAACTGCTCAGCAGTATCAGTCCAGATTTATCCCGAGTGTCAGAATTTAAGACATCAAGTGGAAAACAAACATGGCATCTCTTAGACATCTGGCTGGTACCTCCTTTGGACACAGAAAAAAAAAATCAAGTTTCTTTCAGGGTCAGAAGATGTTTCTGTGTTGTGGACATTCCCCTTCCCCTGCATGGTTTCACCAGTTACCAGTATTAGTCTTTGGTTTTTGTGCTCCTAGTTAGCTTATTTGGTGGCATGACTTCTACAACACCTTGTGCTGTTGCTTTCCTGATCATTTTGTCATTATGTTCAACATCCCATCAGTTCCCTAGGAGAGTCTTCCGGGAGCCTTGCCCTGGAGTCCTGATGTGTTATCACAATTCATACATGATGTATACATGGCCTTTACTTTAGAACGAAGCAACCCTTCAGCCAAGTTTTCTTTTCTTGAGAATCTTTTAAACAGTGCTTTTTTTTTTCTTTCTTTCTTTCTTTCTTTCTTTCTTTCTTTCTTTTTCATAAAATACTTTCCCAGAAGATGGGTGTCAGCCTCATTTTCTTTCCTTTATAAGTTACTGGGACATTTTTGCCCAGACTCTCAAAGGATGTTTTCCTTATCTTTGAAGTGCAATGCTTTTAATAGGCTGCATCTAGGGGTTTTCCACTCTGGGTCAATTTGTTCATCTGCAGAGTGACCTTTCCAATGTGTAAAGTCTCCCTTTATCTCAGGACATTTTATTAAATCTTAATTCACATTTTGTTTTGTTCTCTTGTCTTCTGTCTTTGAAGGCTCCCGTTAAGTGTACTTTGGATCCCCTTTGTCCGGCTCCTTTATTTATCATTTCCTTTTGATTTCTTTTTCGATTTCCATCAGGTTTTCCTCACTTTTTTTCCCTCCCTATTTCTCCCCTCTGTTCCATCTCAAAGTCTTTTATAGATATACCCATTTCCACATTTCCTGCAATTAAGTCTTTATTTCTGAAAGTTTTCTTTCTTCTTTCTAAATCCTGCTTGAGATCTTCTTTATCATCCTCTCCTGCTTTGTTCTTTGGCTTCATTCTCAGATCTAATAATTCTCCTCTGTTCTGCTCTTTCAAAGTGCCAGTCGTTATCTTAATTAAGTTTAGCTAGCTGTGAATAGTGCATTCAGACATGTGCCTGTAGTCCCATCTTTGCCACGTGTCACAGTGTTACTGGGTGTATTTTCATGGCTCTTGTTAAAGGGTTCAGTCATGTCCCTTTCAGGTTGTCCACGCATTAACAGTTTGACCAGCCTGTTAGGAACAGATTGTTCCAAGTCCAGTTCCAACAGGCAGCTAGCAAGTCACTGAGCCAGCATCCTGTTTTGATTCCTCCTGTCACCAACATGGAAACCTAGATGTCCATTCAGGTATCTGCTCTCACATCAAGGCAAGACCGGCATGGAGAGTTTTCTGCTACAGATGCCAGCTTTCCACATGGCTTTCAGGACGTGGATCTCCTGGAGCTAAGCCTGGCTGTTGAATTAGTTACTCTCCTTTGCTAACATGCCTGATAATACAACTTAAAGAAGGAAAGCTTTATTTGAGCTCACAGTCTGAAGGTACAGTCCACCATTGTGGGAAAGGTATGGTGGGAGGAGCTTGAGGTAGATGGGTTGGGGCCTACATGCTGGGTTCTAAGATCAGAATGGTGCCTTCAATATGGCGCCGGTTGTGCTAAGGTCTGGGGGACTGTTACACTTTCCCCTTTTTATTCAGTATTGTACCCATGGAATGGTGCCACCCACACACATGCAGGGTGGGTCTTTTCATCTCAGTTAACCCAATCTACAAATTCCAGATCCTGCCAAATTGAGGATGTTTGCTGAACAAGCTCCTCTGGGTCCTCTTCAGTGCAAGGTGATTGCTTTCTCTCTGCATTTCTCTGGGCCAACATTGCTTTGTTTCTCAGAGCCCGCTCCACACAATGGCCCCAGCCCTCTCGACTAGAATATGGGTTTCTCTGAGGTTCCCACAAGCTACACTGTCACAACCCTCTCATAAAGCCGCTTCCAGTCTACATCATCACTGAGTATGGTACACGCTCAAGCTATTGGTCATATCCCACCACGGGAAGGAGATGGTTGTCTTGGTGGTCCCCTTCTCACTAGAAAGGCAACCAGTCCTTCTACATTGTACTCCAAACCATGTAGTTGACCTTTGCTACGTGCAGTCTTGGAGTTTCTCAGCCTTCCCTGCCTTATTGTGTTCACTTGGGTTTCAGGTAGCATTTTGGGGGAATTCAGAACTATTTGGAGGCTCTGACTTCATCACCAAAATCTAATAAACACTCAATTTTCAATCCAATAGACCATGTGCTAAACTATATTTTGAATATGTTGCCATTTACCTAAGAAAACACACCTCACCTGTATTGCATCCGTCCATCCAGAAGAAGTAAGGTTTTTTTCCCCTTCTAAGTCTTATTTTTCTTATTTTCTTGGATAGTTTTTGCTGAAAATTTTCTTGGTTCCCTATTATTCTAACTAACATTTTTCTTGGATCTTTCCTATTCTACATAGCTTCACAAGTAGCATTTCATTTCTTTACCAATTGTGCTGACTACGGCTGCTATATAAGGTTATTCTTGATGTTCAGATGTGTTTTTAAAGTCAACATGGGTCTGATTATACTTCCTTGGCTTAGGAGGATGAGACATAAAATAATTTTTAGCATAATAGTGAAGATTAATTATGTTTTTAAACATGAAATATCAATGAAGTATAGAGAAGACAATTTTAATGATTGTCTTTTCAATAAAATAGATCTTTTTTTAAATCTTATGGTCTTTGCATCACTAAAATCATGATTTATTTTGCATAATCTATTCAGGATCATTGTGTGTGGATTGGACCCACCAGTCTGAAATATCTTTGAAAGTGACATGACTCTTGATGCCAACACATGGCTCTTCAAGTGACATCTTGTAAACGCTCCTTTGAAGATATGCTGGGACATTTGTCTATGTACAATCTGGTTTTGCATAGTGAACAAACATTTCAAACTAGAGAAAGAAAGTTGTTTTGGAACTAGCTTGTGTAATTCTGATCACAAAAGTTCTGTGACTCAAATAGTGAAAACCCTCTGGTCACCTGATCACACACTGTCTGCTTCCAAAAAGGTCTGGAGAGGATAGCCATGTCTCTTTCATGTCCTTGTCCTGAGAATGTCCAGGAGCTCAGAGATGACTTCCCTGATGGCTTGTCATCATGCAGTTGTGGCCTGAGAAGGGCCTGTGTTTTGTCTGGAAAAGAGAAAAGAGGAGCGGGGACACCAAATTAAGGAGAAACAGGTCGAGGAGCTGAAAAGGCAGGAGAAGATGGCCAACTTTGACTGAAGCCGTCAGTGAACCAAGTCAACCCAGATCTCAAGCCCACCAAATCCCACGTCTGTGGGAAGGAAGCATGGTGATCAACTAATAAAACTATATTTGTCAAAGGACCATGGTCAGGCTGTAGCTTCCGGGTCCATCAAAAAGCCAGAAGTGAATCCAATGGCCTCTGTTTGACTAGAGCCTACTCCAGTCTAAGAAAACTCCATCTCTGGCCTAGGATCCCAGACCCAGTTAGCCCACTTAATTACCAGGAGCCTATTTGTTGAGGTGCCTTGGTTTTTAAATGATAATCTAGACTAGATCATGACGCATTTCTAGTCTGACATCTTTAAGCCTCCAAGATACATAATGAGATTTCAAATACTCAAATTCGCTCCTGCTTTAGATCTTTCATGATTCAAAATTCTAAGATTTTAAAAAACATGTGCGAGTGTGTGTGTGTGTGTGTGTGTGTGTGTGTGTGTGTGTGTGTGTGTACACATGTATATGGGTCCAGGTTTATGTGGAAGTCAGAAGAAGGTATCAGGTCCCCTTGAGCTGGAGTTACAGGCAGTTGTGAGCTGCCTGATATGGGTGTTGAAAACTGAACTTAGCCAGGCATGGTGGCGCACACCTTTAATCCCAGCACTCTGGAGGCAGAGGCAGGTAGATCACTGTGAGTTCGAGGCCAGCCTGGTCTACAAAGCGAGTCTAGGACAGCCAAGACTACACAACCCTGTCTCGAAAATCCAAAAAAAAAAAAGAAAGAAAGAAAGAAAAGAAAACCGAACTTGTGTCCTATGCAGCACATACTCTTCACTGCTGAACCAACTCTCCTACAAGCCTATTATTGAACAGATAAGTAAAAACATAAAGTATAGATGTTTATGGGTTGTTGTGCTCTGCTACATGAGGCAGAAGGTTTAACTCTCCTCAAACATTGATCATTTTTGTGTAGTAAAAACATTCCAAATGTTCTCTTCCAGTTTGTGGAATGTATGGTAGCTTGCTGTTGTTTATAATCAGCATCCTTTGAAAGAACACAGCATGTAGCCTCTTCCTATGTAAATGGGACTCAGCACCCATCAATCACTCTGTTCCCATCCTCCACCCTGACTCTCCCAGCCTCTGCCAACTAGTCTCCTATACTCAGGTTCTAGAAGCTCAACTTTCCTAGATTCCACATGAGCGAGATCATGTGATATTTGTCTTTCTGTGCCTGCCTCAAATCGCTTAACCTAGTCATATCTAGTTCCACATTTGTGGTCACAAATAACTGGAGTTCATTGTCTTAATTGCTGAATATTTTGTTGAGTATATGTATCACATTTACTCCTATTGGTGAACCAGGCTAGTTGGGAGTCCACAGCCACAGGAGTCTAACATGATGCTTGTGCCCTCTGGCCCTCTGCCTTAGGCCCACACAGTCCCTGGCTGGTCGCATAAGGCAATGCCTGCATCTCTTTAGCAGTGTTTTAGGCTTGGCAAACATCCATCCACCCACACTTTGAATGGCAGTTCCTCACCTTTTCTTGCCTTCACCTCCCCTAAGAAGATGGAAATGAGAAGGTAAGCCTTGTGGGTAATAGTATGTAAGAATCCCAAAATGGCTACTAATTACAGCATTTGCAATTATTGCAAGTTTTGATTTTCATAATAACTTTTCATGCTCATGTTGACCAGAGGGAGAATTTTATTCCCAAATGTGCCCGTGTCAAATTTGTCATTATCATCTAGGAAAAAAAATCAAATGAAAAAGCATTTCAAAAGAGATCCTGTTTACTCACTGGAAATGAGAAATGAATATTTATTGTCAGATCTCTGTCTAGATTAAAACATTTTATTTAACACCAGTTGCAAGTGTAAATTATTCACGTGTTTACATTTCAATGACGTTTGCTTTCTAACAATGCTATTTTTCCCGGAGTGTGTCGGTAGTGCGATAATAAACTGCCCCTTCAGCTCACAGAATCATTAAGCAAACAGTTAACTTCAACTTGAAAAAAAAAAAAAGTTGACTGAAAGAGCTGTCCTCAACAGTTTGTTTTGTCAATTTCAAGCAATACTCAGCGAACTTCCTAAAGTGTAGCCTTTAAGAGAGGGCTGGCCACAACCCTGTGTGAGTATGACCTAATGCCCTTCAACTTGCAATCTCTACATGGTAATAAACACACACCTGTGCTTTGTCAGATCATGACATTTGGCAAGAAATCATTTTTCTAGAAGTGACAATTGAGGGGAGGGGTGGGAGGTAGAGGAAGAGGAGACGGGGGGGTGGGGTGGGGGGGGGGACAGGATGGGAATGGTGGGGAGGGGAGAAGCCCTCTCCTCCAGCAGAGATGAGCTCAGTATTTTAATAGCATGATGTCACCACTCACTCTACTCTGCTTTCTCAGGTTACTGTTTAATGATGGGAGCTGTTATCAGTAATAGCAATAACCCCATCTGTTTCTGAAGCTTCGAGTCTCTGAAAACACTTGCACATGTGTAATCCCATTCAAGGGACGTTGCCTTCCTGGAAGAGTAGAATAATCTATGTATGTCTAGAAAAAAAAATTAACTTATGCCTTTACTAAGTCTTAGAGTCTCGTAAAGACAATTTGTTTTCAACAAAACCAACTGCCATGTGGATCCTTTCCAGTTCTTGCAACAACACCTCAGTGTCCATATGTCTGAGCATTCACACCTCCTCACATCCCTCGACTTAATAAGCTTCTATTTCCAAGGGAATGGTCCATAAGTTTTGTTTGTTTTGTTTTCTCCATGGCAAGTGTAGCTGCTGGACTCGAGCCGAAGCAAGGCTTCCTGGAGTTCTGTAACAGACACTGTGGTCGGGAGTTAACGCATATGTCTGTCTTCCACATATCTAAAATCCAGGAGAAAAATAAAATGCTTATGAAGTGAAAAGTAATGAAATAGGACACGGAGTGGGAATGACAAGGGGGAATGCTAAGGAAAGTTCTGGAAGCCTGCTCTGGAGCAAAAGCTAGTATGACTAAGAGAGACTAGAACTTTGTCACTGACTGACCATGTCCAGTGTCTCCTAGGATGTAGTTGTTCCAAGAAAGCAGAGAGGGGAGATGAGCTTGCATCAGGCAGACAAGAAGTAGCCATGGGATTCCTAGAAGTGAGGCCTCCGCTATGTGCATTACGTGTGTTGAACTAAATGAGTGGAAAAAATTAAAGATGGGCAGGGGACTAGCTCAACTGGGAAAGTCCTTGCCACCCAAGCATGAAGATTTGAGTTCAGATTTCCAGTACCCACCACCCACCTAAAAGCCAATGCCTCTAACCCCAGTACCACAGAGTTAAAGGACTTTCTGGCCCATTAGACTCACCTAATCAGGGAGTCTTGGATTCAATAAGAGATCTAGTTTCAAAAAATAAGGTGGGAAGCAATTAAGGAAGACATCTGATATCCACTTCTGCCCTCTACAAGTACATGTTTGCGTCACACCTGCACACATGTGCGCACAGGCACACAGGAACACATACACATGTAAAACAATTAATTAATTAATTAATTGAAGAGGAGCATGCACTGAGCCAGAGTCCCATCCCACAGCTTGTCAAAAGTCAAAAACATGAGAGAAAACTTTCCTGCATTCGGGCTGTTTCCTCTGCTGATGACCTGTGAGATGGAGAAAAGAGGACTCTGGGTAGATGTCATCTTCCAGTGCAGTCAGACAAAGTTAAAGGATCTGCAGCCAGGGACAGAGGTGGGAAAGAAAGGGAGAGCTGCCTACATGGACCCCTGTGACTAACAGGTAAGTGACAGGGCCTATGTGCCAGCATTCAGGAGTCCAGAGGACCCATTGAAGGGAACGCTAACAATACCAACCAGTGCGCTCAGGATATAAATGACTGTGGGTCCTATGGACATGCAAACTGGCTGGGTTGGACAGCAAAAGGATGACACTGGACAGACAGTCAGGTTCCTGGGTCAGTGTAGCAGCCAGGAAACCCAGAGCACAGTTTGAGAAAATTCAGTGAGGGCCACGCCACTGATGCCATCCAGAGAGGACCATGCCATTAAAGCCATCCATACAGAAGTGACAACTAAAACCAAGAAGAAAGCTTCCAGAACAATGGCCATGAATATCCTGTGTATATCTTTGGCTAGATGCAGAGCCATAGACATGGATTTTGAGTGACATCAAAATCATGTATGGAGTTGGGCTCCGCAGCTCAAGGTAACCTACTGTCATTTTCTCACTCATTAGTTCATCACCTTTTATCTGATGAGATGGGGCAGTCATTTAGTGTCATTCCTTTGGCTTCCAATCAAGTCCATTTGGCCAATGGACCCCTTCCCTGGGACATAGCAGATCCAGTTAAACTTGGAGATTGAGATTGGCCTTGGGATTCATCTTAGAGGTAGTGTGATTCCCTCTCATGCAAGGGGCCCTACGCATCCTTAGCACTGCCTCAAATGGAAAAGCAAGCAAAGAGAGAGAGAGAGAGAGAGAGAGAGAGAGAGAGAGAGAGAGAGAGAGAGAGAGAGAGGAGAGAGATGCCTTCATATATACAGTTATCCTCCCCAGTTCTTCTCGAAACGCACGCTGCCAAACAGCCCACAGTTGCAGAGTTCCTTCAATTTCTGCTTCAAGTCCAGGGCCACTGCACTGGACCCAGGAGCTAGACTGCCCCCTCTGGCTTCCTCTTCTGCATGTGCCGGTATGCTGGAATTGAATTTATAATTAGTCACAATTAGAGGCAACCAGCAGCAACAAGTAATAAAAGGAGCAATCAACAATGCGCTGTAATACTCTTCTTCAATTTGTGAACACTGCACCTCTGGAACAGTCCACTAGCTGTTTCACTCCATGGTAGACTGTGGGTCACTGAAAAGATGGAAAGTGGAACCTCAGATTATGGAATACTGGAGGACCCCTCTGAAGATGGCCCCAAATAGATACTATTTGGCCCAGTGGTCCAGGTCCTCACTGTACAATGTAGCGAGGGACCAGAAGGCCACAGCTTGTCCTGCCTGGGGTCTGAGTTCCCATCTAAATCGCTGTCTATTGATGGTGGTCACTCATACATCTCTCCTCAGGATTTACAGGACATCCTCCTGGACAGACAACACAGATCCCCCATTGTGGACAGCCCTCTGTCCCGGCTCCCACCATGGGCACATGAATTCTCTTCAACCTCGCCAGCTCCCATCCTTTCTAGTTGGTCCACATCCTTTTTCTAAGTCACTGACTTTTCACATCTTGTTAAAGAACATGACCTGCCAGCTCCCTTTTCGGCAGCTTTGCCTCAGAAAACCTCCACCAAGTAGCATCAAGGCAGGCATGCAGAGCCTCGTCAACACTCAAGGTTGGTGAGCTCTGTTTATGCAAGGTTCATACATAGATGTGTACCTCACCATTTGGTAGAAATGGATTCTCAGCCGAGGCAGGTTAACTAATGGTAACAAACAAAGGCTGCTCCAGAACTCTTTCCCCTGATGTTAGTTAGCGTGTCTCTCGCCTGGGATGGTCAGGCTATGCTATTTGAAAATTGTCATGAGGCAATTCAAAATATCACATAAGGAAGTCACGAATCCGGAACCTCTTGGCGGTATTTAATTCACAGAGAAGGCCCTTGTTGTTTTTGGACAAGAGCAAGTTCCAAAGATAAAACAAGGTCTGCGGGGAATGGTTTTCTGACTCCTTACCCTGACCCTTTAGAGAAACGCAGAGTAGCCTGCATCAGCTGGCTTGGGAACAGGACCCTGGATCTGCCTCCAGGGCCTCTGGTTCTCACCACCACAGCTCCTGCTCCTCCCAGACCCCACCCCTGCTTCACTGTTTCTGCCCCCACATGAGCTCCCCGCCACCCCAGCCTGCTTGCCTTCCTCCTGGGTAGAGCAGTCCCACACCCCAGCTCTCCACAAGAAGTCTGGTTTCTGCCTGCACCTTCCACTCTCATGAGTCTCTGGCTTGGGTCATAAATTAGAAGACTTAAAGCTCATGCCATCAAAAGTTAAGGGTGCGACGGACGAGTTGGACAACAGGCTCCTGGTTGTTTTTCCTTCTGCCATATCAGTAACCCACCCGTACCCTAGTCACAAAGAAACTTGATGATTGGAACAAGAACCCGAACCCACCCATACAGTCAACAGCCAGCACTCAGATATCCATGCAAGTTACTTTTTTTTTTTTTTTTTTTTTGACAGGGTCTCACTGTTTCCCAGACTGGCCTTGAACTTGTGAACCCTACCGCAACTTCCTGTTGTAAGCTCTAGGATCACAAGCAAGAGTCACCATGCCCACAGGTACCATTGAGGGAGGGGGTGTTAGGAAAGAATCATAATCTGCCACCAAGCAGGCATGGAACTCACTATGTGAGCCCAGGCTGGCCTTGAACTTGCAGCAGCCATCCTTCCTCAGCCTCCCCAGCGCTAGGATTACAGGCGCATGCCACCGCGCAGGGCATGTTGGCTGCTGATGAGAGCATCTTCACTGTCTCTTAAATGGTATGTGCTTGATTACAGCACCTAGTTTAGGAGCTCTGTGCTGGAGTTTCTTCTTTCACCTCACACCACCGTCTGTCACACCGCACTATCTGTATTTCCTGCGCTTAAGTGAAGTCTGTTCAAACCAGAGCTGTTTAGCCAGTACTCTGTGAACTCTACATTTTCCTGTACCTCTTTGGTACCAAGCTCAAAACAGATTCATGGATGACTCTGTTATTCCTGGGAGTGGCAGGGAGTAGTTGTCACTTCTCCTCACACTGTGGACACCTTTGACATTTAGAATAACTTCGTCAAGGACCAAAGCTGCCCATAGAGCTACACTGCCATCTTCATCCCATGCAAAAGGATGCTTTTAAATCCAATATGGTCCTTTACAATGTAACTGTAGAAAAGCATCGTAGGCTTTCACTCCAGCCTCTGGCTGCACTCTCCATCGGTACCCCAAGGCTGCACCTGCCCATCATGGGAAAAAGAAAATAAAGATGAGGAGTTGGTTTTCCCTGTTCTTGGAGAAGTGATTTTTTTTCCTCCACCCATTTCACTCTGATATATTCATGATCACATGTAAATAAAAACATAAAGTGCAGTGATTAGGAGATTGGTGATATCACATAAGCACAGGGGAAATTTGCTACCACAGAGACCATCAGTCAACGCAGTTGGGCCATCAGAGCAAGGCTCCAGGGAAGGCCTTGGACTCTGATTGAGCCACACGTGTGTAGACATTAAAGAAGTCTGCCTTTCACACAGTACAGTGAAACCAAACAAAACTTAAGAGGCTTTTTTTGTTTGTTTGTTTGTTTGTTTCTTTATGTCTTCACTTTAGAAAACTATTAATACAATACTTTCTACATCCAAATGCCGTAGCTACTTAATGCCTATCAGTACCCCAGGATAGACAGAATCTCAGTGGGAAAGCACTGCAGAAAGATGTACAAATTGAGACACAGTCACATAAACCCCTTTTAAATTTTTATTACAATTTAATACGTGTGTGTGTGTGTGTAAAAGCCACTAGTGTGCAGGTGTGAGGATCAGAGGGCATTTTGCAGGAGTTGGTTCCTCCTTCCACCGTGTGAGAAATCAGACCCTCTGGCGTGGAGGCAAGTGCTTTTACTCACTGAGCCATCTTACTGACCGCAACATTGCTTTTTTAAATAATGAAGGGTTATCTAGAAGAAACAACACTTAAGTATCAAGTGCCTACGTGTGTTTTGTTGTTGTTTGTTTGTTTGTCTTTGGACATGGGGGATGCAGGCAGTTTGTGACACGCCCTCATAATGTAGCTGGTTTCAAACTCGTTCAATCCTCATTCCCCAGGCCGGTCTCCAACGTTTCACCACAGATGTTCTTTGTCTGCTTCTGACCATGCAGTCGAGCCATAAAATATTTGGAACAGCCTTAGCCTATCAGTCATTTTACTTTTTTGGCACTGAAATGGTCGGGGCTCTTCTGTGTGCTCGTGCACGAGGTAGGTGGTTTGTGCCCTTCCTGCTTAGCTCATGGAGCCTGAATGCTAGACACTTATGTGTGTGCAGAACTTGCTCCGTGGAGGCAGGACTTCATAGCGAGCAAAGTGCTTCTCCTGCTCTGGCCGTTTCCAAAAAGCCTTCCCAGGGTCACCGCATCCCTGTGGTTTCCCTTCTAGAAATGAACGCATTTTCAGTACAGAAGACCAAACCAGTGCCTTCCCCCACACCGCCTCTCCAGCTTTTTAATTTAGAGGAGTGTTGAAATGTGCAGAGCGGTGGGGTCTTGGCGTGCTCTTCAGCATGCACGTAAATAAATCTTTTCTAGCAAATCTCCAAGGACTTTAGGCAAAACTTTGTGAGTTGCCAGAGCAGAAAGCTAAAAACAATTCGGGTTTGTTTGTTGAGCCAAAAAAAATGGACATCTTGTCCAAAGTACGATTTAAAGCATTATTTTTTTTTTTTGTATTAAAGAATTTAGCAATGTGATTTCTAACTCAAGAATTTGACTGCAGTTTCCCAAGAATGTACCTCCCCCCTACACACACACACACACACACACACACACACACACACACACACACACACACACACATTTTAACTCTTAAAAAAGAAAGCTGAAGGGAACAGACAACAGTAAATATTAATACCTCTACAGGATGCTGACTGAAGATGAACCCGGCAGCCAAGGCATGGTAGGTTTACCATGAAATGATCCAAAACCAAACAACAAAGAAACAAAATTCACCCAGCCATAGGGAGGGCACAGTATTGTCTTTTTCCAAAATTTGTGAGCTGTTTCTTCCTTTTCAGAATTGTCTTTGTTCAGGCTTTTTCTTTTCTTCTAATTGTCATTTTGAGGAAGGGTCTTATGTGGTCCACACAAGCCTCCAACTCACTATGTAGCCAGGAGTGGCTTAACCCCCTGTTCAGCCATCCTGAGCTACCGCAACATCAGGCTGATGGGGTTCTCCTTGCTAACAGTACTGGGCACCCTCAAGAACTCTGAGATTGACCCTCGCAGAGCGTGTGCTCAGCAAATGGTTGTTGAACCAAGAGACACACCAACTCATGCTGCAAGCCTGTTGGTCTACAGCTAGTCTATTGTTCTGTTTATTAAAAAGTGCATGGCTTTGTGGAAAGAATGTTTAAATGTGAAAAGAAGAAAAGAAGAAATAGAAACCTACCTCCATTATCCTTCTGGCCCCTTAAGGCACTGTTCTTTCTCCTTTGCCTATATTTTATCTTAGCCTTTACTCTGGCTCTCACCCATCTAGCCAGCATCAGTCCCTCTGTGAACTGTGATCCTCCTGTGTAAAAGGAATACCCCTTATGGGATGCATTTTCACTTCTCTGAAAAGAACAGGTACTAGGTACAGTGTTTACACATGGGCAATATCCCATTCCTCTTGGATGGATGACACTGTGGGTGGAGCCCTACAGTCATATTTCTAGGCTCTGCTGGTTTATCTGATGACAGTTCCCCCTAACTACCATGAAGGATGTCTACTGTATGTTGCTGTGGTACCACTTGGAAAGGATGTCTGCAGCATGTAACTGAGGTACATCCCCATGAAGGATGCCTTCAGTGTGTTACTACACCTCCCCTCGTTTGTATTTGTCCACTTGTATCCTTATTGGAACATCTGGCTTTCACTGACGGCCTCCCCAAGGTTGGCTGTGAGCCACTCTAAAACTTGGAGGCAATGCCAGGCATTCTCCAATTACCTTTTTTTTCCCTCTAATAGAAGTAAAACTGACTGTAAGAACATTTAGCGATGACTCGTCTGCGGAAAGTTGCCATCATCCATTTTAGCCCAATCCCATCCGCTGCACTTCCATGCATCAGAGAAGCCCTGTCAAGAGAAGCACCACAAGAAAAAGTACCCGGTTTTGCAGCACACTCATTATTGGTACAGGACTTTTGGTCAAGTGATGGAAGTCCCAGCATTGTCCCTCCCAGGGTGAAGGATCCCTCTCTCCTTTCTCTGTTCCCCATGGTCTCTGCATCTGGCCAATGCCCCTCACTGTGCTATGCTCATCAGGTTTCAGGACATCTTACAGACCATCCTCTGCACCTGAACACACTATCCCAACATCCCTGAGCTAAGCGCACATTGGATGCAGTGTATTGCTTGTACCTACCTACTCAGGGTCAAGTGCTTTCGTGACCTGTTACAAACCGGCCCTTTCACAGCACCTGTTTATTAGCCAATAGTGGAGCACACGTGATTTTCTGTCTGTCAATAACGATAGCCTGATGGCTTTATAGGATTGGGCCATGCTTGTTTCTACCACGAAGAGTACTCATCTCTTTGTTGAATTAATGTTATATAATAGAATGAATGAGAGACAGCTACTGTGACTCCCAGCCTGCATTGACCTCTAGATGGCTGGCTTTCTTGAGTGCCACAATAAATTCCATAATTCTGCTCTCTTAGCAAGCCTCTGACATTTCCTCCTCCCTGTTGCCCCACCCCAACCTCAGCCCATGCTGCACGATGATACAGCAATGAGACTCACATTCTGCCATCTTCCATCACCAAACCTGTGAGCCATCTGCTGGCTACCATATACCAAGCATATAAACTGTCTCCCAACCATCATAAAGCAAAATTTAGATTTTCCCACCTTTCCCTCCAAACAGATGGAATTAGCAGGAAAAAAATAAGCAAAATATCATGCTCATACCTATTACATGAAATGTGTAATAAATATAAATAAGCTAAAAACCACAGCCAAAAATTGATTCTGCAAAGACTGAAACTGAAGAAATACTGAGACCTAACTACCTAACTACTCCATATCTAAAATAATTGCACGTATTATAGGAGATGCAAACAGCTTAAAGTAGAAATGCAAGCACATAAGCTGTACAGCTTAAAGTAGAAATACAAACACAAGCTGCAGGGGTAGGCGATGCAACATGAAAACAAAACTGACCATACGGGTACACTATCCTTCACAAAACTGCTTTTAAAAAAGATTTAGTGTGTGTGTGTGTGTGTGTGTGTGTGAGAGAGAGAGAGAGAGAGAGAGAGAGAGAGAGAGAGAGAGAGAGAGAGAGAGAGAGAGAGAGAGAGAGAGAGTACAGGTTCCCTTGAAGACCAGAAGAAGGCATCCAAACCCCTGGAGGTGGAGTTTCAGGCTACTGTGAGCCACTCAATGTTTGTGCTGAGAACCAAACTCAGGTCTCTGCAAGAGATGTGTATTCTTTTAACTACTGAGCCATATCCCTGCCCTGCATATGTTGCTTTTTAATGTCTGGTGGAGTAGATTTAAAGAAAAGACACACCACTGGAGATTAAAGGGGGAATGTCATAACAACAAGAAGGCACAACCTCACTACTGTGAAGCTATCAGAGATGTGTGTGCTCTCAACAGCATTTCAAAATATAATGTGCAAAACACAGCAGAAAAAAATCAAGGGTGAACCAACAGTTATAGTTGAAGATATCAATAGCAGTTACTAGGACTGTCTTAGTCAGCGTTCTATTCCTGTGAAGAGACAGCATGGCCACAGCAACCTTTACATAAGAAAGCATTTAACTGAGTCTGGCTTACAGCTTCAGAGGTTTAGTCCATTATCATCACTGCAGGGAGCATGATGACAGGCAGGAATGACATGCTTCCTCCAACAAGACCACACCTCCTAATCCTTCTCAAGTAGTGCCACTTTTTGATAACCAAACATTCAAATCTATGATCCAATGATGTCCATTGTTATTCAAACCACCACAGGAACCTATTGAACACCTGCCAAAACCAAGAGCAAGAAGTAAACAAAAGACCACACTTATGTACTGAAGCGAACTCAGCAGCAGACTCTTTCAACTGCAATGAGCATGGACACTCAACTATGAAGACTTGATAAATGTGGAAAGAGTGACATCAGACTTATATGTACTTAGGCCACAGTAGGACTGTGTTTGACATGCAAAACAATATGATAGTTTTAAGTACCTCAATTATTTAGAAGTGGAAAACAGCAAGCAAGTCTAAGAAAAGCCAAGAGAGCATAGAAAAAGTTTCATACTGCAGACACAGTGATAAAAATTCAGGATATAGAGCCTTGTGGTCAATAGCCAAAGCAAGCATGGAGGAAGATGTGGAGTTTAAATACTGAGGTCAGGTAGAGGGTTTTTTGTTTGTTTTTGTTTTTGTCAAAATCAGGAATCTAACTTTCTATGTAGAAAATCCACGGAGGGGGGAAATAAAGGAAGTTAAAAAGAACATTTTAAAACTAAGAAATTATCATAATGAGTGAGTTAATCCAGAAGCAGAAAGAATCAAATGGTATATACTCACTTATATCTGCATACTAGCCCAAGGGGCATGTCCCACGAAAGCCTTCACTTACCAGGAAACTGGGACAGAGGGGAGGACATCCTATTGGGACTCTAAATGAGATAAGCATGGGAGAATAGCAAAGTAGAAGGATCCAGAGGGTCCTAGAAACCTACAAGTAGAACATTATGATAGGCAGATTTGGGCCCAGGGGTCCCGCTCAAACTAAGGAAGGCACCAGCCAAGGACAATACAGGCGGTAAACTTTAAACCCCTACCCAGATCTAGCCAATGGTCAGAACATCCTCCACAGTCGAGTGGAGAGTGGGATATGACTTTCTCACGTACTCTGGTGCCTCACATTTGACCATGTCCCCTGGAGGGGGAGACCTGGTGGCACTCAGAGGAAGGACAGCAGGTTACCAAGAAGAGACTTGATACCCTAAGAGCATATACAGGGGGAGGTAATCCCCCCTCACAGTCATAGGGGAGGGGAATAAGGGGAAAATGGGAGGGAGGGAAGAATGGGAGGATACAAGGGATGGGATAACCATTGAGATGTAACAAGAATAAATTAATAAAAAATTTAAAATAATAAAATAAAACTAAGAATAAAATCCAATAAAATTGAAAGCAGAAAATTATAAGGAGAATTAAGTCAGAAGAAATCCTTTAAAGAGGTTAATGAAACTGACAAAGTTACTGAAAGGCTGAAGGGGGCAGCAAACAACTCAGGTATTGGAGGACAAAAAATCCTATGAGCATTAAAGGAAATAAGAAAACAACACTAAAAAATTTTTGTCAATACCAACTCTAGCACTAGAGACAAGTTCTGAAGATCATATTTCAACCATGAAAATTGAATTTGTACAGGTAAAAAGAAAGCCAAAGACATTACAAAGTAAACGATGAACCCAAATCAGTCATTAATAAATATGCAAAAACTCTTAACAACATTTTAGCGAGATGAATATAAAGTTACTGGAATGAATAATACATCATGGTCTAGTGGGGCTTAGCCCAGAAAGCAAGGGTAGCTTAGCATTTGGAAATCAGTCAAATGTAATTTACTGTATTCCCAGACTAAAAAAGAAAAAAATAGGTTCATCTCAAGGTTGTAGAACAACAACAACAATAACAAAAATCCAACACTGATTGTTGTTTTAAATAATACTTTTTAAAAACACTCCTGGAAAACACATTAGGAAAGGGACCATCCTCCCCTACGGAACAGATCGCTCCTCCATCTGTCATCACCCTTCATGATGGAAGATCAAACTGGTCCCACAGAGGCAACGGATGGCTTAAGAGTCTTTCTAAGGGGGTAGTTCTGCTCAGTGCACAGGAGCTTCCAACCAGGGAGATCAAGCAAGAAAAAGAAGTTAGGAGAATCTTCTACTGCTGCTTTCCAATATGATTCCTATTTTCTAAATACTCATCCTTATACCCACGGATAAGTGTAACTCACACCCTCCATCAAAGAAGCTTCTCTTTGCAACAGATGGAGTCTAACACACACACACACACACACACACACACACACACACACACACACACACACACACACACCACAACTATCAAAATGCAGAGAATAAATTACCCCAGCTGATTCATCTACAATGCAGCCCCTAAACCTAAGCAGGGAAAATCATGTAGGAGAAGGTGGAAATATTATAAGAGACAGAGCCCCAGGGCACCGATTGATACATGGTGTTCCCTCGACCCGAGAGGAAAGCTGCATCTATGAGGTCTCAAAAATATGCATGCCTGAACAAGACAAGCACTGTGACACCACCAGTTGCTATACCAAGGCAAACAGGAAACTCCACATTGTCCCACGCCTGGATGAAGAGCCCAGGGAAGTCAACAGTTGCTGAGAACGAGGAAGAGTTTCTTCCAGGATAAACTGAAACATAGGTTGTCCAATCCCAAGGGATTAGCTCTGGATATATGCACAAGGGAACAAAGCTAAGTTGACTCAGTTGGTTGCATATACACTTGTGCATACATATGTATATACATGTAATTAATAAAGAAGAAATCATTAAATGACAGGAGTTGGGGTGGCAGATCATGAGGTAGGCAGTGCTCAAGTATAAAATTCTGAAAAAAAAAAAGCTATTAAAAACAGAAATTAAAAGGAAACAAAGAAAATTTTAAAAGCTGCCTTTTATTGAGGTGACGTAATCATTCCTTCAAAGATTCTATGATATCGATCAATTAAATGATGCTACAGTAAGTAATTTTGTCTAGTCTCAGAATATAAGGTGGATGTATGAAAATATATATGGATAACAAAGACTACAAGTTAGTTAAGAGATTTTAAAGAGCAGAACACAGTTGGGCACACCTAAAATCCCAGCCCTTGGGAAGCAGAGGCAGGTGAATGCCTGAGTTCAAGGTGACACTGTACTACATAAAGAGTTCCAGGCCAGTCAAGGCTACATAGTGAGACTATGTGTATGTGTGTGTGTGTGTATACATAATAATATATATTACACACATACACACATACACACACAAACACATGAGGTTTTAACAGACAATACCAAAGAAGATTTATGGGTGACAGTTAGGCTGTTACAGACATTAGGAGATGCTCAGCATCATTTGGCATTAGGGAAATGTAAATGAAAACTGAAGTGATTTACCACCATACACCCACTGGAATGCCTAAGCAACGGAACATATCCACTAGAAAAAAAGGGGCAGCAACCCAACCTTCCCACGTGGCTGGTAGAAATATAAAATGCACAACCATCAGAAAACAGCTCTGAAGTTTCTTAAATAATAAACATACCCCTGTGGTCGGCCTTAGCCATGCTGTGTCTAGATGGTTACCTGAAAGTACCAACAATGTTCTCACTCCAAGGCATCTATACATCCTAGAGAGCAGGGCTATTTGTGATAATCTCACACTGGAAGCAACCCAGATGTTCAACAACAGCTAAATGGAAAGCAGACCATGGCATATCCAGGTCATGGAGTATGACCCAGCAATTTAAAGGAATCAGCACAGCCACACACAATACAGTGGATGAATTTCAGCATGACAGGCATTATGAGAGGAACTGGGCAAGAAGGAATATGCTCTCCCGGTTCCACAGATGTGACACGTGAGGGACAAGAGTGACTGTTGGTCACCGGAGATGGGCAGGACTAGGCACTTAAAGACGAGATAGGAAAGATAGCAAGGGGTGCAGTGGAACTTTCTAGAGTAATATGCTTGATCTGTATGATCATGGTAACATGTGTTTACAGGTATACAAATGTAATAATTTGCAAGTGTCAACTGCACAACTTGTGCGTACACTGTAACTCCTTGGAATCTCTTTTCACCATTTTTTTTTTTTACATTTTTGAGACAATGGTTACAAATGGAAACTTAAAGACATAATTCCAACCACAATAACTTCAAAAACATGACATTTAGGAGCAGGTTCAATGAGATCTGAAGAGCCTCTATCATTAAATCAGGAGCTTCCTGTGAGGATTTTTAAGGAGATGCAGATGTGAGAATAGCATTGCTGCATTAGAAGGCTAGAGTTGCTGACACATCTTTGCAAATGAAATACTGATTCAGTGCAGCCCTATGGATGTCCACAGTCCTGTTTTTCATAAGAGTTAACAAGGGCCAGAGAGATGATACAGTAGATAAACGCTCTTGCTGTGAAAGCCAGGTGATGTGAGTTAAATCCCCAGAGCACACGCAAAGGAAGAAGAAGAAGGAGATAATGGACCACACAAAACTGTCCTCTGGCACCCACATATCTCTCTCTCTCTCCCTCTCTCTCTTTTTTTCTCTCTCCCCCTCCCTCCCCCTCCCTCTCTCCCTCCCTCTCTCTCAGTCTGTCTCTCTCTCTCCTTCTCTCCTTCTCTCTTTCTCTCCCTCTCTCTCTCTCTCTCCCTCTCTTGGTCTTTTGTTCTCTTGCTTTCCCTCTCACATATAATAATTGTTAATGTTAACAATTTTAAGTTTTTAAGGATATTAGTGCATTGACTCTAAAGTTTAAATAAATTATAATTTGAATGTTAAAATTAACTGGAAAAGAAGGAAAGAAAAAAGCTGAAAAGAGAAAGTTTGTGGATGACTTGATTGCCAGACTTGTCCAAGGCAATGGGAATCAAGGTCATGGGAGTCAAAGGAAAACCAAGGGGGCAATAAACAGAAGCAGACAGGCAGATAGGGATATATCTGGTTAGGCATGGGCCAAACCAAAAGTGAGCAAAGAAATGGAGCCATAGCAAGAAAGCACAAACATTTTGAAGAATGTGCTGACAAAAGAAGCTAAGTTCAAAAAACAAAAAACAAAAACAAAACAAACACACCCTGCAGATTACCCTTCTAGCAAGTTCTAAGAGGAAAAAACAGTTATAAGAGTGGTGGCTTGCTCTCTTTTTCCGGCTGGAACCATGGAGGCTGTACCAGAGAAGAAGAAGAAGGTCCCTGCTGTGCCAGAAACCCTTAAGAAAAAGCGAAGGAATTTCGCAGAGTTGAAGATGAAGCGCCTGCGGAAGAAGTTTGCCCTGAAGACACTGCGGAAGGCAAAGAGGAAGCTCATCTACGAGAAAGCCAAGTACTATCACAAGGAGTACAGGCAGATGTACCGGACTGAGATTCGCATGGCGAGGATGGCGAGGAAAGCCGGGAACTTCTACGTGCCTGCAGAACCAAAATTGGCGTTTGTCATCCGAATCCGCGGTATCAATGGTGTAAGCCCAAAGGTCCGCAAAGTACTGCAGCTTCTTCGTCTTCGACAGATCTTCAATGGCACCTTTGTTAAGCTCAACAAGGCTTCCATTAACATGCTAAGGATTGTGGAACCGTACATTGCATGGGGGTACCCCAACCTGAAGTCTGTAAATGAGCTCATCTACAAGCGAGGCTATGGGAAAATCAATAAGAAGCGAATTGCCTTGACAGATAATTCCTTGATTGCTCGGTCTCTTGGTAAGTTTGGCATCATCTGCATGGAGGATCTAATTCATGAGATCTTCACAGTTGGAAAACACTTCAAGGAAGCAAATAACTTCCTGTGGCCCTTCAAACTGTCTTCTCCACGGGGTGGAATGAAGAAAAAAACAACTCACTTTGTGGAAGGTGGAGATGCTGGCAACAGGGAAGACCAGATAAACAGGCTTATCAGACGGATGAACTAAGGTGTTGCTCGTGGTATTTTTGTAATCTGGTCAGTTAATAAACAGTCACAGCTTGGCAAATTTAAAAAAAAAAAAAAAAAAAAAAAAAAGAGTGGTGGCTTGAGTACGCTCTGGAAAGAGTGTGCCTGTCACCCATGATGCCTGAGAACACTGGAATAATACACAAAAAAAGCACAAAGAAAGCAAAGCACCCTTTGGGTTTAGTGGGAAGAATAATTTATCATATAGGTCACCTGAAAAGGGATGGGCAGAGGGTGACAGAAAGATTCTTGGGTACACAGGAACACACAGTTGTTCCCTTTGAATAATTAAGGCTTTAAAGAGTCAGGAGGACAACAAAGTGAGTTCAGGACTGCCGAGACAACACAAAGAAACCCTATCTCTAAAAACCAAAATTAAATTAAATTAAATTAAAAAGAATCAGGAGAAGATGGGCTTGAAAGTGCTTGCTGTGGTAATGGGGAAGCTGCAGTACACTCACCATGGCCAGGAAAAGGCAGTTTCTTCCTACGGTCTTCTTAAATAGACGTGTACTTATACCAATAGGAGCCAGTGCAATGCTTGAAGTTCCATCAGGAAGCACAATGGGATTATTGTGAGCCCATCTAGCCCAAGTTCCTTCCTTATTGCAACAGCTATTCCCCAAATTAGAGTATATGAAACAGCTATGTGGGAGCAAAATCATCCCGTCAGAAGAGGACACAATGGAAAGGATGTGACATGGATTCTGAGCTGTTTGATAAGAAGAGGCGACCTGGGTGGTAGCAGCAAGAAGCACATGGAATTGACTCCCTGAGCCTTGTCAGTGGATATCTCACCTACCGTGCATAAAGCTCTGGGCTCAATTCCCAGCACCATTTAAACCAGTCAGGCATGGTAATACACACCTAAAATGCATCGATCTAGAGGTCATGTCAGGAGAAGTTCAAGGTCATGAATGACTAATGGCTGCTCAGCGAATTTGAGGTTAGCTTGGGTGGCAAGAGACCCTGCCTTTTTACAAAACAGAACAAACTAAGCAAGAGAGAGAGAGAGAGAGAGAGAGAGAGAGAGAGAGAGAGAGAGAGAGAGAAGAAGAAGAAGAAGAAGAAGAAGAAGAAGAAGAAGAAGAAGAAGGGAGGAAAGGAGGGAGAGAGGAAGGGAGCTGTAGAAGATACCTCAGTGAATAAGGCTCTTACCATATAGGCATGAGGACAGGAGTTCAGATCCCTGGCACCCACATAAAATCAGGCCAGACAGGTGACTACCTGTAATCCCAGTAGCTGAGAAGTGGAGACAGGGTTTCACCCCAGAGCGAGCTGGCTAATGAGAGACACTGACTCAGGAAGTCAAAAGTAATCATGACAAACTCCTAGTGTCAGCTCCAGGCCTCCACATGCCCAGGCACACACAAATGCATTTGTACACACGTGTGTACTTCACAGAGATGAACATGCACAAAAAGAAAAGAGAGAAAGAAGATTAAAGCAGGAGCCACAGCAACAGACTGTTAGGTCCACAGATTCAAAGTGTCATCACAGGAAGAGAAGGGTATGTCCGGTGTTCTCTACTGCATGTCACTGGGCCACCCATGGACGCACTTGGGCACTTCACATCCGAATGTTCATCACCTCTACAAAGGAAGACAAGTTTTGAAGTAAGTGGAGCCTGCACCTCCTCCGGGAAACCGACAGTAAGAAGATGCCTGGCAGTGTCTTCCTGGGAGAATGGGTGCAGGACAGTGACCTCCAATTAAACAAGCTGAGCACAGGCCCTCGGGCTGTGAGCCAGGCAAGAGTTGTCTAGAAACTCACTCTTCCAATCTAGCTTTAACAAGAAAAGAAATTTATAAATGGAGATGTCAAAGCAATTGTAAAGGAAAATGTCAAATGAAAATTTGGATAATTCTGCTCATTTCACAGGGTTCTAAAGTCCTCGGTGACACAACCAAAGCGAAGAGGACTGGATCTGAAATAGCCTAAACCAAAGGAGTCATTACTGCAATTTTCCAATCTCCACTCACCCAGTGAAGGCTCATCAGCCACAGGACAGGTACAACTCAGGCAGGAGGGCCCCTGGGGTCTACACAGCCCTCGTCCAGTAACACACGCTGTGGTCAGAACTATCAAAATGTCCACACACTCCAGGACAGGTGCCATGTGCCATGATCAAAGACACCACATGAGAGAAAAGAGTGAGACAGGCAAGGAGATGGTCCTTCGAGAAGGGCTGACGGCCAGCCATCTCCACTTAATGAGAGGTCTGTGTGTCCAGAGTGATGCACCAGAAACAACCACCCAAGACAAGCCCTTAAGTGAAATCACAAATCACAGCTCAAGGGAGGGCAGGCTGGATGTTTCCTAGCTTTCTAATGTATTGAGCCACAATGTCAAGGCACCAAGTCTGCATGGATCACCACCCACCCCTAGAGATCACCCGTGGCCCTGGGGACCACAGCAGAGATGCTGATGTGTCTCAGTGCATCACTGCAGGTGATCAGTTCAATGTCATGTTCGTGACATGTGTTTGTCCAAGTGGATGAGTGGTTGTGTGCACAGCAGATGGCATACCTGCCCACTGTGAAGACTTGGTTACTGAAATTGGCCTGGGAAGATGCTTGAATCAGTAAAATGCTTGACTTGCACCATGAGGACCAAAGCACAATCCCCAACATCCAGATTAAAATCTAGGGCTGGGAAGGGGAAGCAAATGCTTTGATGCGGCTCACTGACCAACCAGTATAGCTGGACTCAGGAGCTCCAGTTATTAGTGAGAGACTCTGTCTCAGAAAACAAGACGAACAACCTCTGAAAAAAACACAACACTTATGGCCTCCATGTTTGTGAAAATAAGCATGCACCCATACCTACAACCCAGGTATACCCGCACACCTGCACATGAAAAGGAAATTATAAAAAGTCCCCTAAGCAGGGTGAATAAAAACTAAATGAGGGGGATCCAAGATGGTGGCGAGCAGTGTGGACCGTGTTTGGAGGCTCCAGTGAACAATTCAGGGAATTGCACAGATTTCTGAGCCAGGAACACCGAGGTCCCCATACTACTGCAGCGGGAGTGCTCCACAGTTCGGAGGGACCAGGGTGTGGAGGACCTGCATGCCCCTGCACACGGGATTTTCTCAGATTGGAGCAGCAGAGGCAGCAGCACCAGCGGCACCAGCATCATCAGAGGCGGCGGCTGAGGTTTGCAGCTCAGAGCCTTCCGGTGGAGGTGATTGGTGTGGTGGCCGGTGGGAGTTGCTGAGGGAGAGGGGACTCTGGGCAGGATTTGGGTCATGTGGTGCCTTGGGACCCAGACTGGACTCGGCGGACAGTTCGGCCCCAGAGTCCCAGGTTCTGGCTGAGCTCAGCAAGCAATTCTGCCCGAGGCACTAACTCAGTGCAGCCACAGTTCTCCTGCTGTGACACAGGCTGGGCAGAATGCTCAGTTCCACTAAGGTGGGCAGAATGCTCAGTTCCACTGGCTCTAAGACTCTGGTTGGACACAGTGTGCAGTTTGAATCCAGAATTCCTGGCTTAGATTGGCGGACAGTTCGGGTCCTGAGTCAATAACTGACCACAGCATGCACTTTGGGCCAAAAGCCCCTAGCTGAGCTTGGTGTGCAGTCCCAGCCCAAAAATTCTGGCTGGACCCTGTGTGCATTTTGGGCCCAGAATCCCTAGCTGAGCTCATCAGACCATACAGGCCCTGAGAATCTAGCTGAGTTCAGCCTATGGTTTGGGCCCAGTGTTCCTGGCTGGACTTGACAGGGGACATAGAAGGCTGTGGATACCTTGGCCTGACCCAACACTCCTTCAGAGACCCAGAACGATTGCAGGACCCACAGCACAGGAGAGCTGAGGATCACTGGCTGTGAGAGTCCAAAACAACAGGGCTAACCTCCTAACATCCACACCAGTGAAGCATTAGAGCTTCCAGCCTAGGGAAATCGTGAGAAAACAAGTGAATCTATCACCAGACTCCCTCCATCCAACTCTGGAAGCTACCCAACAACAACAAAGATGGCAAGATGTCTAAAGGACAGCAAAAAAGCATTTGCAAAAAACCTCAAAACAACATGGCATCTCCAGTTTCCAGCTATCCCAAAGAAAACAACCCAGAGAACTCAAATACAATTGAAATACAATAAAATGACCTCAAATCCTTAGTAATGACAATGATAATGGAGGAAACAAATAAAATTCGTAATCAAATGCAGGAAGACACAGACAAACCAGTTGAGAGACATAAAAGAAGCACATAGAGTGGAACTGGAAAAATTGCAGGAAAATGCAAACAACCAGATGAAAGAAATAGTACGGTTCAAGCTCTGAAGACCTATAAAGAGGCAATGGAAGAAACTCAGGAATATACAAACAATCAGATGAAAGAAATCAAAAAATCAGTTCAATTTCTGAAAATGAAAATGGATTCAATGATAAACACACAGACAGAAGAAAAACGAGAACGTGAGACCTCAGAGAAGGTGAGCAACACAGAGGTGAACTTTTTTAACAGAATCCAAGAGATGGAAGAACGAATTTCAGGTCTAGAAGATACAATCACAGATCTAGAAGCAACCATTAAAGAAAATGCCAAATCTGGAAAACTCTTGAAACAAAACATCCAAGAAATTAAGGACACCATGAAAAGAAGAAATCTGAGAATAATAGGCATTGAAGAAAGAGAAGATATCAGACTCCAAGGCCCAGAAACTATTCTCAACAAAATCATAGAAGAAAAATTCCCCAATCTAAAGAAAAAGATGCCTATAAACATACAAGAGGCCTATAGAACACCAAATAGAATTGACCAGAAGAGAAAAACTGCCCATCACATAATAATCAAAACACAAAACATACAGAACAAAGAAAAAAATATTAAAAGCTGCAAGGGAAAAGGGTCAAATAACATTTAATGGCAAACCTATCAGAATTACACCCGACTTCTCAGCAGAGACCATAAAAGCCAGAAGGGGCTGGACAGAGATCCTGCAAACCCTAAGAGACCACAGATGCCAGGCCAGACTACTTTACCCAGCAAAACTATCAATAACCATTGATGCAGAAAACAAAATATTCCATGACAAAACAAATTCAAACAGTACCTATCCACAAATCCAGCTTTACAGAAGGTACTAGAAGGAAAACTCCATCTCAAAGGGTCAAGCTACAACCAAAACTACTCAGGAAATAGATAACTATCCCATGGCAAAACCACAACTACACAAACGCTCAACTGGAAACAACATCAAAATCAAGACTCTTAACAGTCACTGGTCATTAATATCTCTCAACATCAATGGTCTCAATTCTCCAATAAAAAGACACAGACTAATTGAATGGGTGCATAAACAAAATCCAACATTCTTCTGCATTCAAGAAACACATCTCACCCATAATGATAGGCATTACCTCAGGGTAAAAGGTTGGAAAAAAATATTCCAAGCAAATGGTCACAAGAAGCAAGCAGGCATAGCCATTTTAATATCAAATAAAATAGACTTTCAACCAAAATTAATCAAAAGGGATGAGGAAAGACACTTCATACTCATCAAAGGTAAAGTCAACCAAGATGACATCACAATTCTGAACATCTATGCTCCCAATACAAAGGCACCCACATTTGTAAACGATCTGCTAAAAAAGCTTAAACCACACAACGATCCCCACACAATAATAGTGGGAGACTTCAACACCCCACTCTCACTGAAGGATAAGTCATTGAAACAGAAACTAAGCCGAGAAATAACATCATTAACCAATGCCATGGGTCAAATGGATCTAACAGATATCTATAGAACCTTTCACCCAAACAAGAAAGAATATACCTTCTTCTCTGCACCCCATGGAACCTTCTCCAAAATTGATCACATCGTAGGTCACAAAGCAAGCCTCAATAGATACAAGAGGATTGAAATAATACCTTGTATCCTGTCAGATCACCATGCTCTTAGGCTGCAATTCAACAACAACAGAAATAACAAAAAGCCTACACAAATGTGGAAACTAAACAACTCTCTGCTAAATGACACCAGGGTCAGGAAAGAAATAAAGAAAGAAATCAAGGAGTTTCTGAAATTCAATGAAAATGAAGGAACAACATACCCAAATTTGTGGGATACATTGAAAGCAGTGCTAAGAGGAAAATTCATAGCACTAAGTGCCTTTAAAAAGAAATTGGAGACATCACACATAAGCATCTTAATGACACAACTGGAAGCCCTAGAAAAAAAAGAAGCCGAAACACCCAAGAGTAGTAGACGTCTGGAAATAATCAAACTCAGGGCTGAAATTAACAAATTAGAAACTAGGAAAACAGTCCCAAGAATCAACAAAATCAAGAGCTGGTTCTTTGAGAAAATCAACAAGATAGACAGACCGTTAGCCAAACTAACTAAAAGGCAGAGAGACAGTATTGAAATCAACAAAATCAGAAATGAAAAGGGAGACATAACAACAGACACTGAAGAAATACAAAGAATCATAAGATCCTACTTTGAAGGCATATATGCCACAAAATTTGAAAATCTAAGGGAAATGGACGATTTTCTTGATCAATTTCACTTGCCAAAGTTGAGTGAAGAACAGACAAACAAGATAAATAGTCCCATTTCCCTTACAAAAATAGAAGCAATCATTGATAGTCTCCCAACCAAAAAAAAAAAAAAAAAAAAAAAAAAAGCCCAGGGCCAGATGGTTTCAGTGTAGAATTCTACCAGACCTTCAAGGGCGAGCTAATACCGATATTCTTCAAGCTACTCCAAAAGATAGAAATGGATGGAAAATTATCAAATTCATGAGGCCGTAGTCTCATTGATACCTAAACCTCACAAAGACTCTACAAAGAAAGAGAATTTCAGACCAATTTCTCTTATTAACATCGATGCAAAAATACTAAATAAAATACTTGCAAAACAAATACAAGAACACATCAAAGATATCATTCATCATGACCAAGTAGGCTTCATTCCAGGCATGCAGGGATGGTTTAATATACGGAAATCCATCAATGTAATCCACCATATAAACAAACTGAAAATAAAAAACCACATGATCATCTCTTTAGATGCAGCGAAAGCATTTGATAAAATCCAACACCCATTCATGTTTAAAGTTTTAGAGAGATCGGGGATACAAGGCACTTTCCTCAACATAAAGGCTATATAAAGTAAGCCAATAGCCAAAATCAAAGTAAATGATGAGATACTCAAGGAAATTCCTCTAAAATCGGGAACAAGGCAAGGCTGCCCACTCTCTCCATATCTCTTCAATATAGTACTCGAAGTTCTAGCCAGAGCAATAAGACAACAAAAGGAGATCAAGGGTATCCAAATGGGAAAGGAAGAAGTCAAATTATCCCTATTTGCAGATGATATGATAGTGTACATAAGTGACCCTCAAAATTCCACCAGAGAACTCCTACAGCTGATAAACACCTTCAGTAAATTGGCTGGATACAAAATTAACTCAAAAAAGTCTATAGCCTTCCTATACACAAACAACAAGCTTGCAGAGGAAGAAATTAGGAAAACCACACCCTTCACATTAGCCACAAGCAATATAAAATATCTAGGAGTTACTCTAATTAAGCAAGTGAAGGACTTGTTTGAAAAAAATTTCAAAACTCTGAAGAAAGAGATTGAAGATGACCTGAGAAGATGGAATGATCTTCCTTGCTCTTGGATGGGGAGAATTAACATAGTAAAAATGGCCATCCTACCAAAAGCAATCTACAGATTCAATGCAATCCCTATCAAAATACCTACACAATTTTTTAAAGACATTGAAAGTTCAATTCTGAACTTCATATGTAAAAACAAAACACCCAGAATAGCTAAAACAATTTTGTACAATAAAAGGTGCTCCAGAGGAATCTCCATACCTGATCTCAAACTGTACTATAAAGCAATAGTAATTAAAACAGCATGGTACTGGCACAGCAACAGGCTGGTTGATCAGTGGAATCGAATCGAAGACCCAGATATGAATCCACACACATATGGTCACTTGATTTTTGACAAGGAAGCCAAATCCATTCAATGGAAAAAGGATAGCATCTTCAACAAATGGTGCTGGTCTAACTGGAGGTCTATGTGTAAAAAAATGAAACTGGACCCATATTTGTCACTTTGCACAAAACTCAAATCCAAGTGGATTAAAGACCTCAACATAAAACCAGAGACACTAAGTCACTTAGAAGAAAAAGTGGGGAAGAGCCTGGAACATATTGGCACAGGAGACAACTTCCTGAACATAACACCAATGGCCCAGGCCTTAATGTCAACCATTAATAAATGGGACCTCATTAGGCCGAGAAACTTCTGTAAGGCAGGAGACACTGTCAAGAGAACAAAGTGACAGCCTACAGACTGGGAAAAGATCTTCACCAACCCTACATCTGACAAAGGTCTAATATCCAAAATATATAAAGAACTCAAGAAATTAAACACCACCAAACCAAATAACCCAATCAGAAATGGGACTTGGAACTAAACAGAGAATTCTCAACAGAGGAATATCAAATGGCTGAGAAACACTTAAAGAAATGCTCAACCTCCTTAGTCATCAGGAAAATGCAAATCAAAACAACTCTGAGATTCCATCTTACACCCATCAGAATGGCTAAGATCAAAAATTCAAGTGACACCACATGCTGGAGAGGATGTGGGGAGAGAGGAACACTCCTTCATTGCTGGTGGGAATGCAAACTAGTACAGCGACTTTGGAAATCTATCTGGTGCTACCTCAGAAAAATGGGAATAGGGCTTCCTCAAGACCTAGCTATTCCACTCCTTGGAATATACCCAGAAGATGCTCCAGCACACAACAAGAAAATTTGCTCAACCATGTTCATAGCACCATTATTCATAATAGCCAGAACATGGAAACAGCCTAAGTGTCCATCAGTAGAAGAATGGATAAAGAAACTGTGGTACATATACACTATGGAATACTACTCAGCTATTAAAAACAAGGAATTCCCAAAATTTGTGGATAAATGGATTGAGCTAGAAATGATCATAATGAGTGAGTTAACCCAGAAGCAGAAAGACTCAAATGGTATATACTCACTTATATCTGCATACTAGCCCAAGGGGCATGCCCCCACGAAAGCCTTCACTTACCAGGAAACTGGGACAGAGGGGAGGACATCCTATTGGGACTCTAAATGAGATAAGCATGGGAGAATAGCAAAGTAGAAGGATCCAGAGGGTCCTAGAAACCTACAAGTAGAACATTATGATAGGCAGATTTGGGCCCAGGGGTCCCGCTCAAACTAAGGCACCAGCCAAGGACAATACAGGTGGTAAACTTTAAACCCCTACCCAGATCTAGCCAATGGTCAGAACATCCTCCACAGTTGAGTGGAGAGTGGGATATGACTTTCTCACATACTCTGGTGCCTCACATTTGACCATGTCCCCTGGAGAGGGAGACCTGGTGGCACTCAGAGGAAGGACAGCAGGTTACCGAGAAGAGACTTGATACCCTATGAGCATATACAGGGGGAGGTAATCCCCCTCAGGAACAGTCATAGGGGAGGGGAATAAGGGGAAAATGGGAGGGAGGGAAGAATGGGAGGATACAAGGGATGGGATAAACATTGAGATGTAACAAGAATAAATTAATTTTAAAAATTATTAAAAAAAAGAAAACAAGAATGGATTCTGTCATATACTTTGCTTTAGTGATACGTATTTGGGTATGTATAAACTAAGTATTATTTAAGCAAAAATAAAGTAAAATTTTTTTTAAAAAGTAAATGAGATTAAATATGGTCTCCATCAGCCTGTCAGAGTTATTCTCTGAGAGGCTCCACCCAGTAGCACTTCAGTGAGATGCTGAGAGTCACAGCCAAACATCAGGCAATGTAAGGGACTCTAGTGGAAAAGTGGGGGGAAGGACAAAGGACCTAAAAGTGACAAGTTCCACAAGACCAACAGAGCCAACTAAGCAGGGTGCAGAGAGGCCTGTCAAGTCTGAAGCACCAACCAAGGACCTTGCATGGACTAGACCTAGGTCCTCTACATAGATGTAGCCAACGGGCAGCTCAGGCTTCATGTGGTTCCACTAGTAAGGGGAGCAGGGGCTGCCTCTGACATGGACTCTGTTGTCTGCTTTTTGATCACTTCCCTCTGACAAGACTGCCTTGCCAGGCCAAAAGGAAAGTAGATGAACTCAGTCCTGATGAGACTTTGTGAGCTGGGGTGGGTGGGTAGGGGGGCTCCCCCTTTCCAAGGAATAGGGGAGAGGGAGAGGGAGGGAGCATAGGACTGGGAGGAGAGGAGGGAGGGGTTCTGCCCAAGATATAAAGTGAGCGAATGAATGAATAATAAATAAATACATGTAAAAAATAAATAAAGTATGGTCTCCGTCATTCTCTGAACTTGCCAACCTAGTCATATGCGGGTCAATGGATCCCTTTGGTTGTTGTAGGTGGCTTAGAAATGGCACACAGCAGTGACATTTCAATGAGGGAGAAACCAAGGATAACTAGGGCCCCTTCTACTGTTCTCTTAGTGAGCAAGTATCCAGGCCCCCAGGCCAGGGGCACACAGAGAGAACAAGGGCACATTGTCCCACTTCCAAGAATCCTACCTCCCAACTAGGGAGACAGATGGTAGGAGCCATAACAAGGCAGGAAAGGAAACCTCATACAATAGAGAAGTACAGAGCCCATGAGATTGATTCCATCTGGACCACAGTGGCGGCTTCATGAAAGAGGTAGCATGTGAGCTGGTGATGGTTAGGAAGGAAGGAGGGAGGTCTTTGAAATGAGTGGAAGCTGTGACATGCAACAAGAGTGATGAGCCACCATATTCTAAAATGACAGGCAGGTAGGCCACACCAGCTTAGCTCCCAGGTCATACTCTTTAACTCCTTCTAGCCCAGAAAGTCCAACGTTACTCAGGAGAGGCAAGTGAACCTGAGCCTTGAATAGAGAAAGCACTGCAGAGACTGTTTTCTCTCACCAGCCAGTGATAAACACAGTTGCTTTGTATATAAACATTTATAATGAGAATAAATGGGTATAAAATATGTAACTGTTAAAGAAGTTAAGTTTGTGCAGTTTAAACTGCTTTGTGTTGTTGTTTTGAAAGGTTTGTTTTTCAATAGCAATAACCAAGAATTCATTGTCTCCTTGAGGATATCCTCCTGCCTCAGCCGTCTTAGTGCTTAGGTTATGGGTATGTGCCACCATGCCTTGTCTACGTGGCTTCCTAGGGTTGACCCTCTTGCTTTAAGGAGAGTGGGCCATGCCACAGACACCCAAAGCTCCTGAAGGCATCCCTCTGGGAAGACTGGGGACAATTTGGGCAGTGGGGTGAATAATGATACCAGATCATGTCCCTTTGAGAGGAGGAGCGAACCAGGAGCCTTTTAGAAAGTCATTAAGTAATTAGTTTAAAACTTCATAGGGAACAAAGTATCTGGCGTTCCAGAGAGACTCCCACAAATGTGTATTAATTAAGAAGAAGGGATGAGTGTGGGCACGGTAGAGAAACCTGACAGGTGTCTCATCTATCAAGGGTCAACATAAGCACCATTAAGATCACAGCAAATTCGAATGCTAGGGCAACTGGTAGGACATGATGGAAACCTGACAACAGCCTCAGGGAGGCAGAATCTCTGTCTAATTGTAAATACTTGGTGGACCCAGATCCAGGCATGCTGCAAAAGCACATGGTGTGTCATCTTCACAGGTGTCAAGATGACCTCAGCACGGAAAAGACCAAGGGACTCAAGATGAAGAGAGATGGCAAGACTCCGTAGGCGACACAGCACATGACTCTATAAGGATCCATAGGCTACAAGAGATAGTATTGAAACACATCGCCAAAGCTGGGCTGGGTGTGAGGCTTAAGTGGAAAGACATGGCCATGTTGAAATCTCCGTTCTTATGGATGAATAGGAATACGCCTGAAGTCGTCAGGTGCTGTGGAGGAATTTTGGAGGCAACGAACTATGACTTGCTTCCAATGGCCTAAACAAAGCAAGCCCTTCAAATTTTAGAGAAGTTTGCTATTGCTTCAAATCTTTAAGTAGATAAAAACTACACCCATACAGTGTGCATGTGCATGCATGCAATTCATGGTGTGTGCATAGATATGGATAAATAATTCACCACAGAAATAAAGTAGAGAGAATAATATGGTTATTTCAAGAGCCATCAGAAACAGATCCAACCCAACTTTATGCATTTTTATAATTTTTAAAAGAGAGAAAAAAAAAAACAGATTCTTTCAGCTTCTGCTTTGGAGTGGAGCATGCTAGAAGGAGCTGGGGTGTCATACTTTTAGAAAGAAAAAAAAAAGGAGGGACAATTACTGTTTAATATATCTAAGGGCAAGAGTACAGAGGAACTGAGGCCAACCCCAGGCAAGGTGGGCCAGCAGCTGAGAAGAGATCACATGCACCCACCCAGGCAGAAGCATCCAGACCTCCGAGGGGAGTGAGCAAAAGCAGGTGAGCAATTGCCAAAGGCCCCTCTGAGCCCATGGAGCAATACCAAACCACTGCACAGCTGCTCACTTTGGGTGTTGGAATGTACACCTTCCCACAGGCCCTTCCTCTACCCAGAGAAAGTCCCCACAAGCTCTCAAGATTGGCCATGTGCAATCCCAACTCAGAGGGCAGTGGAAGCCCAAAGGTATAAGAAAGTCCTCCAAAATCACCTTCTGGTTTCTCAAGGAAGCAAAGGTCTACTGTATATGAAGGTGCATGACTCTGCATGTTGGGAGCAGGAGGTGTCTTTGTATGTGCCCATGTATGTGTTGTGGAGAGGAGCAAAGATGTCCCCATGCTGTGGGAGAAACTGTTCAGCAAGGAAGAGAATAGATAAAATCCACTCTTTGGAGAGAGGCAGGATCACACACAGAGTCCAGTTACAGGGAGAAATCAATAAAGCCATATTCTTAAGGCCTAGGATATGGGGCAAGCTCAGGTTATGGCTTGATCAGAATCAAGATGGCAGCTAAATCAACTTGTGGGATCCACTCGCTTTGTTCAGAAAAACAAACAGTAAAAAAAATCCAACATGCACTTCTGGCTAACAATCTTAGCAAGGTAGGAAGGAAAGAGAGAGAGAGAGAGAGAGAGAGAGAGAGAGAGAGAGAGAGAGAGAGAGAGAGAGAGAGAGAAGAAACACAACATATGCAACTTTTAATATTTTTATAACTAATGGAGTGTAAACTGTATGCTTTCAGTAAGACTGGAGTCAAGGGGGAGGTGGGTGTCACCTTTCAGTACATTTAGAGAGCTTCACACTGGAAGACAGGGTAATTAGACAAGAAAAACAAATACAAGGCATATAGATCAAGTAGAACAAGGAAAACTAAAAGAGTCCTTCTATTTAGATATGCCACAGTTGTCTAAGTATGAAGTAAAAACAATTAACAAAATAGTTCTTAGAAATAATGACTGTGCTTAGAAATGTCACCAAACACTCAGTCAGCATACAAAAATGAAACATGTCTCTATAATTATAACAGTTGGATTTTTAAATTATAAATACTACTCACAAAGCACCAGCAAAATAAAATACTCAGACAAAAATCTAAAGTAATTTCTGAAAAACTATGTGTATGAAAATTTCAAATTACCAATCTAATAGAGCAAAGAAGACCAAGGTCAGTGGAAGGATGCACCATATTCAGGGATGAACAGCCCAGTCCTCATCAATTCAGCCTACAGATTTGATGTACCAGTAAAAACTTCACAGAAGTGTGTATAGATGTTTTTTTCACTGGCAATGCCAAGAGTTGGAAACCTAGAGCGCCTGGGATTTTCATACTCTGTTGGCAGAAAACGCAAAGAAAGGAGCCACTGTGGAAGCTGTGAGTCCATGAAGAAGTGGTGGGTTGAGAAGATCCAAAATGAACCCGAAGCATTCTGTGATGCCAGCAATCAAAGAGATTCTCACAGGAGACAGGAAAAAGGAAAGGACTGTGTAGAAGGCTATAGGTGTCCACCTGGAAAGCCCATCTATGGCCACTTTGAATCTACATTAGCAAGAGATAAATGATGGCACCACTGTAATAAAATTCTAAAAAACAAAAAAACAAATACCCATGAGTCACATTTCCCCAAATATTGTGGATAGTGTATGAGAAGTCCTAGCCGAAGAAAGAAAAGTTAAATGTAAGAACTGGGGACAAAAACAAAACTCGGTTTTTTATATAACATAGTTTTGAATATAACCCAAAAGCACCACAGAAGACTAGAATTGTAACAGACTGAAGAAAGCCAATGTAACCAGTTAAGTCCTAAGAATTGGCCGTTTTGGAGCTGAGTGTTGCCAATTTCAACAAACAAAAGTCAAACTCTGTTCAATACAGTTAGTAAATAATAATAAAACAAAAAAAAAATCTAAGACTAACAGCAATGAGCAATGAATATCAGGAGGGCTGTGAGATGGCTCAATAGCTACAGGTGCTTTCCACTAACCCTGGTGATCTGAGTTTGATCACATGGTAGAAGGAGAGAACCAAATCCCATAAGTTGTCTTCTGACTGCCACATGTACAGCATAGCACATGTTCACACACGCACACATACACAGAGAGAGAGAGACAGAGACAGAGACAGAGAGACAGAGAGACAGGAAGAAGAAGGAGAAGAAGGAGGAGAAAGAGGAGAGGAACAGGGAGTGAGAATAAATAAATATTATTTTAAATTAAGTAATGCTATTATAAAGATTAAGGAATAAATCTGCGAGAAGACTTAGAATATCTCCATACTGAAAATCGCAAAACATTATTTTAAGAAAATTTTAATGGTGTAGGGACTTTCAGCTTGGACAATTCAATATGGGGGAATCCTTAGAAAAGGGGAAGGAGGTAAATACAGAAGAAGAAGGAAGTAAAATGACAATAGTTATATCTGAAAAGCCACAAGGAATCATGCTATTAGCTAGTTACCTTAAAAATATACAATGCACGTAACTCGGTGTATAAACACGCATATACAGTTTTATGAAGTGTTATTATCTGGGCTTATGGCAAACCCTCCAAGAGCCAAAGACACCAAAATCCCCAGTGCCAGGCGTGAGAAGGCCGGTTGAGTTGTTGGCTGAGGCTGTCCAAGGCCCTACCAAAACATACAGCCTATCGTTGTTTATGTTCCCATGCTGAAGACATCACACACTTCAAAATCAGGACCCAGAGACCACTGAACCAGAGTTTACCTTAATGCTCCGTCCCTGAGGACTAGCTTTCATGATGCCTGAAGGCACCACGTGAACTTCTAAAAGGATGGAGGCAACTAACAATCCTGCCTTATTATGATACCTATGAACCACGCCAATGACTAGCATGGCCCCATAACCTTACAGATACATCAGTGGCACACACACTTTGGTGGTAAACAAAAGCTCTCTAATTGAACTTAAGGCCTGCTCAACTAGAGGGAGGCCATGCCTGGTAACTGGAAACCTAGGCAACTACTTCTCAGGACCGGCCAAGCCATGGCTATTGGAGAAGAATCTAATACAACCACAAATTACCAGATGAGCATAATCCCCAACATCAGTCTTCATCCCCTCATCAAGGAAACTTCTCTCTGAAACAGAGGCCATTACAGGAAACCACAACCTATCAATACACAGAAGTTGTTGAGCCCCGCCCCAATAGACACATGCACAAAACACTCTTACACCTAAGGCTCGGGATCAGAGAGTTTCCTGTGAGACTGTGGCTCCTAAGAACATCAGAAGCTATGCTTCTAAAGTCTCAGTCCTCCAAGCATGAGCTGAAAAAGGATGGCACCAGCGAACATGCCAGACTAGTTGGGGAAAGGCCCACAAGGTCTCAAGCCTACGCGAAGAACTGTACACGCAACTGAGGAAAGCTGGGAGTGGAGGGGGCGTGGCCCTCCCCAGGGAAGAGCACGCCAATGCTTGTCCACTGCCAGTGGTCAGCTCTGAAAACATACACACAGGTATATTTGGACTGAGCAGGCTGTATGTTTTTAGGAGTCGCTTAGCCCTGGCCAATAAGCCAAAAAAGAGCTCCTCATGTCTGATATTTGGGGCTTTTCTTTGGTGATCTTTGGCTCTTGGAGGGTACACCATCTGCTCAGATCAGAAAAAAATCACTAAAACTATATACATTATGAGATATATATATATATATATATATATATATATATATATATATATGGAATTATACGTATTATGGGGCTTATTTTTAAGTAAGTAGGTAATAGTATGCTCTTTGTGGGGTTTTTTTTTTTTTTTTGACATTCTTATTTTTCTTTTACTACCTCCCTCCTTCTATATTTACCTCCTAACAGATCACCTGTATCCTCGCATTCCTTCTTATCATCCTCCCACATTCTTCTACATTTACCTCCTTCCCCCTCCCTAAAGAGACCCCCTTCCCATTTCCCTGACTGGATCATCACTTGGACCTTGCTATTCCCTCTCTATTCATCTCCAAGCCCCTATCCAGTCAGTGGTCTTGCTTTAACAAGAAATTATCTAGACCAGGTTGGCTTGGGGACATGACTGCGTGGCATTGTGTTGATTGATAATTGAAGTAGGAAAGCCCAACCCATCATAGGTGGCGTCATTCCCTAGCCTGGGCCCTGAGCTGTGTAAGAGCAAAGAAAGCGGTCAAAAAGACAGGCAAAGGACCCATGTGTTCATTCTCTTAGTTCTTGATAATGTGATGATCCTGTAAGTTTCTGCTTTGACTTCCTTACAATAATGGTCTGCACATGTCAGCTCCTAGCAACATCCCCAGCCCTTTCTCAATGAAGATGATGAGCATCATAAAATCTCCTTTGGAGATAGCTTCATTAATGGCAAGCTAGCCGCTGGGCAAAAATGTCCCAGCCCTCTCTACCGACAATATGCTGCCTAAAATCGACAAGACTTGGACCCAGGCTGAGTTAACTGCCAAGCTCTTCCATGAGTGAGTAAGCAAATCCTTCATATTTCATGCTTTACAACTATGTTGTCCAGATATACTGGGCCAGAAGGCTGAATATGACGGAGAAAATGGGTGACTGACCAAGCAGCAAACTGTCTCTGTCAGCTCTTAGTTTTGAAAACTGCTTGCCTGAGCTCCCTACTTAAGTAATAATTGTATTCCTTTTCAAGTCTCTGATGTAGTTGCAGACTAAATAGTTACAGTTTCACAGTTAGGCTTAAGTTGTTTAGGATTTAAGAAAAGGCCTAGAAGGATGTTTCTTAAGTTGATAAATACAAGATATGACAGAAAAATGATTTAGGTTCAGCATTTTAGACTCATCTAGATAGGATAAATGATATTTTCTTCAAGGTTGCCAAATGCAAATGAGCTAAACATTTTGAATGTAACTTTTACATGTGGCTCTCCTGATTGTTTCATAACTGCTCTTACTGTATGTAGCTTATTATAAATAAATTAATTAAATAAATAAAGTCCATATGCAAAAAAAGTAATACATTATTTTTCATGTAGTATATACATTTTGAGCAGTAAACTGTTGTTTCATGTGATGCTTTATTTTTAATTCATTGTATTATAGAATTTATAGTTTAGGCCCACAATTTGTAACATTGTCTTTTGTCATCAGTTAATCACCTGCATATGTCAATATGCCAGGTAAAAAAAAAAATGCCTATTGGCTTATATTAAATCATTGGAGTAATTTTTCTTCAAAAACTATAAATTATAAAATTTTAAAATTATAATATTTTTAATTCAAAAAATGCTCTGTAACTTAAAATTGTAAACCATAAAACCCCTTTTTATCATAATAACTTTTGTTCAGGGTATTTTTGTCATAGTATCAGAAATTAATTTAGTGCAGTTTTTTGAAACCAAATCCTTGCTTCTTTATGCAAGGGTCACTTGCTGGGACTGTCTGCCACCATGTCTAAACACTGTTTCTTTCTCTAACTTTCATGCATCTTTGGAACTTTTATACATCCCCTGACCCCCACTTCCCCCTGCCACCAGCACCTGGGCTGTAAAATACTAAGGACAGTTTGTTTCTTAAAGAGGCAGTAGTCACAATCTATTTTGAAACAACAACAACACAAAAAAATAAAGGCCCATCTCTCAGGTGCTACCTGTCTTGCAGCACTAGTGCATATAAAGTCAGTGCTTAGTTTCAAGTGAGACACAGTTGTATTTTTTTAAGTCTCAATAACCTGTGAGGTTCTTTGTTTGTTTGTTTGTTTATTATAGATTTTACTAAAATACTATCACCAAGCACACTCACGTGATAATAAAAAGGATTAAAATGTTAATTTGTTAATATTTCCAGCAATACATAAGTCTAAAAAGAAACAGAGTCAGCAGATGAGTTCTGTAGCACCTCAGCATATGCATGTTCTCAGAGAACAGTCTAGAAATGAAATTGGTGCCATTGCAGACACAGCCAAGTCCTTGCCTTTTTTACTTCAGACACATGAATGCTCCGCATGCAGCTCAGCGTTCAGCTTCCCTGGAGTGTTCTCTGAAACCCTGGAAGACTCTCTGTCGTTTGGTGTTGGAAGGACGCAAGCCACGGGTTTTGTGACCTCCCTTAGGTCACTCCCAGACCAACCCTACAGTGGGAGAACTACTCATGGGCAGAGATGGGAAACTGCAGAAAAAAACAGTAAGACATTAGGCTTCTTGGGCATCTGTCTCCCAACCAACTTTAGAGATGGTTCTGCTTGGCACTATGAGTCATCTGACTACCTCCTTACCTCTTGGAGCCCATAACCAGCAGTCTGAATGTCCATTTCCAGCACACTCCATGCTGAGCCAAAGTCCTCAGACAGGGCAGTCTGCACCATCAAAGCTTATCAACACTCTGAAGATGTCTTGCTGGAGTGGAAAATGGCAATGTTGTCTGCTTGACCCCCTCACCACACTGTCAGATGGGCCAGTCACTGCATCGGGAGTACCCCGGCCTCTACAATGCAGCTCAGCTCTCAGAGATCACTAGACCAGGCTCTTCTCTAGAAGCATCTCCAGAGTTCCCATTGGCAACTGATGACAAGCATCTTCTCAAGAGTAGCCTACATGAGATGACCTAAAATAGCATGCATTAAAAAGTCATCCCCCTTGAAAGCAAGCTACCAAAGCAGGCAGCTAGGCATCCCGGTGAGACAGCTATGCAGCCAGGTATGATGGCGCAGGCCTCCTTACCATCACTGCCCACTTGGACTAAGCATCTAACTGTGACTCAGAGTCCAAAGGGAAAATGCTCATTTGGTCACATCTCCAGTAAAGAAATAGAATCAGGTCACATTTAGCTGTGTTCCCTAAACTTTTACCAAAAGAATACAGACAAGAGCAGAGGCTGGTGTACTTGCTGTCCACGTGTGCCAACTTCCAGCCAGGCTGGCACTCCAGCACAGCTCTGCCATCACCATTTCTCATCACAGAGATGGCGATCTGGCATTCCACAGTCTCCTTGGAGAAATAGCAGAGTGTCCTATTCTAGTTTTGTTTTTGTTTTAAAGAAATTATACAGCTGTCCTTCACAGAAAGGATATATATTTGAGTAACTGTTTCCTTTACTAAGGATTTCATTGTTTGTGTGTGTTTTAGTGTATTTAATATTAACACCATTTGACATAGTTTTTATTGGAGGCCCTCACTTGTTTTCATTGGCCTCTGGTAAGCCATTCAAATTCACAGCCATAAATGCTGGGATCACATGCCAGAGGCATCAGATTTGGTTTCCATGCCTAATCCACAAACGAATTTCCTTCCAAGACTTTTGCTTTTGTTTCTAAGACATTTGGAAAACACATTCTCAGGGTTGATGTCCCCTAAATATCAGCAGGCCTTCCTCTTATGTGAGCAGAGCCATCTTGAGTGATGTGGCCCCATGAAGCTAGGGCATTCTGATCTCTGGCACAATAGACTCCAAACCCAGTCACCGGGATTGGAGAAAATCCATGGGAAATATGGTCTGCCAGTAGGATTTTTATCTCAACCTACAAAGAATAGCAAGATAATCACAACTGATGGAGGTGAACAGTCCAGGATCACTGAGGCCCTGGGCTTACCCACCATGAGACTCTCTCAACAACCACCCAGGGTGGGCCACCACATACGTCACACATCTGTGTACTCTGAGAAGTCACAACTCTTGAACTTGGAGGACAGATGTCTTATGGTAGAAAGCCAAATGTCAAGGAAAAGAAGAAGAAGAAGAAGAAGAAGAAGAAGAAGAAGAAGAAGAAGAAGAAGAAGAAGAGGAGGAGGAGGAGGAGGAGGAGGAGGAGGGGGAGGAGGAGGAGAAGGAGGAGGAGGGGGAGGAGGAGGAGGAGGAGGAGGAGGAGGAGGAACAAGAACAAGAGGAGGAAAAGAAGGAGGATGAAGAGGAGGAGCAGGAAGAGGAGGAAGAGGAGGAGATGGAAGAGGAGGAGGACAAGTGGAAGGAGGAGGAGGAGGAGGAGGAGGAGGAGGAGGAAGAAGAAGAAGAAGAAAGAAGAAGAAGAAGAAGAAGAAGAAGAAGAAGAAGAAGAAGAAGAAGAAGAAGAAGAAGAAGAAGAAGAAAAGTCTTTATACAGCATTCTGTTTGCACCTATGGAAAATCACAGTACTAAATAGTACAATGCCATTATGCAGGAGGCTTCCTGAGTATTTGAACAATGATGGAAGAATTCATGTAACCACTCACCTTTGACTGTTTGGGGGCAAGCAGAAAGCTGAACTTGACATAAGATGTCCTATACAGCCTAGCTTGTTTTTAAAAACATTTTAAAGGATTGGATTACTGACTCAATAATAAAAATTTGATCACACCTTAAAGTTGAAATCATCTGTGTTTGTATTCCCAGGTTCTTTGTCAGTGATATGTTGATGTGGGTTTGAAAATTTATTAGTCACTGTAAAACAAATCATTAAGCCAGAAGCAGTGTTGAGCCTCAGCACTCTCCTGGCCTTTGCAAACCAGGACAGAACCAAAGTGTCCTAACAAACAAAAGAGAAATTAGCTCTTTTGTTCTCAGGAACTGCCAGGCAGGTTAGTTCATCTAACACAGTCTTTTATTAATAAATGGCACAGATTTTCATGCTAGCCTGGCTCAAGCAAATCACATAGTCTTCTGAAAAAGACATACCTATTATTTTCCAGTGATATATTGCTTTGCAGCTGTAGCCAAAACAATCTAATAAGCGCTATTAGATAAAGGGTTCTGAATATGAATGTATTGAATTTGTAGTGGATGAAAATGAACGTATTACAGCATTTATGTCATAGCGGCTTAAGCCTGGGCATCTCTTTCTCCTTAATAAATGCAGATCCAAAGACTTCTCTTATGTAAAAAATAATAATAATAATAATAATACAAATTTCAGCAATATGAAATAACACAACCACTTTGTAACGTTAGGAGAAAATCAGTCAGCCATGCGCTGCGTGGAATATAAATTATTTTAGGAGCACAAACAGACCCTCTGATGCTTTTCCCCTTACATTTATATTCATAAAGAGTTCCAAACGCGTAGAACAATAGCTGTGATCTATTTGCCATAAAGCATCCCGGCATTTGCTGTGTCACTTATGACAGCTTTGATAGACATGTACTATATAAAAAAAGTATCTTCTAGGGCTCGACTCGTTTAATAAATTGATTAAACTTCCCTTCGCCGGATTGTTTTTGTCTTAACTTCTTTCACAGACATCACCTGGAGGAGACTCTCCTCGTTTCCGAAAGCCCGTGTGAAAGGAGACAGTTTAATCGAGGCCTCGACGTTTGAGCACTGTCAGAATTTCCCCTCAAATGATAAATGACGGTATAATGCAACAGTCTAGTGCTACGGCTGAATTATATTAGCCATCAGCGTTCAAAACCCATTTGAAACTTAATTGTGCTGTGATGGTGGTATCCCCCAGTCAGCAGAACAGCGGGTTTATAAAAATCATCTCCTATGATTGTTAAACGCTTTCCTAATGAAGCTGATGATCACAACACTGTGTAATAAACGCTCCTGTCAAGATGTCACGAACGCGCGATCGTGGCCTCTACAGTGAGCGAGTGCTTCTGTGACTTGGGTTTATCTGCACTGCACGGAATTCGACAGATCGGTCTGCATATGGAAGATAATCTCCATAAAAAGGGAAAGTGCCGTATATTAAAACGGGATTACCAACCAGAACATAATCATGCCAGTGTATAATTATATGGTACACCATACGTAGATGTGAACAATCATACAAGAAAATAATTGAGGGCCATAAAACTTAATTCAGAAAAATCAATAGAATATAAAAGCAATCAGATAAGGCCTCTTAAGAAATCGATCAAGGCTTGTACTAAGTCATAATGTGTTTTCCTGAGAGAAAAGGAGCTAAATGAAGCAGAGAAACCTACATAATATTCTACAAGTAGGTTTGTAGAGGTGCTTGTATACTGAAGAGGGAAGAAAAATGAGAGATGCAATCACTTTTTACACTCTAGAACCACGTTCACTGCAGCAAAAAGAATATATGTTAAATACTGCGTGGGAAAGGGCTGTGAGCGCAATTATTCCTTTTTGATCATTTATCTATATTTGTGTCTTTTTTATCTCTCTGGAGTGTAAAAAAGCTATTAGGCCCTGCTCATTGCAACTTTATGTATCTTTGTATGTTATACGCTCAATCTGAAACACTCTATGATTTAAATATTGGTATAAGGGGGATCAGGTTAAAAGTCTGTGGGAATCCTCCTCCCCCTTACCCGCAGGCTCCGAGGAGCCCAGCCATGCTTTGTCTGAGTGTGGGCCTCCTCACTGCCACAGGACTTGGCTGCATCATTGACCAAAACGCCATGCTAAGCTGAAACTGTTTTCATTGCATAGGGGGAAAGAAGTTTATAAACGCAGTGTTTTCCTAAGGGACTGTCCCATGACTGGATTGCATCCCTGAGGATCTGGGGAAATAATCAAGGGAAAACACATATAGCTTTTGAAATATTCCCACCAAAACTCTGCACCATTGTCCATTAGCAAGAGCTTTGTGGTTTATTTTGTATGAAAACAAATAACAAAAGCTCAAGTAACCTATAGGTGAAATACATCCACAGTCCCAGCACTCGCTGGCAGGCCTTCCCCAGGAAACAAACCACTTTTTGTGAAACCATCAATGTAGCTTTTTTTTAAAAAGGAAAGGTGGGGGAACCATCTCCCTACTTTTTTCTTTTCATTTTTTTTTTCCAGCCAAGATTAGGCAGTGTGCATGCGGAGGGCTCCCAAATGTATTAGCTAAATGCAGCGGGTGTATTACTGGCACCGTGTTGAAAGGGAACTTAGCTTATTTGCCATGTATTGGAAAACATCTCTCAAGGTTCATGGTTTGGGATCAGGAAGCACAGAAGGACTTATGTCCCTAATAGCCAAATGGAGAAATTTACATGTTACCACTGTAATTTATGAAAACAGGAGCTCTGATGATTGACTCCAAAGCTTGTTTTAATGCTCGTGGAATTCAAGTGGAGCCAGCTGTTGTTCAGCTGTTAATGACTGTATTGTTACAACCTTGTTCAAAAGGTTGACTGTACCTCATTTCTTCAAACAACTTAAGGAGTATTAGTGACAGGAGGAAAAGAAAATTTTCTATGTGTCCCTTTTTTTTTTTTGAGTGGACTAAGAACTCCTGATCGCACCTCTCCTTTGGGCTCAGGGGTGCACACGTGTGCCATATGGTGCCACATCTTTTAAAACTTATCATCATCAGAAACTCTCTGGAAACCCTGGGAACCCTGGTACCTGAGTTGGTGTGCACTAAGGAGAGCTAAGAGATCTTGAGAAAGGGACAAGAGTGGACACCAGGAGGCCTGGGATACCCTAGATAGCCTTGACTTCTATATGGCAAATGTATACCACTTAGAAGGTATGACCAAGCCTGACCAAAAAGACTCATCCATGTGCTGTGGACCTCCAGGGCCATCTGTATACCTTGCAGGGCTATGGATTAGAGGTAAGTGGTTGCCATAACCACACGACAAGTTCAGAAACTGATGCCAGCCAAGGGGATAGCACTGAGCTTATCCTAAAGAGTTGATGGTCTGAGACATCACCTTCACTGGCCTTACGTTCCCCAGAACAGAAGTGAAGGACGAAGCTGAAACAGTGCACATATACATGCATGGATCCAATACCAACTGACAAGCCAGAAATCACAAAGTTGAAATGGGAAATGTTGGTTGTACAGAGAAGAGAGGTTTTTGTGGCAGGCTCCAAAGAAGCTAATGCACAGAGAACCCATTTGGTATGCTTTGGAAGTTCCGCCATGGCAGCTCTGAATTCTTACAGGATATAAAGAGATATAGACATGTATGTGCATAGTATATGGATGGGCAAGCTATAAGGCAAGTTGGGTCATGTCTTGATATGCAGGCATTCTGACTATGTAGAGCCTCTTCTGCAGAGGCAGGAGCTCAGGCTTGTTGAGGCCCTATATGTGGATAATGTGGACCAAACCACACAAAGTCAAGGCACTTAGTGGCCATTGAATCCAATGAACCCATGTAAGCTGGTGTGTCCCAAAGTCCTGTGGAGTCACCAAGCTAGGCTTTGGTATGCCATTAATGGAGGACCAATGTAACAAGTTATGATTTCCTACTGTTGTGTGCAGCTCCCAAGCAGGCTGCAACAAGTCCTGGGCATCAGAGGTTTCCCCATGGCCTCAGCCTAATGTGCTATTTCAAACATGATCATTGAAGACCTGAACCACTAGTGTCCAGAGTCCAACACAAAAGCACTGTGATTCTCTGACTCATAGTTCAATTGACATTTTCCATTTGTTTTAAAGCTAAGGTATTAGTGAGATACAGTCAATATTGTTGATCAATTAAATAAATATGCCTATACTGGAGGTACGTGCTCACAAACTTACCTCAGTAATTTGTAATCAAGAAGTTGATAGAACCAGAGATGGAGAGATGGCTCAGTGGCTAAGAGAGTCTGATGTTCTTGCAGAAGACCTAAGTTCAATTTTCAGGCCACGCATTGTGGCCCACGACCATCTGTAATTCCAGTTCCATGGGATCTAAAGCTCTCTTCGGGCCTCCATAGACAGACAGACAGACACACACACACACACATACACACACAGAAGAGAGAGAGAGAGAGAGAGAGAGAGAGAGAGAGAGAGAGAGAGAGAGAGAGAGAGAGAGAGAGAGAGAGAGAAGAGAGATTTACTTGAAAGGACCTAGCCCACACTTCAAGATTTACCTCATCATAGACAAGATGGGCGACTGGCCCACCAGGTGTTTTGTTTGTGTGAAGAAGATACAATTCACTGATGAACTTCTCCACAATGGTTAAATCTAAGGCATCTACTTGAGCTGGCCCAAGGGACCCAGTGTAGCCAGAGTTTTTGAATGCCAGGCTCAGCAGGTTTTTCCCTCAGTCCCTCACTATCTTTCCAGGTGATTAAAAGCCAGACATGATGGTACACACCTATAAGCCAAGCATACTAGATGCTAAGCAGGAGGATTGTCATTAGTTCTTGACTAGTCTAGGTGACGTAGCCAGTACCAGGGCTCAAAGTAAGACCTTGTCTCAAATCTACAACAGTGAAACACGGAGGTAGTCCTTTCCCAAGGGCTTGCTCCAAGGAGGAGGCCTGTCTGCTAGGGGAGGAGACTGTATTGGGAGACTCATTGCTGTGTCTTCTCTAGGCAAGTGATGGCTGGCTAATAAAGAATTGCAGAGCTGGGCATCATGACAGTCCATCCTCTACCCACTCACTGAAAACCACCTCAGCAACAGCAATCCTCCTGAAAGAGTTGCTCGCTGGATGTGCTGTGTTCAGCACCCATCTTCATGTCAAGTAGGTACAAGGAAGCTGAGATCTACACCTCGGCCTCAGACTGGCTGTCAATCAAGAATCAAGCAAAGAAGCTACTTACTCCCAGACAAATGCAACCATCAGAGAATGAAAGAAGAGGTAAGTGCAGGCTGAGCATGGGCAGAAAGCCAACAGACAACCACACAGTAGAGACTGTCACTGTGGGAGCTATGCTAGGAAGTTCTATTGGAACAGTTAGATTGTTTGATAGAACAGCAGATGGGGAGATGGCTCAGGGGCTAAGAGAGTTTGCTGTTTTTGCAGAAGACCTAAGTTCAATTCTCAGGCCACACATCATGGCCCATGACCTTGGTTATTACTTTAAGCAAACCCACTGCTGTCTTCTAATGTGAGTCACTGCAGAGGCAGACCTAAAGAGTCATAGATTGTCCCTACTTCCTATCCTTCATGGCCTGTTAGATGTGAGCAAACAGACTCACCTTCCCACTGGCATATGGAAGCTTTCGCCCCAAGGAATGTTCCTGAATTAGAACATATCTTCCCATGACTACCCATGACAAAGAGCCTCCTGGTTCCTGTTCCACCCTGTGACTAGCCAGTGTCTACTTGATGCTGCTTGAGGTGGTCAGTGTCCACAACTCGGGGCAAGGAACAGTTTCTCCTGAAGCATCCTTTAGGCATTGGTGTGGAAGGACCTCATGTGTCACTCCAGTTTCTCCTCTTCTTTTGGTGAAACTGACCAAGTCCTTTGGGTGCCTGGGTTCCCTCCCCTGGAACAAATGCCTGTGTCTTAATACAAAGCACAGAGCACAGATATCATGGCTTCAGTCACCTGTGATACATAGAGAGGGTAACAACAAGTTTGTCCATTCAGCTTTAGACTTCATAGACCATGCCCTAAGTTTGTCTTGAATATGTAGAATACATGTGCCATGAAACTACAAGTCTGTGTCTTAAGAAGTCATCTGACATCCCCCTCTCCACTCCTAGCTATCAAAGTCTGCTCATTTCTGATGGCCTTGCTACTCTTGTTGTGTTGAACTTGAATCTTGGCTCTGGTGTGACTCGTCTCTCTTAAACCTTCTGAGCTGACAAAGTACATGATTGTGGCTGTGTACACCCTGCCTTTTGGCTAAGCCCTGCTCCCTCCCAGACTTGAACAGAGTCTCTGAAAGCACAGCCAGGGACACACTGGATACCTTCCCCCAGTTAACACAGCTCATGCTCCTTGCACATAGGGACAGAATCCTGTCCTCTGTATGCTCAGACACCTTCAGCCTCAGTCAGTCCGATCCTGGCAGCATTTTTCAGATATCTGCTTAAGCTGGACTACCTCTGCCTAGAGGGGTGATCTAACACTTTTAGGTGTGGATTCATGGGAAACTCCAAAAGATGAGTCATTTCTCAAGTGCAAAAGAATGTTCATTTTAATTTTTGTTTGTCAGTTCTTAAGCACCCTCCAGGTCCCATAGTCTTTTCACTTCACCTACCATCTAACTTTGTAAATAAAAACCAACCAATACCACTGGGTGGGAGGGGAGATAGACTGAAAGCCCTTTTCCTTCTCTAAATATTTCTAAATATCCAGATTACTTGGGGGAGCCACATATCTGAAAGATGTAAACACTGGATACTCAGAGACTCCAAATAGGTAAATTTCCCTCTGGGGTCTGGATAAATACTTTTAAATTCTTCAGTCTGCATAGTTTTTGCTATAACTATTCATATCTCTGTTGTAGTACACAAGGAACCTCTATGTGAACAAATGAACATGGCTGTTTTTGGTTTTGTTTCTTTGCTTTGTGGGTTTTGTTTGTTTGTTTACTTGTTTTGGTTTTCAAGACAGGGTTTCTCTGTGTAGCCTTGGCTATCCTGGACTCACTTTGTACATAAGCTGGCCTCGAACTCACAGAGATCTGTCTGCCTTTGCCTCCCAGAGTGCTGAGATTACAGGCATGGACCACCACAATGCCCAGCTGAGCATGGCTGGTTTCCCCCTCTCTTTCCTTATTTACATCCCTCCTCTCCTCCTCTCCTCCCAGTCCCATTCTTCCACTCCCATGGACCCTCCCCTATTCCTTGGAAAAACGGAGCCCCCTACCCACCCCAGCTCATCAAGTCACATCATGACTGAGTTTATCCTCTTCCCCTGTAGCCTGACAAGGCAGTCCCATCAGGTGGAAGTGATAGAAAAGCAGGCAAGATAGTCCATGTCAGAGACAGCCCCCACTCCTCTTACTAGTGGACCAACATGAAGCCTGAGCTGCCCATCAGCTACATCTATGCCGAGGCCTAGGTCCAGTCCATGCCTGGTTCTTGTTTGGTGCTTCAGACTCCACAGGCCCCTCTGGGCCATGGTTAGTTGGCTCTGTTGGCCTTCATGTGGAGTTTGTCACCTCTAGGTCCTTTTATCCCTCCCCCCACTTTTCCACTAGACTCCCTATACTTTGCCCGATGTTTGTCTGTCTCGGGATCTGTTTCAAACCATTGCTGGGTGGAGCCTCTAAGAGGACATCTCTGATAGGCTCCTGTCTCTAAGTATAGCAGAGTATCATTAATAGTGTCAGGGGTTAGCTCCCTTCTGTGAGGTGGGTCTTGGGTTAGACTAGGCATTTGTTGGACATTCCCTCAATCTTTACACTATCAGTTCTATCTTTATCCCTGCATGTTTTGTTGGTAGGGTGAGTTTTTGATTAAGCTTTTTGTGGGTGGGTTGGTGTTGTTACTCTTCCACTAGGGATCTTTTCTAGTTAGAAAGTGTCATCTCCAGTTTCCATGACCCCTGCTTCTAGGAGTCTCAGCTATAGTTCCCCTCATGTCCTCCCAGAGGCTTATTCTGACTTAAGTCTCCAGCTTGTCACAGAGATACCCCCACCCACAGTTTCTCTTTTCTCTGCAGGCCTTCTGTCCTTCAACCCCCACACTCACCTAGTCTGATTTCCACCCTTATTTCTCTCTCTGCAATCCTTCTCCTACCTTGTTCCCTCTCTTCAACCACTACCTTTTTCTATCACATGTCCCCTTCTCAGTGAGATTTAAGCATCCTCCCTTAGAACATGGCTATTTTCAAATAAAGATTTATTTATAAAGTCAAATGAAGAACCAGCATTAGCATATCATCTTAATCTCACTTCTAAGTAATGTTCAAGCAGAGAGGCCTTGAAATCCTGTTAAACTACAAAGGAAAGTCCTTGAAGAACCCACATCTCTCCTCTCTTCCCAGCCCCACCTTTCTTCTGTTCAGCAGGGAGAACACTCATTGTATACCATGATGTTACTGAGTTCTCTGTTAGCATTTTCCTTTCTCCTATTGGTAACAGATCCCCAGCACCTGCATACATGCCAGTTGGTCACGGCAGCCACCTTCACCATCACTGGAGGAAGTGGTGATGGAATCCCCCAAAGCAAGCTATCTAGAGAGATCAGCTGTAGTGTGAGATCTGGGCACAACTGAGACACCTGCTTCAGTCCCTGAGGGAAGGAGAGATCAGGAAAGACACCTGATATAATCTCCTGGCCTCCATAGGAACACACACACTTAAAAATACTAAATCTTAAAAAAAAAAAAGTAATAAAAATTTTTTAAAGGTTTAGGGGCTGGAGAGATTGCTCAGTGGTTAGGAACACTGTCTGCTCTTCCAAAGGACCCAGGTTCAAGCCCCAGAACCCACATGGCAGCTTGCAACTAGCTAATTCCAGTTCCAGGTGACCTAACACGCTCACACTAATGCACATAAGATAAAAATAATTTTTTAAAAAAGATTTAACTCACACATACCACATAACTAAGCCAATCTGCACTTAGATAGTGTAGTGGTTTGGATAAAAATGGCCCCCATGGGGCTGGAGAGATGGCTCAGCCATTACATGCTAGTCTCACAACCAAAAGTGGTCCTATAGACCCATACAGAGTGGCACTATTAGGAGGTAGGACCTTGTTGAAGTAGGCATTGTGTTGGAGGAAGTGTGTCACTTGGGGTGAACTTTGAGGTCTCTGATGCTCAAGCCAGACCCAGTGTCACTCTCTCTCTCTTCTGCCTTTGGATCCGGATGTAGAGATCTCAGCTCCTTCTCCAGCACCATGGCGGTCTGCATGCCACCATGCTTCCCTCTATGATGACAATGGACTAAATCTCTGAACTGTAAGCCACCCCCCCACCCCCCGCAACTAAATGTTTTTCTTCATAAGAGTTGCCCTGGTCATAGTGTCCCTTCACAGCAATAAAAACACTAATTAAGATAAATAGTTTCCAGAAGTAGGCAGCTATCCACATAATATTTGTGCGTCGGGACTCGGGACAACTTATTTATAAGTGTGAAAATGTGAAACAACCTAAAATTTCAACTCTAGGTTATTGTGTGAACAAAATTTAGCACACAACTATTAAGAATAGTACTTGTCAACCACAAAGTGTAAACAGTCTTCTTTAAACAATAGGGTGAACTATTGCTGTACACTCAATAGAGATGAGCATCAAAAACCATGCTGTAAAAGAAGCCAACACAGAGAAATAGGATCCCAGTTATGTGAAGTTATAGTGATGCAAACTAGTACCTAGTAGCTAAAACCAAACTGATGGAAGCCTGGGCGTGGGCAGCCATCCCCAGGAAGAAGGAGGAGTGAAGGACCACAGAAGAATGCGAGGACTCTCAATGAAGGATGTGAAGACTCAGAGAACCAAAGCTAACCAAATTTCACCCTTTAAATAGGCACCATTTTGTGTTTAAACCATATCTTGATTAAAAATACCAAGCACTCTGAAGAGTGAGGTGGGACTGGGTATTTAAGAAATGTTAGCTATCACTGCAGCCTTTTTCCTACCAGCTGTTCCTTTTCATGGAATAAGCCACCTTGTCTGATGACCCACTGATTTCAATTTGTGGCGAATGCTCTTTTCAAGGTGGTAGTTTGATGTGAAACAGGTATCTCACTCTATTGCTTAGGATGGTCTATAACTCCGAATGAAGGCCAGGTTAGCCTCAGACTCAGGGCAATCCTGTTGCTTCAGCCTCCTGCCCTTTAGGATTACCACAAGAGTACTTTTTTTTCCATTTTATTATTTTATTCATATTGCATCTCGATTGTTAGCCCTTCCCCTGTTTCCTCCCATTCTTCCCTCCCTCCCACTTCCCCCTTCTCCCCTCCCCTATGTCTGTGACTGAGGGAGACCTCCTCCCCCCATATATGCTCTTAGAATATCGAGTCTCTTCTTGGTAACTTGCTATCCTTCCTCTGAATGCCTCCAGGCCTCCCCATCCAGGGGACGTGGTCAGAAAAGGGGCACCAGAGTTCGTATGAGAGTCAGATCTCACTCTCCACTCAACAGTGGAGAATATCATGATCGTCGGCTAGGTACTGGTAGGGGTACTTTTGAAAAGAAGATGATCAATAAAAAATAATTACAAACATTTCCTCCTACCCTTGTTTTGTTATTGGACTTCACCTTGGTGCACTAGTTGTCCATTGGCACCCCGTGGGTGCCCCAAGGACATTTTGGTCTTTGGTGTGGTGATTTATAAAGGATGAAGCTGAGTGTAATACCCCATCCCTGCTTTTAGCCTTACTGAATGATGACTCGTCTAGAATGGCATGACCCTGTCCTCAGTGAGACGCTGGGTGTGTTTGGACAGTTTGATGTAGCCACACAACGATCTCTACATTACTATGGGTCCTCAAAGTTTCCCCATGCCTATTTACACCTTCCCTGACCCCATTTCTGGCAGCTTCTTATCTACTTTCTGGTAGGTTTTCCTTCCTAAGAATTTCATGTAAATGATTTCATATAAAATGTACATTCTTTCTTTAGTGTCTGGCTTCTGTGACTTATTGTGAGATTTTTGAGATTTGTCCTCTGTTTTGTTTGAGCAATATTTTTCTTTTTATGACTGAGGGATATTCCTCGTGTGCAAATGTCAGAAATTCCTTCATCCATTTGCCCCTTGGTAGTTTCTAATGTTACTGGTTACTTTTGGGTTCTTTTAATGCTACTGGGGGGGATTATAAATAATTCCTCCGTGAATGTTGTGTTTAGGTTGTAGCTATATGCTGTGCACAATTCTGTAGCTATATGACTTCATTTGGAGGGTTACTAAAGAGACTAGGATTACTGGGTTATGTGTGTAACCCTGTAAAACATTGCCATACTAGTTCTTTTTTTTTTTTTTCTTTAAAATCTTTTTAGTATGATTTTTTATAAATTTTTTTGAGAATTTAAAGCAATTCACTTTCATCATATTCACCCCCATTGTCCCCCCCATCTTGTCTTAGACCCACTGTCCACCTCTCTGCCCCTTGCAAACTTCATGGCCCCTTTGTTCTCATCTTTTTTTTCTTTTTTTTAAATTTTTTATTAATTTATTCTTGTTACATCTCAATGGTTATCCCATCCCTTGTATCCTCCAATTCTTCCTTCCCTCTCATTTTCCCTTTATTCTCCTCCCCTATGACTGTTCCTGAGGGGGATTTCCTCCCCCTGTATATGCTCATAGGGTATCAAATCTCTTCTTGGTAACCTGCTATCCTTCCTCTGAGTGCCACCAGGTCTCCCCCTCCAGGGGACATGGTCAAATATGAGGCACCAGAGTTGGGTTTCATAGTGGCATGAATGAGGATTGTTGTGAATATCCCAATTCGTATTCGCTTCATTTCCTAGAAGCAAAATTTTTACCCTTAAAACTTATTTCATCTGCTAAGAAAAATAGATGACAGCTTCTGAAAAGGTAATTCCAAATGGCATGCACCCTGGTACCTGCCATTGTTTTTTATGGGTATTTTGTTTTCTGATATGTGTTTTGCATTTTGACACTATATCTCATTCAGTGGTATAGGCTGACTGCAAGCTCCTAGAAGTCCTCCAGCCACAGTCTCCCGGATGTTAGGATTACTGCTGAGAGTCACTGTGCATGGCTGGCTCATGCTTGCCATGGTTTCAGTAAACGGATTAAGATGGACTTAAACATGTATGGTGGACCATAATGGTTGTACAGGCTTCTGTAAAAAAAAAAAAAAAAAAAAAAAATGCAATGGAGGAGTTATCACCCAGGCACTGTAGCTCATGGTTTTGTTTATCTAATTAACAAAATCTAGGAAGAAAAAAGAGTTTGGGCTTAGAATGCCCTGTGACATTTTCACAGTACAATGTGTGGTTCACTCTGTGTGATTCACTATGCTAAACCCAAACCATGGCCGAGCTGGAAGGCAGTGAAGAACCAAAGAGTCTGGGCGGGGCTGCTGGCCTGTGTAGCAGGGTAACCAACCAGGATGTCGTGGCCAGTGCCTCTGTGCCTTGGCAGGGGCAGTGCATCCTCACATATGAACATACACACGTGTGCACATGAGTGCTCAGGAATGAGGAATTGCATCTGGGTTAGGGTGCATTTGGGTATTAACTTGCCACTTAGGTTTATTATATAAAGTGCTCTATCAAATGGGGATACTGCACCCTGCAGATTCTGGAAGGCTCTCGCTGGCAGCTCTGTCAGGCACATTCAGTGGACTCAAGAGTTCTCAGCAGGCTCAAATCAGACTTTCTCTCAGTAGCCTTGTCTGCTGCTGCTGCTGCTGCTGCTGCTGCTGAGGAGGAGGAGGAGGAGAAGTGATGACTGTGGCAAGCCAGATGGGGTGACAAGCCAGATGTGGTGCTTGGGCTCCCCCTCCTTGGCACACTCCAGCTGAGTATTAAGGGGCAGCTGCGGCAGCTGGTCCGGGCCTGAGGCCAGACCTGCTGCCTCCTCAGCGCACGTACTGTCTCCCTCTGCGCCATCAGCCCTGCGCCTCAGCATTCTGCCTATCTGGCTAGCATTGTTCGAATCCTTTCTGCTTCTTGACATCACAGAGAATTTTCAACAATGGTTGGCTCAGCCACATGCAGTGATGAGGGGGCCCACGGTCACAGTCAGAATCCACCTGCACAGACATCCTTCCTGGGGAATGCTGGAATTCAGTTCAGTAATTCAGCTTGGGGAGGCACACTGAGGCAAATAGGCTCACACCGTAGGAAGGAGGATGCTGATTACACTTTACTCCTTGTAGAGACCTCAAATACACAAAATAAAATTCTTATCATGAAAACTAAAAAAAAGCTAAGAAGTCCATGTAGTCTTCAAAAAAGAATCCATGTTTATTAAAGATCTGAAGCCACATATAAGCAGCATACTTTCCTATGTTGCAAATAACAAAAATTATACGGTACTAACGTATTTGTTATTTTTGTTATTATGTCAAGAAAGGCAAGCTTTACTCTCAGGTTCTCCAAGTGGGTTGCTGAAGAGTTAGGGCGGAAGTAAAGCATTTATTTTTCCTTGTTTTCTCCTTTCTCTTATCCACCCTAGCTCCCCCGTATACAGAAGCCACACGTGTGCATTACAGCACTGCTGTTATGGCTAGTCCACTTGGGTCTGTGTATCTGAAGTCCGGACGCACCTGAGAAAGAATGCCCCTCTTGTCAGATCAGTCCATCACACATTGTTCCCAGAAATGGAGGCTGAGGACAACCAAGATCTTGTCTTTTCCCAATGAAGGCCCCTATGGACACATACCTGTGCACCTTCCTGCCGTTGACAATAATACGATTGTAGGGAGGAAGCAAAGTTGCCTGTTAGATAACATTTCTCCTGCCAAGAGCCATAATCTGACACAGATTGAGCTGGGCGTAGCAGTCCATTAATGGTTCACGGCTCATGCAATAATGACCGACCAAGCTGACGTAGTGTTGCTCTCACATTCTACTGTCCCCGGGGATGCCACTGTCACTGAGTTATCTATTGCCTGCTTCCCTATCAAAGGGGGGGGGGGTTGGAGGCAGAGCTGCAATGTATGGACGCCTCTCTGTAGTTCATTTCACACAACCCTGGCAACGGGAGGAACAATAGATTTATAAGTTTATCCTACATTAAGCCAAGCATGCCTGGCTGCACTGTAAATTACTAAATAATAAACCAGGTGGTGTAAGATCCTGACTTGGACAGAATATAAAAATCTATCAACCTGTAAAACATAATCACCATAAATGTGCTATGTAGCTGGTATTCAGGTAAGCCACTGGCCACCAAGAGCCCAGGTTCCAGGGAAGAAAACTACAACAAAGCAGGCTGGATTGTGAACTTGGCTCGCCTTTCCTTTGTGCTCCCTGGGAACAGAGGGGGTAAAATCGCTGAGTTAAAACAGTGGAGTCTTTGCTTTGGTTGTTCGGTGTCTTTGTCTGGAATTGACCACTTCCCCGATTACTGACCACCCGTCCCAGGTTGTGGCTACACAGCTCGGAGCTGATGTCTTTCTGAGGCAGCACATGGCTAGGGAGAGGTTGTTGCTGTAGCCAAACTTCATACTCAGGTGAACTCGAAGCGCACCGCTGGCTGCCAAGCTCAGCAAACACAGAAGAGATACAGAGTTCAGCCTTCCTGAAGAAACACATCCTCAACTGGGTTAACTCAGTAGAATCCCACACTTCAGTACCCTTTGCAGGAGCAAAATGAAAATGAAGAAAATTGGGCTCCATCCTCCTTGGCCATCCTCTCTAAAAGGGATCCAATTTGATGAGTCTCAGGGAAAAAAAATTAATTTGACTTCGGTGAAAGATTCCAAAATGATCCCATAAATTCCCATTCCAAAACATACACAGCTAATTAATTCCTTTTTAGGAGATTTTTCAATAAGCAAGCCAGGTTAAGTTTATATGATTTACAAATAGTGTTTATATCCATAGAGGTGAGGCTAATTGCTACATGGTTTGACATCATTACGGGAAGATGCTGGAGGATGCAGACAGTTTAATTAGGGGTGGTTTCGAGTTCACTTCGTGATTACCATCACAGAGACTTTCTAATATGCTTACCCCGTGCGGCAGAGCTAAAGACTGATTGCATCTTGCCCACCGTCTGCCTATATTTTGAATGAAAAATTATAATCTGTCTATGGGGCTGCACTCATACGGTTTAAATCTCTTCCCAAACTGTGCTCATCTTAGCCCAGCCCTCAGACTTCATCTTTTCTTATTTTGCACATTGACTACCCATTGACTGTGAAAGCTTTCAAATATGTCACGAGAGCTCCTTAAAGCACTTCCAAAGAACACTAAAAGCCTCCACTCCTAGCAAGCCAATGTGGAAGCCGACTGTGCAGCCTCCACACTTCAAGTGCAGCCCCAGCAAAGCTCGCAAATAACGTAGCTACAAATTGCTGTTCATTCTCCACATCACGCGATAGCATTTGCTTCACCAGCTTTAATTTGGAAAGCTTGGCGCTGGTAAAGTTGCTATCTTCTGCAGCAAACTTAACTAGCTAAGTGCCAGGTTGTTGGGTGGGGGTGGGGGATAAAACTTAGCTAGGACTGGAACTGGGGTGTGGTCTCTAGATCTTAGGATATCTGGCTTTTTCTAAGCCCTTTCAACATTCAGAAATGAGCAACAGTATGTGTTGTAAAATCCTCACCATCACTATTCTTAAAAAACATAAAACTTATAGAATGTTCTAGAACTAAGAGAAATATCCTCCAAAATTTCTAAGCCTCTCTTGTCCTAAAGACATATAATAATTTCACCCTGGAGAAGTTGAAGGGAAGACAACTTCAAACAGTACCATGGGGTTGACTTAAACTCCTAATAGGCGGTTGGTTCCTTTGAATTTTTATTATTTTTTTTTCAAAATTTCTAAGTTTTGGCCAAAAGTCCTTACAAAATGCTTTACAGTCAGCTGTTAACACCTCTGAACATCAGCATTTCTGTTTTGAAAGATGAGTAAATGAAATAAGATTCCCCCAAAGTAAATGATTTTATGGCTTAAGTAGCACGTCAAGGTGGGGGGATTCTCCAGTTTTCTTGGGGACTTCAAAATACAGACTTCAGAAGAAAAAAATGCCATTCAACAGACCTCAAATGGTTGGTGCCTGAGCTATAATGAGAGAGACTCCTATAGCTGCCCACGCCTGGGAGCTGTTCCTTGAAGGGGGCAGAGGAGGCATACTGAGGTATCCTGACACTTCTCTGTCTTGGAACCTAAGAAGATCCAAGCATTCTTAAGTTCCCACCAATCTGGTGGAAGGGAGTTGGTGCTCCTGGGAGCCAATCACACTCTTCCAGGAATAGATTAGCTTTCATGAGGAGGAGCTGCCAATCTTCCTATTCAAACTCAAACCACCAATTTCTAATTGTGTTTAATTAACTCGAGTATGGTATCAAAGTGTCACACATCACTGCTAACAAGCAGTTGATAAATTCGAGATTTATGATGGAGAAATTATCCCAAGTGATTAAAAATTGTCTTTATTTTCTGGGGCTGGAACAAAATTCCCCAAGACCAAGCAACTTGTGAAAGGCAGAGGCCTATTCCAAGCAGAAGTCTAATACTGGTTCACAACATGGCAAAAAGCAGAGGGGCAAATGAGCTTGTGTGCAGGAGGAGACAAACCTGAGCAGCGGCCTCCATTTCTAACAATGCATCATTAAGGTCATTAATTCCACCTCCCAGAGAGTGAGAACCCAGTACCAGCAGAACAAACCCAGCCCCCCCCCATGAAAAAGACATCAGCATTTTTTTAACATACTTGCTGCGGTGGCAACCACCTTCCAGTGAAAGTATAAGGAGCTGCTGGCATCATCCTCCCCAACATATCTTGATAGGATCTTCTTGGGAATCATTCCTTCAGTCTTTCTTTCTGTGGCACTCTCGGTGGTACCCTGTTGCTTCCTTTAAAAATAAAGCACTCAAATTTATCCAACCAAATGGGCAGAGAAGTAACTCATACCTCTGTGGATGTTCCTGATAGTGCCATTTGTCTTAGTCCCTGTCCCTGTTCTCTGGAGGCTTCAGAGCTTACATCTGAGGCTCTAGAGAAGATGCTGGCTGTTCGGTGAAGCTCTCTGCCTCCAGCTTTGGCTCTAGCTATGAACAAAGCCAAGCCATCCCTGTGGGCAACGTACTGTGCTCAGGACGCTTGCAGGTTCCTGGCTCAGTTTCCACCCAATCACCAAGATATTAAACTGTCTTCCTTTCTGCTTCAACTCTGTTTCTCTTTTATAATCTGTCCACTATATTGTTTAGTTCAGTAATTCCATGTCACAGTTTCCTGTCATGGAGTGACTTCATTGCCAGTAAAACAGAGCTTTTGCCATCCTTCCATCAACAGAACCCTCGCATACAGCCCATGCAGAAAACACTTGACAGGTATGTGGACAGGCTCTCAGCCCTTCGCAGACACCTCCACCCAGGACACACACAGGGATGGATGGTATTTTCAGCAAATCCATATCAGGCATACAGCACCCTCCAAATTTCAACTATAGACAGACCTCAGCGGCAAGTGGTCTGCCCAGGCAAAGTGTGGTCACCATGACCTCAGAGGTCCCTTTGCCTTGTGGCATCACTCAGAATTTTACTTGCATCTTGTCCCAAGATCTAGTTCCCGGTTCCCACTCTGTATTTTATTTGTGTGTGAGCATATGTGTATGTGAATTCATATGTGTTTATATGTGTGCAGGTGAGTGCATTTGTTTAGATGTGCATGTGTGTATGCATGTGCATCATTATATGATATGTGTATACACGTGCACATGTGGTGTGTGTGTGTGTGTGTGTGTGTGTGTGTGTGTGTGTGTGCGGTAGGATCCGACCTCATTTTCAAGAATGAATGAGTCTACAAAGACATGAGAAGAAGAGTATTCGTGTCATGCAACATCTACGTAGGAGTATCCACAATATTTCATGTGTGTCATGGACCTTCTAGGTCACATACAAAAAGCCAAAGCCACAAAGGTGGCTGAATCAGGTTCCTCCAAACAGACAGGTGCAGTCAGAAATGTGCATTTGATTCATGACAGTTCACCTTGTTCTTTTAAATGAAGCACAGTCGTTCTCACAGACCCCAGCTCACATCCCCTGATCCCCACAGCATCTGAGGGAGCCCTCTCCAAGGGAACTGGCTAACAATGGACATTGACCTCACAGCCAAACTCCAGAACAGCAGAATCCTCTAGAGTGATGCTTCCTTGATGTGAGCCAGAAGCCAGGCTGGCAACACAGCCCTTCTGGTTGCCTGTCTTGGTCTTAGAGGTCTCATACCCAAATAGATCACGGGACCAGAAAGAAACATTTGTCCCCTAACTTTCTGTCATGCATTCATACCTTTCACAGAAGCCCCAACCTTCCTATTGACCAGAACTCTATCATATACCTTTGTCTAAACTAACTAGGAGAATGGAGCAAAGGGAATTGCCTAGTGCTGTCCATGTGAGTTGAAAGGAACGACATCAACTGAGCAGCATCTGTAGACATGAACACACATGCGGGTACCTCTGTGTTACTGTGCTATGGGATGGAATTCTGATCATCACTCTAGAAGAGCTAATAGCTGAGAACTTACACCAACCTTGACCTCTGCTCAAGGCAGCAAACACAGTCCACTTTCTAAAACCACATGTTCCTGCATGACCAACAACTAATGTGGACCGAACATGGTCTTGTTAGAAAGAAAGATGCAGGAGCAGACTAGTTATAGTATCTCACACCTATAACCACTCTACCCAAGAGGCCGAGGCAGGAGGATTATAGGCAGCATAGGCTGTGTAAGAAGACCCTGACTCAAAAAAAAAAAAAAAAAAAAAAAAAAAAAGCAGATCAAGAAAAGAGAAGGAGGAAGGAAGGTTAGAATAGAAAAGGAGGAAGAGGAGAAAGAAGAGGAAGTTGAGGAGCAGGAAGAGTAGAAGAAGGAAGTAGAAATTGAAAGTTCATTCATTGGCTTAGAAGCCACCACAAGTAGGAAGTAAAGAAGACATCCCAGAAGGTGAAAGCGTTCAAAGGTCGACTTTACAGTGCACGTGGCAGCTCTAGGTACCCATCAGCTGCCTGCAGATCCTACCAGCTGTGACATAACAAGCATGAACTGTGCACGGCAGGATGTGGACTTCAAGCAGACAGACACACGGCTGATTGCATTTAAGAAGTAAGAACTGCGTGTATGATAGTTTTCACCTTCTGATGAGCAAGGGACCTCTTCCCAGCCAACAGCACAGTTGTTTATTGATTCCTTGCGACATGCTTTGCTACATAGGCTACCGAAACATTGTGTAGCTCTTAGCACTGCTTGACTCAGGCGACAGACCTGTTGAGGGCTGTCATCACCAGCATGCCTCCTGTCACTGTCCCCTCTTCTTAGCCTGTCAGAAGGAAACTCACATCGCTAAAGAAGTACACTGCTTAGTGTATGTCTCACTCAACTCCTTGAGGACTATTGGCCAATTAGGAGCACAATAATATAAATCTACCTTGTGCCAGAGTTTCGAGGAACAGTAAAATACATAACTGAGCTGTGAAGGGACTAGACCATATAGTCTAGTCCTCACTGTCAGAACTTAGGATGGCACATGAGTGCCTCAGCCTGGGGCCTGACAAACACTTCCAGAATCATGACTCAAATCTATCACTATTTCCTAAAGTTTTTTTTAACCAGAAACAAAAACTTCCATCAATTAAAAAAAATGAATTGAGGTCTAGGGAGGTCACTTTGGATAAAACGCTTGTTACATGAGGTAGAAAACCCGTGTTCAGAGCCTTAGTACCAGTGAGGTGGCCTCCCTGTAATCTCAGCTCTTGGCAACCCTTAAGAGTTGGAGACAAGGGACCTTCAGAACAAAGCCAGCAGAATCAGTGAGATCATGTTTCAACCCAAGACCCTGACTTAATGTACAATGTGGAAAGCCATCAAGCAAGATACAGACATCTGACCTTCACATCCATGTATGCCCACATACATGAGAACACACACATGCACACACCACCCTACACATACATATACATATATATATACACACACACACAAAAGGAAAATGAGTGGATTGAGCTTTAAGCAAGTAAAGCGGAAACATTCCAGAAAGCCAGAGGTCTATCTTATGGTTTCCTAGCACATGTGAGCCCTAAGTTACATACCAGACAACCAAACAAAAACTATCTTTCTCGAAAATTGATTTTCCAATGCCATTTCCTACTTCAGGTTGTTATGACTTGCTATCATTATATGTGTGAAATTATTCCCCCAAAAAGAAGAAAGTTCCGGCTGAGTCTAGTAGTCATTTAACCCATATTCTGAAAGTTGGATGAGGCTTAAGTTGAGAAACACATGGCTCGTCCTGTGTTTTAGGGGATGACTGCCATACTCAAAGCCCAAGAGTGGTGGTGAAAACCCACCAAATCATGGACAACTTCAGAGAGGTTCAAAATCCCCCTTAGCCTTTTCTACCCATTTCTCTTGGCTGTCCATTAAAAAGTAGTGTCTAGCTTAGTACAGCCAGCTGTGACAGAGAACACCTGACACTGCTGAGGAGAACCAGGCAAGGTTTCCAGCAAAGCTCCAAAGACCCGAGGAGGAGGGGGGGACACATCTCCTACTGTCACCCACATGGCTCCCAGAAGGGCTCTGTGTCCATTTTCCCATCCTCTATGGTACTGTTAAAGTGAAGGAGAGACTAGAGTGGGAACAAAGGAAGAAGGAAGGAAAATGACTTGAGTGGAGGTGAAGACCCAAACTCTGGAGGGCAGCGGGGCGGGGGGGGGGAGCTGTAGAACTGAGGTCAGTTGGCTATGTAAAGGAACCTATAGATTATAGATTTCAGGTCCAGAGGATGAAGTTCAAGGTGGAGGAAAGACATCACTGAGATCAGGAAGTAGGATATGGCTGGTTTGGAGTCTTGCAAGTCAACATTGTTAGCTGTCAGTCAGCAGACAGAAGTTCTCCAGCAGCCATGGCCGTGATGAAGAGAAAAGAAGGGAGGAGGAAGAGTGAAGAGAAAGAAGGGTAGGGGTGGAGGGATAGAGGAAAAGAAGGAAGGAGAAAGAGAAGAGAAGAATAGAGAAGAGGGAAGACCTCTGAGTTATCTGTTGAGTCTTTTGTACTTACAGACCAACGTCAGTGGCAGACACAGCTACTTATAATCAAACGCAGGGCACAGCCACCAGAAGCACCTGGCATGCTCATGGCCTGGGTTATAACTGTTGTTATCTCATGTCATTCAAGTTGTGTGCTACTTTAGGATGCCTAAACTTTCCCTCCTCCTGAGTCTCCATCCTCAGCAAAGCCTTGCCTTTATGTTCTAACGAGGACCCCTTATAACTGCCCACTTCCTTCCAAGGGCAGTTTGCTCATGTTGTTTGGTAGCACCACTTCAACTACACATTGAAGCCCTTAAGCCCATGCTGGCCTATCACCTCCGAAGTTCAGTTGACTCTTGCACCCCAGTAACTACATCTTTGCTAAGGCACGCTGAGGGCTACTTCAGAATTCCTAAAGGTAAAGCCACAAAGCTCTTCAGAGCCAGCCACCAACTCCAGCTCCCCATCTCCAGAACAAGCAAGGCCTGGGGCGCAGACATTTCTGGAGTGGAGAACTACATAGACACTTATCCTTGTGGCTTTCAAGCCCTCAGATGCACACCTTGCATGGGACATGTGGTATAAATCCAATGCCGCATTTGGAGAACGTAAGCTGATGTCTGTTCATTGGACCTTTTCTAACATAAATTTTATTTTGCCTTCAATGATATTTACTGCCCTTTGTAAAGTGGGTCACTCCATCCCGCCACACCATGACCAGAAGAACCAAAGGAAACGGTCATTAGGTTGACAAAATGTCCCATACATCCATGTCAGTTAAAAAGAAAAAAATATAACCAAGATATCCCCCCGTGCCACCTCCCAGGATTCCTGACATCTGCCGTAAACCTCAGGCCATATGTCTTTCCCTCCAATAAGGAGAGTCGTCACACACCAGAGCTAAGGTCGTGTCAGAAAGAATTATTGACTTATAACCATATCTTCCCCCACGCCACTAATGATTTCCACAAATATACCCCCATCATCTTTTTTTTAATGTGCTTTCCAGAAATTACTGAGAGGCCCAGGGGGGCATTTGGGGGTTCTGTGCTTAGGGATTTGACAGGTAATGTTAATGAGGTTCACATCCATATTTATTTCGGGATTTATTTATTTAGAGTGAAATGTTCTGGTTGCATGATCCTTGCTGAGCGGGCAATAGAGGAGAGAGACAGAGGAAAGGCTGGGGAGAGAAGAGGAGCATGGGAGAAGGAGGGCAGCCTCCAAGGCCTTGGTGAAGCAGAGCCAGGGGTGCTGTTTACTGCCTCTTCCACAGGCATGGCATCCTCTGCCCTCGGGATGTCAAGCTGACAAGAGGAGAAAATAAAAATAACCAAAAGCCAAATCAAATAAACGTACAACTCACAAACCTTGTAGCTAAAAAAAAAAAGTACCCCCAAGGAAGAGCCACACCCACCACAGAGTGCCTCTCTCTGCTGCCCTCCGGAGAGGAATAAAGAAGCAGAACTCTGCAAGGACAGTACTGGGCACCTGCTGCCTCCTTCATTTGGAAATGAACTGCTTTCCATCATAGATGGGTGATAAGCAGCCTTCTTCCCACCTGAAACACCAACAGACCCAGAAAAATCACTAAGCGACGTGTGCCTAGACCAGCCCTGACTGGTTGACCATCCCTTCCTCTTCAGCTCGGGGACACTTTGTGGGAAAGAGATTCAGGAGCCCCTGGATGTGGCAGCCAGCATCCAGCTCACTGTGCCCACACACCATGGACATGCCCAGCTGCTGCACAGAAGCTACTTCTTCTCTGGTCCGGCGACCCACTGCATAATTTCTGGCTAAACACACTCTAACAAATGTTATTTTTACTCCCACTATCCATCCAAAACAAGGACAATTCACTCTTTAGAGAAGCCTGGCTCAGCAGCACAAACATGCAGGTGGAGACGCTCATAGAACCAGGAAGGCCTTGCGTCCTTAGCCTTCTCCCTCCACACAGAGCCTGCTTTACAGGTATTTGTGTGCAGGCGCATTAACAGGGGCATTGACTGGGAGTCATGACAGACAGCATACCAAAGAATGACTTGCAGAATAATGGGGCTTTACACACACACATGCACACACACACACACACACACACACACACACACACACACACACACACACACACCATTCAAGCTGTCTAAGAGATTTCTATTCCTTTTCAGCAAAACTCATCCAAAAAAAAGTCATCTACAGAGAGAGCTCCATCTTGTGGCAAGCGGTACCCTTTTTTCCTAAATGGGGCTAGGGCTGTGGCTGTGGCTGGGGGGTGAGGTGGGGTCTAGGGGGGTGGGTGCAGGGGGGGGGGGGTTGTTGGGGGCAAGATGACCAGGGAGCTGAGGAGGAAGTTTTAACTCTTGGGCTTTTTCTAACCTAAAAAGAAAGAATGAGAGAGAGAGAGAGAGAAAGCTGCCGCCAGAACAATTTAAAACAAAAACAAAAACAAAGAAATAGACAATCCCTTTAATCTGCAAAGTTGATTAATAGATTAAGGAAAATATAAAGTGTGTCTATTTGCCAATACTCCTTCTACAAAGGAAAAAATAAATAAATAAAACACATCTAACTTTCTAATAAGAGCTTCAAAGCAGAGCTGACCTGCATGTTCAGGTTGTCAGGAGATTGCTTCTTGCTGTCAGTGGAAAGTTTGTAGCCAGATTTCACACAAGGCCTTTGTAAAGTATTGCCAGGGAGAAGAAATGCATATGCGACACTTGTGCGCGCTTCCGCTAGCTGCATGGTTGGGGGTTTCCGTGGAGGGCTGGAGATGGGGGCTCTGTTCTTATGCTGTCCCCCCTCTCTATGTACTAGGTGGAACTCTGGACTCAGGGCACCTGGGAGCTCCAGTGTGCATATGTGAAATTGACTTCCATGGTGGAAGTGGCCAACAGCATCCTTATTTTGAAAGTAGGAGCTCAAGAGGAGCCAAGGAAAGCGCCAACATGCCTAGCCTTTAGCACTGATGGGTCTCGCAACAGTGCTCTCGGGTGGGAAGCAGCAGGGTCCGAGAACCAATTCCAAAGTGAGACTGGGGGCAGGGGTGGGAGGGAACAGAAGAAATGGGCTTGGAACAGAGTGAGCATGTTTTGATGTTTTTAAAGCAAAAAAACAAATGAGTCCCTGTCAAATATTCCTTGCTAATCATCATTTGCCCTCAACGCTGTAAAATTAGCATTTTCCCCTCCTATGAGAGGGATAAAAGAATTGGTTCGCTGTGACTAGGAGGTGCTGAGTGACACTTGTCTGAGTAGGATAGGTTCTTTGGGCCTTTTGACTTTCTGTCTTAGGCATTTTAACTAAAATCCTACTATTGCTGTTCTCTTGCTTGCTCACTCTTGCTCTCTCTCATTTATTATTCCCTGTAACTCTAAACCCGATCCCAACACACACACACACACACACACACACACACACACACACACACACACAGAGAGAGAGAGAGAGAGAGAGAGAGAGAGAGAGAGAGAGAGAGAGAGAGAGAATTGTCCCTCTCAGAATGATACACCCTCAGACCTACAAGGCCCTCATTTAATTTCATATTATAAAAGAATCAACCAATACATCAAGTCAGGGCAGAAGGAAAGCCCTCTGTCACCCACTCTCACTTCCTCCTCCTGGTATCGAGCAGCATATAACTGGATAGAATTACATTAAAATATGCTACACATCTGCTTCTGGTGGTTAATTTGGCTTCTCTATAGTGAAGTACTAATGTTTCTATGTCAATCAATTGGTGCAATGTTCCTGCCCAAAAATCACTGGGAGTGTGGGTGAATGGTAAAACTCTATTTTCAGTGAGTATAAAGTGAAATTGGGCAAGAAAGAAAAGAAAAGGAAAGGAAAGGAAAGAAGAGAGAAAACTTGCAAGTTATCAACCAAAGCCTGCTGTAACGATGAAAAACAAAGAGAGAGCAGGAAGGGAAATGGAGCCGGCTGGAGAAAGGCAGCAGGCGCTTCAGAGGACCCAGGGGAAGACTTACAAATGGCTCCATCAGAGCAGAAGGAAGCCGGAGCATCAGAAGGCCAAGTGCAGCTGAGAGGAAGAGCCAATGAGAAAGTCAACAAGGAGCTGGTCCAGATGGGCCTGGCGGGATGAATGCTGAGGGCTCCCAGCTCAATGGGGAGGATGGCTGCGTCGGGAGAAGACAGATTGAGCTTAGCTTTCCTAGGAAGTACCCACCGTGGCTGCAAAAACAAACTACTGGAAGGAAAGACAAGATTCTGTAAGTCACATTTGCCTCCAAGAAGAAGAAGACAGAAGGAAAGAAACCAGGGTGCTCCAAGAGACAAAACCACTAACCAGCCATCCCCAGCCTCTGCATCAATGTTGACCCCATCACTGACCACAACTGCTACTATGTGCCTAAAGCTTTCTCCCACCAGCCTCGGGATCCCTGATGCCATAGTTCAGAAATACTTGCACTGCTCTTTTGATTTCCTGACCATGGGGTGCAAAGCTTAGGTGGACTTTTCTATATATTTGGTCCACATGGCCTGAGCTCCTCAAGGCTCAAGAGACCACTCACTTTAGTGGCCACTGTAGCCCTAGAATCAGAAACATGACTTCTACTGGTTTCTCTCTCTCCCTCTCTCTCCCTCTCTCTCTCTCTCCCTCTCTCTCTCTCTTTCTCTCTCTCTCTCTTTCTCACAAACACACACATACCCACACACACACACTCACACTTGCTGATAATGCATATAAACCCAGTGAAAAACCTTGAGAACTTAAATGGGGGGTGGGGGCGGCAGGGAGAATGGGACATTTTCACATGTGTGGCTGGGAAGGAGCCCTCATCAAACTACTACACTGCTATACCTGACCCTTCATAATACAGAGGTCAGATATGGCTGTGAGTCCCAGAGCAAACCACTCAGAAACTCTGCCAGCCACAAGCTCTTCAAAGTTTAGCTCCATGTGTCCTCATGACAGCCTGCTAAGGTGAGAACTAGGGTAGATTTCTGAGTGGGAACAGCAAAGCCCAGAGGTTTCAGTGGTTTGTCTGTTAGGAGGTATCTAGGTCCCAAGTAGAACACCTGCCTGTCTTCTCATTCCAAATGCCTCCACACTGCCACAGTCCTGCTGGATCATAAAAGGAAAAATGAGATAGCCTTCTAGAGCAAAGTCAACAAAAGCAGGGCTGCCAAATCTGTCATGAGAATATAGGACACCCAGTTAAACCTCCACCTCAGATAAGCACTGTCCTGGTTTGCTTCTGTTGCTGTGATAAAACACTGACCAGACCAACTTGGGGGAAGAACAGGTTTATTTGGCTCACAGGTTACTGTCCATCACTGGGGAAGACAGGACAAGAACTCATAGCAGGATCTTGAAAGAGGAAACCACAGAGGTGCTGCTGACTAGCTTGTTCCCTGGTTGGCATTCAGCTAGCTACCATTCTCATATAGGTCAGGCCCAACTGCCTAGGGATGGCACCGCCCACAGTAGACCAGGCCCTCTTATGTCAATTAGCAAGTCAAACATGATCCCAGGCCAGTCTGATCTAGTCAATTCCCCAGTTGAGGGTCCTTCTTCTCAGATGACTGTATGTGTGTGTTAGGTTGATAGTTGAAGCTGACAGTGACAGGCAGCAGGTCAATCTGAGTATAGCCCACTCAATGGGTGGGAGATGCTTGAGTTAAAGCCGTGGGCTGTTTATTTGAGAAGGAAGATTAACCTGCTGCGTTGCCTGGGCCACCCGGAGCAGGTGGACTTTAACTCTCCCTATCTGTCTTCCAACCCAGGGAGGAAGCCCTGAGAACAGGTAGAAGATGCCTGATGGCTTTGGTGATGCCCTGGGGCCGGGCATTGTTGGCTTTTCATCTTTCCTACAGCTCTCTTCGCTCCTGTTATCTCTCAGGGCTCCTCCCTACAGAACTGGGGCATAGCCATCATTATTCCCAGATCACTGCCAAATGAACTGCCACTGAGTTTAAAGTGACTTAGAGAAGTGAATGACAGAGCCAGGGCAAGGGCCTTGGGTTGCAGGCCAGCACTCCATTGAAAACGACAAATTGTGCGGCGAGTGGTCTCCACGGATGAAGCTAAGTACCCTCAGCTCCTCTCCTAACAGCACGCGCTGCAATTTCCTCTTCGCATTTAGGGTCCAGCGTCATGAAACGGTTAAACAAGTCAGAGGATACCAGCTTCTCCTCTACGCATCAGGGATGTAAACTACCAAACACACAGACCTGTTTGTAGCCAAAGAGAGTACAGGGCCCAAGTCCCTTGCAGAGGCCAAAAAAGCTCAGACTACAAATATTTGAAAAGAAGTTTCCAGATGAGGCATAATGGTTGCCCTCCTTGTCATCTTCCAGCTCTATTAATTGAGCTGATGAAGTTGGTTTTGTCTGGGGTGCACGGCTGCGAGGGACTCTCCTGCCATCAAGGCTTTATTCCTGTAAAAGGCAAAGATAATATGGGCTGGGTATTCTTTCCCGACATATAATTCATTTAAGTCAGAAATGTTCTCAAATGGCCTCTTTTTTGTTCCCTGATCTCCAAGTTTACATGCACCATGATCCAAGAAGATATAAATTGCCATTGGGAAAAGGGGGCGGACGGCTCCCTCCCAAGACACAAACACCAAGGTTTCATTTTCCCCGATACTTTTATTTTGCTGCTAATAAAATTGGGTGGTTAAACCTCCATGGTAGAGTATGAATATAACACCAGAGTTAAGCTTTAACACCAGCAAAAACTCTATTAAAATGTTGCCCCAGAGACGGGGAATTTGAATGCTCGCCCTACAGGTCCGGTTGGGCCTGAAAACTGAGAAGAGGAACTTCCTAAGTCTTGCTGAACAGGCCACACAGATGGGTTTTATTTTATTTTATTTTTTTTAACTTCAAACTAATTTCCTCATGGAAAAGGGGGAAAAGAGGAAGAAAGGAATCAAAGAATGCTGATTTGTGAGAGGAGAGGCAGTAAGTGGAGTGGGAGGAGAGAGAAGGAGCTGGTCATGGAATTCAGGCTGTAGCCTGCAGAGTAGAAGGAAGGCACACAGTGGCTGCCTGTGAGCTGGGTCCAAGTATACAGCTGGGGATATGGGGAGATGGTCCAGTCAGTAAAGTGCTTGCCACACAAGCTTGAGGGCCTGGTTTGGATGCCCAATAAACAATGTTAAAGCAAGCAAGCAAGTGAGAGAGAGAGAGAGAGAGAGAGAGAGAGAGAGAGAGAGAGAGAGAGAGAGAGAGAGAGAGAGAGAGAGAGAGAGAGAGAAGGAGAGAAAGGAAAGAAGGAAGGAAGGAAGGAAGGAAGGAAGGAAGGAAGGAAGGAAGGAAGGAAGAAAATCTAGGTACAGCGACTCACATCTGTAATCCCAGAGCTGGGGAAGTGAGCACAGGAAAGTCCTTGGGGCTCACTGGCCGGTTTACCAATCACTGAATTCCAGGTTTAGTGAGCTATGCCTCAAAATGATGACCTGCATTCACACCTTTGTGCACACATGAAAACATCAGCACAGGAATATGCACATATACAGGGACTGGAAGAGCTGCTTTCAGAAGGAATCATGAGGCTGGAAGGATGGCTTAGTGGTTAAGAGAGCTTTCTGCTCCTGAAGAAGACCTGGGTTCAGTTCCCAGCACCCATATCAGATGGCTCACAGCCAGCTATAAATATAGATTCAGGGTACTGTCAGCCTCTCCAGGCCTCCTTCAAACATCTAGATGCACATGGTGAACAGGCAAACACACAAAGTCAAACTCACACACAGAGAGAGAGAGAGAGACAGACAGACAGACAGACAGACAGACAGACAGACAGACAGAGACAGAGAAATTAAAAGTTGAAAGAATAAGAAATCCGTTCAGTTGAAGCATGATACTCCTGACTTCTAGAATTTTCTCTACCTTTTAGGTACATGGGCCACAAGCCACCTGAGCCAGTTTCAGCTTCAGAAAGTAAGTGTATGCTAGTGGGTTTTGGCCACCATGATGTACCTGGGAGACTATAGCTAATGAATACAAGAAACCACTAAACTTGTTTGTACCTAATTTTATCACTCCTAAAAATTAACATTTATCAAATAAAAATAAGAATTCCAAGAATAAACAAGAAAAAGTTGCTTTAAATAAAGCAGGCTTACATTTTATATTATGCAGCCAAAAGGTTAAAAGTTAGCAAAAAATTTATTAAAAGTGGTGAAGATTTTAAAGAAATTCTTATATAGACTCAAAAAAAATTACTGTTAATAATGACTCAGAAGCAAGTGATGACTGACAGCAATTTATCAAGCCTTTTCCTGTCTTTGAGAAACAACCCTAACAATACCGTGAGACAGCCTGTGTGCAGAGCGAGTGACTGTTCAATATACATTTTACTAACACAATCAATGAATTTAGCAAAGACATGTTTAAGAAGAGAGTATTTGAGGATTAGGGCAGGTTTGAGAAATGAAATGGAGGATAAGCTAACAAATCTATCAGAAATAAGATCAACAACTTAAAATTTAAACCAATCTTAAGCATATATTTGAACTTGGATATGCAGAAATGGTGAACAAGTCCCTGAGGGTCAATGATACGCTCACAGGACCAACAGCCCTATAGACAGTTAAATTACTCAGAAAGCTGGGGAATTTATCAAACATGAATTTCAAGTGGATTCTGGCCTCCAGGAAAAAAATGAAAGTGTCTGTTAGTGTACGTACAAAATAAATGTTTTCTGAAAACCCTCCCTAATATATATATCTACGAATTGGCTAAGGTTTGTGATTTACCCAAAGTAAAAAGAAAAGACTTTTTGCTTTGAAACAAGTTGACTGGGTCAAAGATATACACAAATGTTTACAAACACTAAAGAAAAATCTTTTAATGCAGCTATTGACTAGACAAATGCAAACCAAAGAAAGAGTTTATGACCTTTCACCTCTCCTGGTGTACTCCTAGTTACCAACTCCATTGTGAGGATATTAATATCCATAGATCTCACATACGGAGGGAATTTGTACAAACCCATCATAAGTTATGGACAACAGTTGCAACAGTCTGCTCATATTCGTTACAGCAGAAGGTTTGCAATGGACCACACCAAAGCCTGAAAAAGCCCTTAGAAACATAGGCAGTATTTAGTTCATAACCTCAATATTTAGTTTATTGATCAAAAGAAATATTAACTTCATCTACTCCTGACAGATAATTTGTCAAAAATATTTTAAATAACAGCATTTTTTTTTTAAGCTAAGATAACTCAGGAAATTATTCGTCTGCCCTTGGGCTACAGAATTTAAGGTCAAGTTCCCCGACAAAGAATGTTGAACACCATGGTCTCAAAGCCGCATCCCCCTCATTCTTCCCATGTAATTGTAAGGTGCCTACCCTTCCCATCGTAACACAGATGAGTGGGCACAATGTTCTAGAACATTCTGCCTGTCCCAAGAATCTTAGAAATAGGGTAGTGGTGGTGGCGGTGGTTTTGTTTGATTGTTTGTTGTCTGTTTGGCTTTTGTTTTTTTTAATGTTTACCTTATTAGCCTGCTCTTGTCACATGAATTCATAAGGCCAATTTTTTTCCCCAAAGGTAGGTCCCACTCACAAACTACATTGTGCTGTCAAAGGATCTAAGAGTATTTGGGAGCCTAGAAATGGGGCCGGCTGCCTGGAAGACACTTGCTGACCATGGCTAGCTTGATTTCATTGTCAGCACTGCTCCAATAGTCAGCATATGGACATCCTGCCGTTGTTGTCAGTCAGGGTTCAGAGCAAATCCATCAGCTGGGGTGTCTGGACTGGACAGCTCTGTGGACACCAATACACACTCCTGGGCCTTGATTCTCATGAGGGTTCCAGTGCCCAAAGCCAGTATAATCTAAGTGAGATGCTAGCCCTTTAAACAGCATGCATTTGCACTGAGGCTTGGCTCTGACTCCATGGCCAGCCCTGACCAGACCACTGTACACGGCATGGCAGGCCACCCTTCAGCAGTCACCATCTACAAGTGTGTGTCAAAAAGCAGGTTTGTTTGTTTGTTTGTTTGTTTGTTTGTTTGTTTTGCATGGGGTGATTCACCACCCATTGTCCCTCCTTATATGCGATAGATGCTAAGGAAGCCTATGGGTTGTCATCTACACTAGCTTAGTCCTGTTTCCTCCGATGTCTTCCTACCATGGCAAGGAAGCCAGGCACATCTGAGCTCCAGACAGTGGCTGGCGCAGCAGCCTAGCAGTTCTTTCTTAAGTGCCATGTACACCTCATCAGGACCATAGACAAAAACAAACAAACAAACAAAAGCAGAGACAGGACAGTCTAAGCACCAGGATTCTCCTTCCATATGTCCCTCTGAGCTGCCTTTTCTTCAGGAAAAATACCACCTAGACTGGACTTGAACCCACTTACATGACCTTGTTTAACCTTGATCAACCCTGCAGTCACACCCTGCAGCAATGAGAGAAGGGGCTCACCATATTAATTTGGGGCGGGGGGCAAAATTTCCCTGCATTATGCTACACCCTACCTTCCTGCTCCCTTCCTGGGCTATTGCCTGATTGACTAATTTGGTTTGGTCTTTATGAGTCAGAGTCTCGCTCTGTAGCCTGGCCTATTCTGGAACTTTGAGGGCAGCCCAAGCCAGCCTCCAATGTGCAACCATCCTCTGTCTCAGTTTCCCAAATAGTGGATTCACAGACACGCGTCTCCACACCAGCCTTCTCTGGCTTATTTGTATCACAGAAAGTTCATTACCAAATTGGCTGCTGTCTCAGCTGGAAACATCTGTGTGGAAATGACAGCCGATGACACCCCAGCTGCGAGAGGGATCAGAGGGGGTCCACCACAGAAAAACACCAGCAAACTCACGTGGGCGTATTTCACGTTACACAGCCCTCACACCAGCGCCGGAGTCTTTGATCCTGGAACTGACTCTGTACGAGAGGCTTGGGAGGTATTAATCAATGAATACAGATTAATTTATGAGATGAGAAGATGCAGAGCAAGTCACCCAAGGTCACACGGCTAATTACGGCCCACGTCTTGCGACGAGGAGAACATACTCCTTCGAGTACCCCTTGCTGTCCCCTGTGCAATGAGGGGATGCCGGGAATACGATTTCACAGCAGTTCCTTTGACTTAAAATGCGTTTATCATCTCGCATAAGTTATGACCCCAACTTTCTCACACGAAGATCAGATCACAATAAAAAAACACACACACATCGCACAGGTGGCTAACATGATTTATTAAATTTTCTCAATTTTGTGTATTAGGAAGTTCCTCCCCACAGGAAAATTTTCCAAATATTGAAAACATATGTACATAGGACAAAGCTCGAGGAAGAAAAAAAAGGCTTATTACAATACATCACACATAATAAATGTGTTCTTAACAAAGTCTGTATGAACTTTAACATCAATCAAGAGTGGAGGCTGCTTGATTCCGTATAATTAACCAGGAAGTCATATTACAAGTGATAAATATCACAGACAGTAAAGTGGAGCAAAGGAATATTGACCTTAAGTGCTCATTAAAAATGCAGGGTTTTTGATGGTCCTCAATGCAATCATTACTCAGTTAATTGAAGGGTCAAGTTTCCCAAAGATTAATAATTAGACGTCCAGTGGCCTGTGCTCTGGAGGGTTGATAAATGCCAAAAGAGGCCCCATTGGGGGTTCCTGGACTTCAGAACCTCGGCACTTTTAGTTCTTATTGTGTTTGAAAAACTATGGACCTTAGGAAAAGAACAGATCCCTGCTGAGATGGAGCCCTGAGGAGTCTTTGAAGAGGGTTGGTAAGACCACCCTTGACTTGGCCAGTAAGAGTGCAGGTCATCCCTCTGCACTCCCAGACCCTCCCTCCAGGTGGCCTCAGGAGCTCCAGGATAAGCCCATTATGGTGTCCATGACCTATAGTTCAAAAAGTTTTGATGCTAACCCCTGCATTCTTAATGGGCACTTAAGGTCAATATTCCTTTGCTCCACTATCCTGTCTATGATGCTTATCACTCATAATGCTAAACTACCATGTGGTACAAACAGGTGCCACCCCACCCCCAACCCCCAACCCCCACCCCCTGCCCTCACCTCTGGCTCAGCCTCCACTCCACCTTCTTTACATCAGCATGCATGTCTTGCTAGTCAGGCAAGGCAACCACCTTCCTTTTTCCTTGGGAGCCTGGGAGCTCCTCACAGTTTGGCTGCTGTCCTTTCCTCCCTCTACTAGCCCAGTGTCCTGTGACTGAGGTGTAATACCTGCTGTGTTGGAGATAGGACACACAGTGGGTTGGGTAGATGTCTAAGCCCATGTTTGAGTAGAAGCCATGGGATGGGGAGAAAAAAGAACAAGGAAGAAATCAGCCAGAGAGGTGTCTGTCCATTTGATACATCACAAAGAGCTCAGAACGGAAACAAGCATACAACAGTAAGGGTGAAATAACCATAGCTTGCTTCCTTCCAGAACCATTGTGGCAACTCACTAGGGGGAGGGGGGGATGGTTGGTAAAGAACAGTAGGACTAAAGGCTGAAAAGGCAGGAAAGATGCAAGAGTACCAAAGAAGAATGCACATGGAGACTCTGAGGGGTAAGGAGATAATAGATGGGTATGTGGGTGTGTGGGTATGTGCGTACGCGCTCTCTGCTCACCAAACACTCCGGTGAGCTGGTGTCCATGTGGAGACCAGAGGAAGACATCAAATGTCCTCTATGGCCCTCTATCTTGTTCTCTTGGGACAGGATCTCACTGGACTTAGCTTTCCAGCTAGGCTGGTGGTCAACAGACCCCAGCAATCCTCCCGCAAGCACCGAGGTTTCAGGCTGGAATGGCCACGCCCTAACTTTTTACATCGGGGCTGGGGATCCAAACACAGGTCTTCATGTCTGCACAGTGAGCACTCTTACCCACTAAGCCATCTACCCAGGCCAAAGATCGTTTATTTTATAACTTCTGCTTTACCATGTGTTCCAGATTTTCTAAAAATCAATCTGTGATGCTGGAGGGTAAGGGAAGAAGTTTGGAGGGTCTGCCCACCCCCGCTGTGACCCAACAATAGGAGCACTGTAAACTCCAAAGGGACGGTATGCTCTGAGCCTGAACGCTGGCAGCCAGGAATCCACAGCATGCGTGGAAGAAACAGCACTGCCGAAGAGGCAAAGGGAGGTGCCAGAGCCAGAGCCTCCCAGCCTCTCTCCTCCTCTCTTTGCTCCCTATTCCTCAACTCTAGTCTTCTTAGCCCCAAACCCAAGTGAGCCAAAGGTCACAGGAGGAGGCACTCATGAGACAGACCCTCCACCATCACCCTGACTTCCTCCCGTGTGTGTCTAGCCTCTCTCAAGGGCATCACCTTGAAGCAGTCAGCAGCTGCCAGCCTGCCTTCTCATTTCGCACCTTGGCTCCCCGCCCCCACCACCCCTAGTCATGAGACCCGAATGCTTCTGCTGAGGTCCAGCCTGAAGCAGTCTTGGGACCAATTCTTCCCTCGGGCCAGCCAGCCTTCTTATTTATGATTCCGGCCCAAAGAGCCCACTGTGAATTTTCACTCTGCCCTCCCCAAGACACCCACTAATGAGCCCTCTTTACTGTTCACATACTTGCACCTCTTCAAGGCTGGGGCATTTCCCAGCCCATTCAGAAAACTCTTCTTAAGATAGAAGAAGCTGGGGTGCTCCGTGGGGGTGCAGGCAAGAACCTCCCTCCTCCCCCCATGTCTGGCATCCCTGAATAGTCACATGGCTCCTGGCAGCATCAGGTCTCAAGTTGAAACCAAAGCACAATAAATGACCCTCCAACAGCCTCGCGTTTCTGTCTTGTTTTTATTCTGCTCCTTGTCTTCACTGTGCTCAGCCCATAGCGTGGCAAGAGGTCGCTTTTATATGCGGGAGCAGCACCAAACTGTTTAGTTTTTAAATGACACTACTGTTTAAGACCCCGTAATTTTCAGAAGCTCTGATTTAGTGTTGTGACAGTCGGCAGGACTCATTTCATACCCCCAAGAAGAGCCAGTCCAAGTGTTAAATAAACATGAGGCTCAACTCCATTATTTTTTTCCAAAAGTGCGAACCCTGTGTTACTCTAACGATTAAATACTGCTCCGCACACAAACAAGCGACTGTCTCGTGACTGTGACTGCTTCTGCCCATAGCTTCATTTCATGTAGTAATTATTTTGTGTTCAGACAAAGACTTTAATTAGGAGTCATAAAGGGATTCTGAAGAGTGAATAAGTAGTTTCATCAAACTGATAATAAACAGACATTTCTAGAACAAGAAGCCACCCGCGTGCAAGCCTTAACGAAGCGGGAACCCACAAAACACCAACTAAACCAGTTCCATAAGGACTGTTTGAGGAGGTCACAGGACAAAACGATTGTTCCACACACCTTCACATCCTGAAAGAGGAAATGGAGTAATTGAAGTCTGGTGGGTAGTAAAGGTTGAAACTTGCCTCTGAATGTGAAAAATAAAAGCCTTTTAATCCTGAGCTCCCAACACTAGTGACTAAAAATTGTTTGATTCTTTGAAATGACAGCACAAAAGTAAAAGACATAGAAATGTAATGGCGTCTAACTCAGAGAAGGCATATACATGTGTACTTCATGACAATGAGTCTGGAAGAAGGGAGACAAAAGAAGAGACAGCAAGTTTGCCATGTCCACACCCCTCCCACACACACACACACAGAAGTCACCATTCTGGGCACTCTGACAGAGAAACTGGCTCTCCCACATTCTGGGAAGTAACACATCTTTTCAACAGGCTCTCTGGGAATGCTGAAACAGATCTCCCATACAGGTAGCTTCTGGATCCAGGTGTCCTATCTGACACCTGTCACCTCTGTCCGTCCCAGTGGAGGTGGGAAGTGAGCCTGAAGTGAGCCCTGGGTGGTATACACTCATGTTTACAGAGCCCCAGCTCAAAGGACATATAGTTGGTCAATAGCCTGTTCTGAGCTATTTCCACGAGTCCTAAGTTCTCAGAACCAAGGAGTTTATTTCTTTTTTAAAATTTAATTAATTTATTCAGATTACATCTCAATTGTTATCCCATCACTTGTATCCTCTTATTCCTCCTTCCCTCCCACTTTCACCCTATTTAGGCTGTTTCCATGTTCTGGCTATTATGACTATGAACATGGTTGAGCAAATTTTCTTGTTGTGTGCTGGAGCATCTTCTGGGTATATTCCAAGGAGTGGAATAGCTGGGTCTTGAGGAAACCCTACTCCCAGTTTTCTGAGAAAGCACCAAATAGATTCCCAAAGTGGTTTATAAGTTTGCATTCCGAGGAGTTTCTTAAAGAGCATCTTCCCCAGGTTTTCTGAGCTGCCAGAGGCCCTGCTAACCATAGCTTTCTATTTAATCTATTAGTTTCATCCCAGAGATCACCTGCTCAGGAAACCACCTTCTGACCAGTGGGATGGGCTTCTTCCACACTACCAGAGATCTTGTGACTGTGGTGTCCACACTCTGTGGAGCACGCACTGTTCTGATATACGGCCCTGTCACACTCAAACCAGGCCTTGTGTTCCTGACCTGCGGATATCAAGTAGCAGGTCAAAAAAGCCTCTAAAATGAATGAGATGGATGATACAGTGTGTCCTTCAGTCTCTGGTACCTGGGGACATTAGATTTGCATAGAGAAGAGAGACAGAAGCCTGTGTGTGGTATGTACTGTGTGAATATCACCCATGTCCGTATGGTATCTGCTCTTGGTTCAGCTTCCTAAGAGACAGTTTTACACAACAGAGACCACCCTGTGACCTTGCCACTCCAGAAAAAACAGTCTTAGACAAACACAGTTGACATGGGTAGGTCCGGTGCTAGGATGACCACAAGATAAGAGGAACTGGCCTGAGGACCTGGCCATCAGGCTGCAAGCTGGTTAGGGACAGCCATTCTCCCACCTGAGAACTTACACTGTGCATGTAGATTGATGGGGAGGATGGGAAGGAGGCATAGATTTGGCACTAAAGGGCTGCTATGGCTACACGAGCTGGCAATCAGCTCGCAGGGATGTCATGGCAGCTTCCTGGAACTCTAGGGCTGGGGGTAGAGACAAGCAGATCCCCAGAGTTCATTGGCCAGTCAGTTTAGCCCATCAGTGACCTCTGGGTTCAGTTAGGGACCTTATCTCAAATAACAAGATGGTGAGTCACCTGACATCATTCTCTGGCTTTTACACACACACACACACACACACACACACACGCTCATAAAACACATGCTTAGGTACACAGCAGCACACCCACATTTTAAAGAGCATGAGCACTTACATGGGTGATGGTGAGTCAGGCCCAGGACTGCTAGTTCCTGGTTTCATGCTTGTGACAAGTAAGATAATCCCACAAGAAGCAAATCACACCTACTATGCCTAGGAGCACAGTCAGGATTAAATGAGATAGTATAGGAAGTATGTTCCTGTGTCCAGCTCCCAAGACTTCCATGGTAGAGCTCCCCTTTCTGCCTGAGCCTTGTGTCATTTTAGTGAGGTGGCTGCCCGACTGTAAGGATATCCTACAGACACAGTCTTCCAAGGCCATGTGTATAACAAACATGAATATGAAAAAGCACACAACCTATGTGCCATTCAGAAGAGGCCCGGGGGAGAAACAGCCCTTCAAAACTCACAAGTGCTCACCAACCATGCAGCTGCCAGGATAGTGAGGTTTCAAAGCATAGTGACCAAACAAGGGGACAGTTTGCAAACATGTATGGAGCGCCTGGTTGTTCGGGAGATAAAAGGAGATCGAGACAGATGAATACATTGAATGGGAGTGCAAAAGCCGACACAGGTACGTGCCTGTGGATACAAAATAAGCTCTTATTTTTTTTTCCCTTTATGATTTTGCAGTGGTTTCAATATTCCACTTAGGATTTAGAGTCACTGGGGGCTCAGGAGATGGCTTAGTGGGTAAAGGGCTCCCATGCCCTTGGAGTCATGAAGATCTAAGTTTGGGTCCCCAGGACCCAAGGAAAAAATCCCAGTGTTGGGGAGACAGAAATGGGGATTCCCAGGGCTTGCTGGCCACTCAGGCTAATTGCCTTTGTGGCCCCCAAGTTCAGTGAAAGACTGTGTCTCAAAAAGATAATAAGGTGGAGAGCAACAGAAAAAGACACGTAACATCAACCTCTAGCCCATGGGCACATGTGCGTGCATATGCACATAGATTTAACGCCAAGAGACAATTCACCTACAATAAAAATAAAAGCTTTGCACTTGCCCCTCAGTAACAGAACAGGTTTCCTGGGGTGAGGCAGTATCATAAGGACAGTTCAAATGAAAAAAGGAAACAGTCTTGATGCCATGTGTGCACACATAGATAAGACATGGTTACAGTCATATTGCTGGCTTCTTTGACCTCTGAGCTGTTCCAGGCTGTGGCTGAGCCCCATGGACATGTAGCATACACAACACCCACACACATACACAAACACACACACACACACACACCACCACCACCACCACCACCACCACACAGAAGGGGGGGCAAACATACCACAGGCATAACTAGGACTCAGAATAAAGAGCAAAACGTAGTCAGGACAAACACTACACAATGGCGCCTCTCTTCACGGAACATCAGCTGCCAAGTGTTTGCACTTAGGGGCTCGTCTCCAGTTGGGTGAGAACGTCCGTGTTCCCGCGAACTAGACTAAAACTCCATGTGGCTCCACTTTTATGGGCAAAGGCAAAGCCAGGTGGTTCTGGAAGGAGTCCCGCAGCCAGGGCCCTCCTGTGGCTTCTCGGATGCTTCAGATGTTTTCCTAAAACAAAATTGCAAACATGAATCTCGAAAGCAAGCGAACTTGCATACCGCGCACGCCAATTACAGGCTTGTCATGTTCCCTTCACAAGCCCCAATTTCCAGCCATAAAAAAAAGTGCTTATGATACAAGTTTTTGAGCTCAAAAGAACCAATTTGAAGGGGAGGGGGTAGGGAAGAATCTGCAGATGTCTTTTGAGAGGTCTTCAGGGAAAACAATCAGATATAAATCACAACTATTCCTGGTTTTGATCATAATCCAGTGACTTTCTGTCCTCAAATTATTTCTAAATTGTAAGAGAATCCTTTCTAAAGTTGTGGGTAGAAGTTTCCTAGGAGGCAGAAAAGCCATGCGGGACTAGGAAAATGCCCTCCCAGTGTTTGAGAAGGGGCCTCTGAGTGGGCACGCACACGCACACAGGTTCTCCGGCACCTGAGTACGTTATCCTTGGTTTTAAACGGAAGCTCAGCCTGGCTGTTCTTAGGAATATTCAGCCATAGCCTTAAGAGTATTTAAACAGTTTGTGTGTGGTTTAATATAGCTATATGCTCTCTGAGAAGCCTCACACTCTGGTTTGACACATCGGAAGAGTGAAGATCTACAGGGAAATGTAGAATCAAGAGCCAAAAGACACTGGGTTACAGTTCATGGGGATTTGCAATTTAAGCATATGATGACTGGAAAGGAGTTGGAGATGCAGCGGGGAAGGTATCTTTCCACCTCTACATCTGCAAGTAGGTTAATTAAGTCACCAGCGTTCGGCAGAGAAAAGTGTAAAACACAGCGATCAAATGAACCTTTCTCCAGGGTTACACAATTTATAACCAAACCATCCTCAGAGGAGGAGCCGCTACTGCCTGGCTTCCAAAGAGAAGGCTCTTTGGAAGTTTAGCGTCTCAGGAAAGAGGGGGCTGAGGTAACACACACACAAGCTATTCACAAGTGAGAGAAAGAGCCTTATCCTCAGAGGTCCATGCTATGCGAAGAAGGAAACAGGCCACCAAGCAATGGGTGCATCCTGACCCCTGGCCCTGTGCAGCTTTCTGTGCCTGTTGTATGCTCATCACTAAAGCTCAGAGAATAGGCTGCATCACCAGGAGGAAGTCCAAGGGCACAGGGGAGCTGTGGCTCAGTGGCTGACTGACTGACTCCCTCTCGGTCTCACACCTTAGAGGGGCTGCAGAGGGATCCTGCTAGTCTCACTGCTGAGCCTCTCTCCAAGGAACAGAAGACTCTGTGCTTCCAGCTGGCACCCACCCAGACGGATAAAACACACGGAAGAACCTGAGCATTCCCTTTGAAAGCCATAGCCTTTTCCTGCAGAGCTACCTAAGATAAGATCGCAGCTTGAATCTAAAAGTCCCTTGAAGGTCAGTGTGGTAAAAGCTTAGTCCCCAGTGTGTGGCTTTACAGAGGTGGCTGGATCGTAAGGGTTCTGACTTCTTCAGTGGATCAACAACCCATTGATGGATTTATAGCCAAAGGAGCTATGTGGAGGTGGGATCTGGCTGGAGGAAGTGGATCAGTGTAGTGTTCCTTTGAAGAGTACAGCTTAGCCAGGCCTTTTCCAGTCCTTCAGATTCACTGATTCCCGGCTGCTAGAATGTGAGTAGTACGTGTCCCCCCCACCCCCATGATATTTTGCCTTACTACAGGCCTGGAAAGATAGTAACAGTGACCATGGACTGAAGCCCCCCAAAACTGTGAGACAACGTAAGTCCTTCTTCTTTTTAAGTGCTTCGTGTCAGGTAATGTGCCATAGCAACACAAAGCTGGCAGATACAGCTGGGGCCCAAAACGAAGCCCTCATTTTTGCAGGTGGCAATGCCTAAGCAAGACTCCAAACGAGCCCTTCCTGGAGTTGGGTCAGCACACCCAGACCTCCAGCTGCCAGGCTGGCTTTTCCACTGGCCCTCTTCTCCTCCATGAGGACCGTTCCACTCTCCCTTTACCTGGGCAAGCCAGACCCCTGGGATCATAGGAACAGTGCTGGCTTAGAAGCAACTCAGCTGCAGGTCTATGTGGCAAGTCACTGTGTCACTCTTACCTTGTCTTCCCACCTGTGGCTATGAAGATGCTGTTGTGAACCTGTCAGACTCTGTGGGGCCTGGGATACAGCTCTGCAAGGAGTGGGGAAAAGGGAGGAGTTGAGTAAACTGGTCAAAGTCAAGGCATTCAGCCCTCTCAAAAAAAAATCCTATCTGAATATAGCCCTTTCTATTGTATAGGATATGTTTGGGAACACAGTACACTTTCTTCTAGATGCCTCTAAAATATAGTGGCCCCCAAAAGATGGCAATGTCTTACTCCCTGGGGCCTGTGAACATTGCCCGATACAGCAAAGTAGATTCTAAGCTGTGCTGAAGCTCAGGGACCTGAAACACGGATGGTACCCTAGATCTTCTGACTGGGCCTTCAGCGCCATCACAGACATGCTTCATAGAGACAGAGAGGCAGACTTGTGGCAATGGAAGCCGATGCTAGAGTGCCTCTGCCACGTGATCACTAGAGCCACAGTGGCTGGAAGAGGCAGAGAGAGCCTTGCCCTGGAGTCTGCAGACAGTGCAGCTCTTGCCTTGAGCAAGCTCTCTAGCTTCTAGAACCAGAGCAGGAAAGGATCGTTCCTTTTGAGCTTGTGGTGGCTTGTCATAGCAGCAGGACACTTCAGTCAGATCTACATTGGGATAACTCTTGCAGGAAGCCAGCATCACCCGGGCAGCTCCACCTGGAAGGTGACAATAGGCTGTGCCTGACATGACACCTTCCTGCCTACTCAAAGACACAGTTGCAGCATTTTATAAGCCCTGGTTGTCCCCCACGTGGAGGCCAGAGGCCAAATGGTGGGGCAAAGTCTCTGGGAGAGAGTAAGCTGACTTCAGGTAGCCGAACTAAGACTTTTATTCTCTTTTATGTTATTGTTTTAAGATGAGGTCTTGGGGCTGGAGAGGTGGCTCAGTGGTTAAGAGCACCGCCTGCTCTTCCAGAGGTCCCGAGTTCAATTCCCAGCAACCACATGGTGGCTCACAACCATCTATAATGTGATCTGATGCCCTCTTCTGGACTGCAGGTGTACATGCAGACAGAGCGCTGTATACATAATTAAAAAAAAAAAAAAAAAAAAAAAAGATGGCGTCTTGCACTGTAGCCCAGGCTGCCTTAGAATTTATGGCAATCTTCCTGCCTCAACTTCCAGAATGGAATGCTAGAATTAGAAGCATGTGCCACCGTACTCAACTTCAAACGTTCATTTTTTTTCACCCATTATAAAAACTGCTCCAGCCCATGCTGAGGCCTTCTGCTCTCTAGGGAAACTGGAGATAGAGGAGGTGCTTTCAGGGCTCTCCTGAGACTTCTGGAGTGAGGTTACATGTGAATGTTTAACAACTGACATCTAAAGGAGGGCGAGATAGGGTTCATGCACACCTGATTCTTCTCAAAGTCAGGTGAAATACAGACAGGTGTAGGCAGTCATCAGGAATGTAGCAACGGCAGGGGCTAAAATTATGTCTTTTTCTCCCTACAGAAATGACAACTTGAATATCCATCTTTCCCAGAAAGATGACAACGGAAGGAGAGCCGAAGAAATGAACTGTGCTGGGGAAGCTAGCACACCTCCTGTAAGGAGCCAAAGACGCAGCATGCAAGACTCCAGACAAAATCACAACAATGGCACGGCCAGGCCTAGGTACTAATGAGTGCCACACAGGACACAGAGGGGGTGCTGAGGATCCAGGGTGGTGTGTGCTCCAAGACTAGAAGCAAGCAGAGATCTCCAGGGTTAAGTTCCCGAGGCCCAACAGAGGCTAAAAACAATGTAAGGCTTTCCAGAGTTTCTTCAAAAGCTCATAAGAGCCCCAAGATCTCTACTGTTGAAGATGGGGTTTGGTAGGATGGCCCCTGTGCCACTCATAAGAAGATGCTGAGAAGGGAGCAAGATTAGATTTCTTGACTTCCTGACTATATCAGCAATACACCGCATATGAGGAGGAAGAGAAAAAAGATTCACATCTGCAGAGGAATGTGGGCTGTGATCAGGCAACAGCCAAATCGTACAAAGGGAGAAGAGAAGCGATAAAGAGACTGAATGCAAGCCACAAAACAAACAAACACTCCTTCCAAAATAGGGAGATGGCTCAGTAGATAAAGTGCTTGACACTCAGTCATGAGGACAGAGATCCTATGCAAAGTTGGATGTGGTAGCACACGTCTGAAGTCACAGCATGCCCATGGCAAGATAGAAGTCACAGACAGGAGCAGGTTGGGAATCTCAAAGGCCAGGGAACATAAAGTACAGAGCAGGCACCACAAAAGAGTCCCCTACTCAAACAAGGTAGAAGAAGAGAACAAACCTCTACATGAGTGCAATAATATGTCTGCACTCAGACATGAACAGACACATACACATACATACAACATACACACAAATATACAAACAGTTAAAAATGCTGTTTAAAATGTCAAAAGAATAAAGAAAGCATATGAAATAAGAACAGAGGCTTATCAAAGATCTAAACATCACAAGATGTGCTGTGACTAAAAATGTTTTCAATACGTACAGTGGGATGAGCACCAACAGGAACGTAGAGGGGATTTCAGAGAAGAGTTGAAAATTACTCCAGGTGCAAAGATTGGATACACTTTTTGAATGTATAAAACCTGCGACAAGGCATGGAGAATAGATTGAGAGGATCCAAGACATATCAGATCTGAGTCCCCGAAGCTGAGAATTGGAGATAAAACTGTATTAGATGATTTTAAATAAGTAATTCCTAAGAATTTCACAGAATTGAAGAAAGACAGATTCAATAGTAACCCATCAGAACAAATAAAACTATTTATGTCTAGACAGCATAGAAAAAAACACACCCAAAATAAGCAACTGCCCCAGCGGACAGAAAGAGAGATGCTTAGAAAGCAAAGATAGTTACTGTGTCAATGCATTTGTCACAGACAACAGGAGATCGCTGTAGAGTGCCCAGAACAGGGCTGGGTATAACCTTAGCCAAATAGCACAACTATCAGTTGAGAGAAAAAGAAAACACATAAAAACATTTTTAAAAACTGGGGAGATTGGCGAGATGGCTCAGTGGTTAAAACTGCTTCTCTCTCTTGTAAAGAATTGGCTCCAGGGCAATCAAACACCCTCTACTGGCATCAGCAGGCACCTACACACACACACACACACACACACACACACACACACACACACACACACACACACAAACACACAAACACACAAACACACATACAAAGACACACACTTAAAAATAAGTTGATTCAAAAAATTTTTTTAAACTACAATACTTCTGAGAAGAAAAAAAAAGCAAATGTGAAAGAAGCCCATAGGAGGTAAAAAACAAAAGTCAGTATGGAAATTAGTAAGATAATTAACAGTCAATTCAGCCAATAAATTTTATAAAGTGACAACTTTCCATATTTAACAAAAAGTTCATATTTAATAAAGGGTTGTAAAAATCTAAATAATAATACGTTAGGTAACGGCATATTTCATATATCTGCCATAATCTCTACTGTAATCAAAAGACAGGAAACACGTTCACTAGGTGTGGTAGCCACGCCTTCAATGCCAGCACTCTGGAAACAGAGGCTGGCAGAGCTGTGAGTTCAAAGACAGTCAGAGCTACATAGTCATAACGTGTCTGGGGGAAAATGGGTGGGGGGAAAGGAGAGAAAAATACAAATACTAAACAATTCTAGACCTTGCTAGAAAATCTTCAGTTTATTAAAATTTTAAGGCTAATCACCAAAAGAATAGAGTTGTAATCTATCATTTCCAAAGATGAAACAAATATAAAATAGAGAAATGTTCTGGTCATTTTTTTAAAACAATGAAAAAGAAAGCAAATAAATATAATGGGGTCTACGGAGAAAGAAGAAAATGGTATTAACAAAAATAAGATCATGTGGCAACACATAGGAAGGTATGTTAATTAACTAGTTAATACTAATAAATTAAACCCTACTCATTATAAGAACATGCTATCTAGCTAAACTGAGGATTTTTAAGGAATATAGATATATTTGACTTACGAAAATTCAAATGCAAAACCGCCCCAAAAGTTGATAGGAAAGAAGAAATTACAGCTTGCATATCATCCAACAGAAAAGGGTAGGATAGCTACTTTATTATACCAAAAATACTAGTTAATGCAAAAGTATTAGCACCCACACTGACACTGTGGTATGGTAAAAGTCATCAAGAGGACTTAATAATTTATGTAGCTTCAAAATGTAATATTAATTTCAAGCTGCCAGCTATCATGAAGGTTTATTATTATTACTGTTATCGTTGTTGTTGTTATTATTATTATTATTAGTTTTTTGAGACAGGGTTTCTCTGTGTAGTCTTGGGTGTCCTAGACTCACTTTGTAGACCAGGCTGGCCTCAAACTCACAGCGATCCACCTGCCTCTGTCTCCCAAGTGCTGGGATTAAAGGCGTGCCCCACCATACCCGTCCCACAAAGATAACTTTTTAAATGCACAATCACATTATTTATAACTTACAAAATAGAAACAATACAAAATGCAAAGTAGAAACTTCCCTTGTTAAAAACTACAACAACAGAAGACTTTAACAAGTCTTACTAATGCCACAAAAAAGAGCTTGCAAGCGCGGTTGGTTGGCCAATAAAAGCACTGGCTGCCCGAGCCTCACAGCCTGAGTTCAACCCTGGGAACCCACAGTGGAAGAACAAGTTGTCCGACACGTGTGTTATGACCTGTGTGTATTCTGTGTGTGTGTGTGTGTGTGTGTGTGTGTGTGTGTGTGTATACATGTGCACATCTGTATGTGCACAACAATGCTAATAACTAAAATAAAATAAGCCCAAGGGAAAGAATAGCTGTAAAATATTATAATTGCAATAGGAAAAGAAAATGAATTAATATTTGAAAACTAGTGAAGGGAGAGAGGACAAGAATCCCTTTGTAAATTTAAAGAAAATCTTATGGAGAAATATTCAAAAGGGTTTATCATGATAAGCAGCTGGGAAACGGTGGTCTGCCTTTTAATGCACCTGCTCATAGATGCCTATATCCTAATTCCCAGACCTGTTGCATTGTCCTCTCTGCTCAGTGATACACCAATGGGAGCTTGTAGGTAAGACCAATGTACAGGGCCTGGAGATGTGGAGGTTATCCCGAGTCATCCATGGCAGACCCAGGCTAAGCCCATCAGTCCTTCAAAGTGCACCCACACCCAGGGAAAAGGAAGGGGAAGCATAGTGTTGCTGACTTTGAGGCTGGATGAAGAAGGGTCTAAGAGCCAGTGGATGGAAATGGTTCCAGAAAGCAGGAAAAACTCAGAAATGGCTTCTCCAGGGGCCTCCTCAAAGGGAGCACAACTCTGCCTCATAAGTCACCTGACAGACTCCTGTCTACACAACTGCTCCGTGATACATGAACTTCAGACACTAAGCCTGTGTGATCTGTTTGACAACAGAAGTAGAAAACTAATATCCAAATCAACACTTAAAGTCATGTCCGTCACCAGACATCCTACCACATAAATGCCATTTCCATCTATAATAAAAACAAATGTCAAGTTTGTTTTTTATTATGAATAAAATATTAAAATAAACAAGAAATATACCTAAGACATATGCAGGAGATGCATATTAAGAGAATATGAAATGCTTTCAAAGAACACATAAGCAAGTCCTAAATAAATTAGAAAATAATCAGACAAAAATTAGAAACATCACCTCTCTAGCTGTCAGACCTGCCAAATTGAATTCAAAGTCAATGTAATTATAACTACAATACCAACAGGGCTTTCCATGAAACTTTGCAAGCTTATCTTTAAATTCAAAGGGAAGAGAGAAGGGTCAAGAATAGTCAAGAAAGCCTTGAAATACACCCTGAGTGCTTGCCCTCTCCAGCATCAAGGCTGTTAGGAGGCTCTGTTAGATAAGAGCAGGGCTTCCTACTGCACGGAAAGATAAAAGGCCAATCAAACAGAAAGGGTCAAAACTCATACGCAGTCTGTTTTCATTTATATGAAGTTGAAAGAAAGGCAAAACTAATGACTACATGTGAACACACACACTTAAGGAGGGAACTCTGGCCAAGACCAAGAGACAGGTTATTATAACAGTTGGGAAGAAAGAGAGGAAAAAAAAATGTGGCATTAGGGAGGCATGAGGAAATGGGCAGTTCTCCTTCACAGGGCTCTGTTTGTGATCTTATGCTACTGCCTTCTTAGAGTCCTTATGTGTGTGTATTTGTGCTCTGAATGTATGTATACATTTAACAATAAGATGCCAATAAACATCATGAAATTGTGACAGTAGGTTGCTTGTAAGAAAGTAGGGACACTACTTTATACTTTCTAAAGCCACACTAATAGATTTCAGACCTAACTAGAAAAATAATTTTTACGTTTTAAGAAAATAGTCGATAGGCATGTTTAACAGAGTCTTATGACAAAGAAAGGCTACTTAAACAAAAAGTACAGGATGTAGAGAAAAATTAATAATTTTGATAGCATTGGGCTGGGCTTTTAGCTCAGCAGCTGAGCACATACTTTGTACATGTGAGGCCCTGTGTTCCTGCTCCAGCATCACAGCTAGTTAATTAATTAATAATATTGATTTAACAATATGTGCTTCTCCAAAAACCGTAAACACAAAAATAGAAAGAAAAACCCCAGCCTGTGATAAAACTGTATGCAGGTACACATTAGAAATAAATTACTATGCTCCTATATGCATCGTCAATTTAAAAATTCTTGAGTTAAAAAAGAGACACATCAGTAGAAAAATGGCGCAGGTAATAAGAATAGGCAGTGTGCAGAAGAAGAAACTAAGTGACAATCAAAGCCCACATGTCCCTGTCCTGAGTAGTAGGAGACGGAATATTAGATTGGCAACCTTGTTTTATTGTTTTGGTTTGGTTTGGTTTTTAGTTTTTTAAGACACGGTTTCTCTGTGTTAGCCTTGGCTTCCCTGGACTCAATTTGTAGACCAGGCTGGCCTCGAACTCACAAAGATCCGCCTGCCTCTCCCTCCCAGAGTTCTGAGATTACAGGTGTGTGCCACACCCCCCCCCCCCCGACAATTGGCAACATTTTCTGAAACTGGGTAGTTACAACTTATGTCTAGGTAGAAGAGAAGAAAAACCAGCAAGAATCTTTATAGCTGCTTTGAAATGTGTGCATGGCCTACAACACATGGTTCAGAACGGCCTAGAAAAGCTAAGGACACTGGACCACAACACTTAGCCTGCACAAGTGCCTGTAGAAACTCTTGCTCCTGTGTATACAGGTCAGCAGGCAGCAAGTTTGGGCATTTATGCCCAAGTCTACACTGAGATGCTATTAGAAAGGAATAGAACTCAACCTGGATACGCACAAGTAGGAGATGGGACAGATTGTATCCATCATACAATGAGATACAGTCAATTATCTGGAATCACAGATCCCTAAAGCAATCAGGCTTATAGACAGTATGTTAGACTGACTGGCCAGTGAGCCCCAAAGATCCATTGGTCTCTGCCTCCCCAGCACTGGGGGATTTCAGACACAAGCCACCATGCTCATTGTTTTGTTTGGTTGGTTGGTTTTGTTGTTGTTGTTGTTGTTTGGATTCTGAGGGCTGCAAATCAGGTCTTTATGCTTACAAGGCTTTAGTCATACTCCTAGCCTGTACATTAGCATGCCTTTAAAACAGCGAGCCACGATCAGATAACATTAGTGAAACATAGGAAACATATGATGTAAAGTAAGAAATATGCCTAGGAACTGTGACCTCAAAGTGATTCTTAGGGCTGTGTCTGGTATGGAGGAGGGAGCTGTGCCCAGAGGAGCACACAGATTGGTTTTACCTACAGGAAAAGAATTGAATCAAATGACAAATGTGGGTGTTTTTGTCCAGTATTTTCTCTTCTTTTGGGAGATCTGAAGTACTCTGTAATTTTTAAAAGTGGCTTTTTATAGAGAAAACTACATGGGTACCTTGTAAACACAGATAGCACCTGTCTGTGACGGTGGATATGAATTTCTGCATGAAGACAGCCACTTGCTTTATGCCACAACCCACACAGTCAAGAAGGAGGGACCATAACACATTTCTCTCTAAACCCAGAAGGCAGTGTTTACGAAGCAGTTCAAACAGAAGGCATATGTATAGGTCACAGAGTCCAGGCTGCCAAAGCGCCCTGATTAATAACAGAGTGGGGAAGAAAAGTGGTAACCTTTTATGATAAATTATGGGCTGTGTGTCGGTGGCCTGGGGAATGGCAGGAGGCAAGTCACCATTCCCACCCCTTCCTTGTAAACCATAGAATGGCAGGCTCAGAGAGATGTGAGGAGGGGGGTCCATAGCCTCCTGGACCCCAGCCAGGGATCCAGTGAGTGAAGTCTGGGGGTCAGTCTTCCACTGCTGTCATCTGGGCCAGTCTGTGGAAGCTAACTTGAGGTGAAAGCAGAGCTCTGTGAGGAAACCTGCAGTTAAAGCACTTCTGCTCTATTGGGATAGAATTTCCTAGCAAGGAGCACTGGTTCTTGTGCCTGTCTCTGTCTGTCTCCCCAGAACGGGGCCTGCACTAGAGTGGGTGTTGGAAAGCTTTGGAAATAAATGGTTTTTGTTGATGTGCATGTTTTAACCCCTGTGAACATTAATGAGAGTTTTGTGTACATATTGATTGCTAAAGAGGCCTAAAGTTTAAAGCATTCATTCTGAATTCCAAGATGTTTGTCAATTCCTTCTAGGCCCTCGGACCTCATCAGCAGTTGGTATTTTGAACTCCTCTTCTCTGCATATTTTAAGAGAAGAAATTTAGGGTCCTCTCTAATCCAACTCTGTGCTCTGCAGCCAGCGTCATTTAACGGATACGTCGATATGCATCCATATTTAGGGGAGATGAATGGACACGGCCGAGCTTTGCCTTGGCAGCAGGCCTGGGCATCAATCACAGAGATGACTCTCGTGGACACATCAGCCATTTGGCGTCCTGGTCCCCTGCCCCCACCTCATATGGTTGAAGACACTTCCAATATATCAATAGCGATCTGTGTCCAGAAACTTCTCAGGGGAGGCCTTGAGCAAGGGGGTGGGGAGAACGTACTCTCCTAGCTGCCTGTACTTTGTGGACTCCCATGGCTGAGCTCCTGGGTGTCCTGAAATATGGACATTTTCAACCCACGTTGTCAGAGATCGCTGGTCCCAGTAGCTTTTTAGAGAAAAGTGAAGCCAGGTGCCAAACATGTCTATTTTGGGGGACACTTTATAGAGACCTTCCCTGAGACCCCTTTGTTCCTTCTCACAAATGGCCCTGCCAAGTGCTAGCCAGTCTGTGCCCACTGCCATCCAGAGCTGTGCAGCTTTCCTTAACCTCTCTGACAGTGTTTCCAGGTATTCAGACCCACAGGGCGCTAGTGTGCTGCTTGAGGTCTGATGTACCCCAACAGAGAATCCATACCCATTGCCACGTACAAGCTCAGGACCCAAGAGGCAGTCTTGTCTCCTGTACTTTCCCCCTAGGTAAGCTAGGGTTCCTCTCAAATGCATGTCCCACTGTGCAAAGCAAATACACGTGTATGCTGCGTGCTTCCATCTGGAGTCATCCAGGGCCTATATGTCGATAGGGAGGTGGACGCTAAGAGAATTTGTTGAAATCTAATGTGAAGCTTATGAAACTCCCCAGAAAGGAAAGGTGTTGTGGTCTGCAGCTCCTTCTCCATAACAAACCATCCGTGGCTGACAGTGTACCCAGAGCCAGCAGGTAAGACGCAAGGAGCCCTGCAGGTGTGAGTCTCACATAAGCAATGCATATTTTTGAATAAAAAGATCTTGCAATTCTGTTCACTGAAAGACAATTGAAGTCCGGAATTCAAGTTTAATTCTGGAAGGGCAGAAGTCAAGGAAAAGCCATAGTCTGCGCCACACATGGGTCAAGTCATCCCTGGAAAGACGAGGACTAGGACCGCCAGGTGACCAGCCTCGCATCCTCAGGTGACTCAGAGGAAAGGCTCCCTAGGGAAGTACAGCCCATCTCCTTCCACATGGGTGAAGTAGGCAAGGCTCACAGCCTCACTCAGGAAGGTACCACACAGTCACACTAGCATACGCCATACAGGGTGCCCTTAATCCCAGGTTAAAGAACCAGACTGAACAATGGCCATTTTGTTCCGTACAGTTACTGTGGGGTATTTAGAGGAGACACCAGGCTTAGTTTCCTCCTAATGCAAATATCTGAACTTAATTACTTGGGGTCTCATTAACACTGGAGGGGGTGCTCTGGCTCTCTGAATACAACCGTGTCTTCCATTGTACAGACATATAGCAGCCCTCCCTCAGGGAACTAGCAACAGAAGTCTAGAAGATAATTTACCTTTCATATTAAAGGAACTCTACTAGTGGGATGCCATAGGAATGAAAATAGTAAAGCTTATACAGGTGCTAGACCCAGGGCCATAATGACTTTACTGCTGTCCTGAGGTAGCCACAGGCCACAGACCCTGTCAGTAGGACAGACAGAGAGCCACTGTCCACAAATTGACTCCAACCTACTGCCCATTTTATATGACCCAGGAACTCAGAGTGCATTTTATGTTTTTAAATGGGGATAAAGCTTTTTTTATATGTAAGTATTTTGTGGGATGTGAAAATTGCATGAAACTCAGATTCAGTGTCACTTAAATAGGTTTGGCGGGAGCACTGCCAACCACACAGGCATGTAATTATCCCAAGTGCAGGGAGGAGCTAAGCACCGCTGAGACTGCAGGGCTGGTGAGGAGGACAGAAACACGCACACCATGGGGCCCCTTCCAGGACAAAGTTGCCCACAGGAAGACAAAAACACGACAGGGTAGCCAGCACCCGGAATGGAGTACCCCCAATCCTGCAGAAGATAGGACGCTGCCAGAAGCAGGCGAGGCGAGGCTCGGCAGGGCGGGCAGTTCCATTGGCTCTTTGCAAACACAGGTCAGGGAAGAGAGGCAGGCGCAGCTCAGTGAGGTACACCTACCACAGCTCACCAAGAGAGAATGTCTTTCCCACTGCTACATGAACATGACAAAAGAAAGCCTCCTTCATGCACGTTAAACATGATAATTAGGAGCCAATTAGCACATTAGGATGAAAGTCTTCTAGTTTCTATTATCCAAGGCCATGCTCAAGACTACTGCTCTAAAACCCACTGGACCCTTGTCGTGGTTTGGTGATCATATCCTCCCAAAAAGCTTGTGTGTTGAAGGTGTGCTTCCCAGATGGCGGTGCTATTGAGACGTTTCTGGACCTCGAGGGTTAGTGGGCTTCATTTGTCCATGGGCTATGGCGTGGATGAGTCAGTCAGAGTGGGCCATTAGGAGATCGGTGAGGGAGTGTTGGAGGAAGCGGGTAGCTAGTGCTTTGCCTTTGAACGGTATGCCTTGGCCTTGTTCTCATCCTGTTTTTCTTTGTGGCTGCCATGAGGTGAGCGCAGCTGTTCCATTATATCCTTGTGCCATGATGGTCTCCTCACCAAAGGCCTGGAACAATGAAGCCAGCAGCCGAGTGTCATCCTCCCTGTCTCTGTCTCTGTCTCTGTGTCTCTCTGTCTGTGTGTCTCTGTCTCTCACTCTCTCTCTCTCTCTTTCCCTGTGTGTGTATGTGTGTGTGTGTGTGTGTCTGTCTGTCTGTCTGTGTGTGTGTGTGCGCACGTGCATGCGTGCGTGTGTACATGCATGCGTGCCAAAGCTGAAAAATAAAGTACTTTTAAATTAAATGAGTACCTACTCTTCCCTTGTGTTGCTCTCAACTCCTTGGTCTCAGCAAAGTCAACACAGACATCATGACTTCTCCTCCCACGCTCCCGCCCCCATCCCGCCTGCAAGCTCTCAAACGTAATCTCCCTTAATAAACATGCAAAAATAAAACAGCAGTGTAGACCTCCACATGGCTGGCAGCTCACCCCTCCACTTAATCCTCACAGAGCTGCCTGCACTTCCCAGCCCCTCTGCACAGGGCCCTGCTTCTGCTTCTGGTCCCTGCTCCCCTGTCATCTGCAGTGATCTCCAGCTCCGTGGGTCCCTGGTGACATCCCTTGGCCCCCTCATCTTTCTCCTTCAAGTACTGAAAGGTCTCAAGACCCACTCACCTGGCTCTCCACCTCTGTGTTGCCTCTATTGCTAGCGCTGACTAACAGAAGAAAAGTTCATGAGAAAGGATTTTTGTCTCCTTCTGAAAGGGCAGCCAGACTCTCCATCTCTGAAGCCCCTGGAGGAGACGGATTAACCTCCCTTGCAAAGCTTCTGTGGACCTGACGCTCTGACCTTCTGCTGCCTCTCTCTGTCAGTTCCTCACAGAGCAACTTCCCACTGGTTCCCTAAATAGTAGATCAAGAAGTAATTCTTGATGATAAAGTGCTTAGCACCAAGTCAAGAAGCATATGTGTTTACATTTAAAGGGACTGAAAGGAAAGCATCCATAATAGTCTCATTCACACCTGAAGATACTTTTTTTTCTTAAATTTGTATTTACTGTTTATGGTTTTTTAAAGTAAATTACCAAATCCATCTCCCACCCACACCCTTCAGTTCTTCCCTACTTGCCCCTGGCACCACTAGTCCCTCCCAACTTCAACTTATTTTTTTTCTTTAGCTCACTGAGTCCACTTACTGCTGACCGGCTGTGCATTGGTGTACAGCCATTTACAAGAGCATTAGTAGAGTCATGGGGGCTTTTGTTGTATGAAAAGCTACAGTCAAGGGGTGGGGAGAGAGAGTTATAAAGGGCTTGCCATAAAAGCGCAAGGACCCGAGTTCAGTCCCCAGCAACAGCATAAAAAGGTATGTGGTTTCCAGGACCCTGTGGATCCTACTATTCTTCCATGCTACTCTCGCCTAAAGTCTCAATAGGATGTCCTCTCCTCTGACCCACTTTCTTGGTAAGTAAAGTTTTTCATGGTACATATCCTTTGGACTAGTGTTTTGATATAAGTGAGTATATACCGTTTGTCTCTTTTTGCTTCTGGGTGAACTCATTCGTTATAATAATTTCTAGATCAATCCATTTGTCCACAAATTTCGGGAATTCCTTGTTTTTAATAGCTGAGTAGTATTCCATAGTGTAAATGTACCACAGTTTCTTAGTCCATTCTTCTACTGAGGGACACTTTGTCTGTTTCCATGTTCTGGCTATTATGTATAAAGCAGCTATGAACATGGTTGAGCATAGAACTTTATGACAGGCAGATCTGGGTCCTGGGGTCCTCCTCAAACTAAGGCACCAGCCAAGGAGAATATAGGCAGTAAACTTCGAACCCCTACCAAGACCTAGCCGACGAACATGATATTCTCCACCATTGAGTGGAGAGTGAGATCTGACTCTCACACGAACTCTGGTGCCCCTTTTCTGACCACGTCCCCTGGATGGGGAGGCCTGGCGGCACTCAGAGGAAGGATAGCAAGTTACCAAGAAGAGACTCGATATTCTAAGAGCATATATAGGGGGAGGAGGTCTCCTTCAATCACAGACATAGGGAAGGGGAGAAGGAGAAAAATGGGAGGTAGGGAAGAATGGGAGGAAACAGGGGAAGGACTAACAATCTAGATGTAATATGAATAAATTAATAAAAAATGTAAAAAAAAAAAAAAAAAAAAGGCATGTGGTGGCATGGGCTTGTAGTCCCAGCTCTCAGGAGGAGAATCTCTGGGGATTGTTGGCCAGTTAGCCCAGCCAATTCAGCAAACCCCAGGTCTAAGTGACAAACCCTAGCTCAGAAGTCATAGTGGAGACTCCCAAGACAGGAAACCAAACTTAGACCTCTAGACTCCACACACATGTACACACATGTATACATGAGCACACATACATACACACACACACACACACACACACACACACACACACACACACACACAAAACCATCCACACATACAACTTCAGAAAAGCCATAAGGACACTGTTTAAGATATAAAACACCGAGCGTCTCCTCCTTTATAAGCACAGCCCTGTGGGTTGCTGGCTGTGGGACCACAGGCCATATGGTCACAGGTCTGAGCATCTGATTCTTCAGCAACCAGGCAGGAAGAAGACATCTCCAGGTCTGAGATGCTGAAAAGCCACTTCACTTTTCTCATTTTAAGTGCTAACAGTAGCCAGTGGCTCATTAAAAAAAAAAAAAAAAAATTACAAAATGGTATTGAAAACTTGCTCTCTAGCAAGATTAAAATAAACAGCCGGGGGAGGAGGGGTTCAACACAGGCAGGGTCTTATACCAGATGAAGATGAAAATACTTTGATAAAATATAAAAAAATGCCAAAAGGTTATCTTAATCCCCACTGAGTAGAGAGATGGTTCACTCCACTCCAGCTGACCCTGCCATAAAGCCAGGAGACAGACTGATGCCATAACTAAACAGCCTATATCGGGCTTTCATTGTACGTAGCTGTTTCACGTAATGCATGGCTTAACCTGTGGTAAATTTAAATCTGTTTAATGACTGCTATGATAACATTCTCCCGCCATAAATAACCATTCCCCGGAGAGGAGGTAGTCCCCTGTCCCATTACTCTGTCATTCACCCTGGTAGCTCACAACACAACTGGGATGAACCGCACCAGTAGAGGGTATTTATCAAACATGTGCATGTGACTTATGAGATGCTGGACGCAAGTCAAAAGCAGTCCTACCTGGTGCCGCTGACAGTAATACATGCCTGTTCTTTCAGGCCATGATCTGGCCACATACCTTCCAAATACCACAGGAGCAGGAGACCGTATCTCCATGTTACCCCGAGATTGTGTGTGGCTTTACCCGAGCCGGAGGACAGGAATGGTGTGCCCTGCAGCACCTGCAATTTTCAGCATAAGTCTCAAAGGGTACATGTCAGACAGGACCCAACAGGCATGCAGTTACTGTGGGTGGCGGATCCTTTGAATTATAGGACTCTTATCGATAGCCTCTAACATCTTGAATTTGAGAGACAGAGTCACTCGGAAATCCCATACTGTTATTGGTGCAACAAGGGGAGAGTGGATTATAAGCAGTAGACAGACAGACAGACCTGTACACACACTGCTGTGTTCAAGGACCAAATCAAAACACTTTCTCAGCATGAAGGCTGTCCATACCTGAACCAGCTGAGCAGACAAAGCGCCCTGCCTTTGAGTCAGTCATGCTCCTGTACAAAATGTTTAGTTCTACTAATTGCAGAGCCCCCTGGGGCCTGGGAAAAGATAGCTATCTGAGTAGGAAGGTACCTAGAATAGATCAGCCAAGGCTTCCGGAAGACAAACACAACACAGGGAGGGGAGGGGCGCTGGGGGGGGAGCGCTGGTTCCCTGGAAAGCGCCAATCTAGACAATCCAGAGCTAGATGGGGTGGGTAGAATCAGGTGCGCAGGGGTGGGACAAGAAAATCGCTTTGGAAATTTATAAACTGTGAAATGGGGTGTGGCTAACAGAAAGCAGGCTACGAGAAGGAGAGGGCGGGGCCTCTCCAAGTGGCTCAGTTGGTAAAAGTTTGGCCACTGAGTCTGAGGCCTGCCTTCTGTGACTGGGAGCCCCGTGATAAAAAGAGAGCACTGACTCACACAAGTTGTCCTCTGACCTCCCACACGTATGCCCACAGAATAAAAATTTTAAACTGAAAAAAATCAGTTCCGAGAGAGCTGGAAAAGGAGCAGAGTCCAAGTGAGAAGTGGGGCTGGTAAGGGGTGTAGCTAAAGAAAGAAGCTGTGCTGATGTGAGGAAGAGCTGGGAAGCCTTATAATTCATCCCGTGGTTAGGGGATTCTTGTTTGTTTCTTTTTTTTTTAATATAAGAATGTTAATTAGGCTGGGGTGCAGTTCACTGCTAGGGCACTTGCCTAAGACACACAGGGCCCTGGGTTCAATCCCTAGTTCTGAAAACAATTAATTAAAACATGTAAAAGCTCAAGCCAAGGTCACCAGACCACCTGGTACCAGGGCAATGCGGCCTTTAATTCTCTTTTCCTGGAGAAGCCTGGGCAGCCCCATGCAGAATTCTAAGCAAGAGTGGTCTGAGGGGAGCCTGGGAGGACACAGGCCAACCCCGCAGATCTTGGAGCCTCAGCTGGGGCTGGCACTGGGACCTTGCTGATGTGCTGGTGTCAGTTATGTTATGTAAACGGCTTCCTTTCAAGGGTGTTTCCCTAGCACAGCTTACTGGGGACTGCCTGTTCTCTGGGGTGCATGGCAGGCAAGCTCTACATCAAAGCCTGATTGAGCAGAAAATATGTGCTAATGTTCACAGCAGTACTCTATTATAGTATAAGTGTGCTTGTAAATATTCACTACATGTTATTACGCCATTTGAACCAAGAATATTGGAAGGTGAAAGGTCGCCCTAATGCTCTCTCTGGAGGCAGCAGTTTTGAATATAACCAAATGGAATAATGGTCAGGAGTACCCAGAGGGGGCAATGTAACACGTCGTAAAGAATTGTGCTGTGAGTTTTAAGTTTTCAGGACAACAAAGATGCCAAGGAGATGGCTCATAAGCAGTCATTATTAATGGAACGACAAGGCTAATGTTAAGCAGAATGTCTTTGTGACGATAAATCTTGTCCCTGCGCCATTAGTACTCCTTACAACTGCAAATAGCAGTTAGGTGACAACCTAACAGGGCTGCATCTTATCCTCTCAGCCTCTAATGTGTTTTATAATGCTGTTAAAGTCGGGAATCGCAACTGTTTAAGCTCACTTAATCTAGGAGAAGTTTAAACACGAATTTTTAAATGCAAAAGAAAAAAACCCGCTTTGATATTAGTCTTTCTTAATTAAAAAGGAGATCTTTATAGAAGTAGATTTTTTTTTAAAACAGCCGTCAGGTTGTGGTATATGAGTGCTGCTGAATTTGAAGTGATGCAGTATTATTCAGGCTTTTGTTCTTGACTCCCTGATATGATGTCATAAAAAAGCGAGGGGAGGTGGGGATTGTGCTCATGGGCGGTCAGGCTCTACATATATCTGTTAAACTTGGCATGTGCTTCATGTTTGCGTATTTTCTACATCCCTTCCAATGGAAATTCCTCCAGCTTTCCTTGGCTTCTGATTTGATTTCTGGGGCAGTTTTAATAAGAATGGCCCCCACAGGCTCCTGTATTTAAATGTTTGGCTTGCAGTTGGTGTAACCATTTGGGAAGGATTAGGAGGTGTGACCTTGTTGGAGGAAGTGTGTCTCTGGGGTGGACTTTTACTACACCCTGGAACTGAGAGCCCCCACATTAAATACTTTCTTTCATAAGTTGCCTAGCTCATGGTGTCTCTTCCTAGTAGTAGAAGAGTAATCAAGAGAATTTTCTTTAAAATTGGCAGAATATTTTGACGAAAAGTTGAACATCACACACACACACACACACACACACACACAAACACACACACACACTTCTTTAAAATTCTAGATGACCACAGGAACACTAAGAGTACTGGAGTAAGATTGCCTCCAATGAGAACAGCGGGTACCACACATTCAGACATTCCAGCAAGCTTTCCCCACGCCCTCTCAGCTCTGTCTGTCTGTCTGTCTGTCTGTCTTTTTAATAATGTATTAACATTACATTCTGATTGTTTTCCCCTGGCTTTTATCTTCCCACCCTCCCTCCCTTCTGCTCCATTCCCTTCCCCCAGACCTCCGACAATGATGGGGGCGCTCTTCCCCCACCCTCCATCAAGTCTCAGGAGGACAGCCTGCCATCCCTTTCCTCTGTGTGCCCTCAAGGCTGCACTACTAAGAGGCAGTGATCAAGTCATGGGCAACAAAATGCAAGTCAGAGGTTCAGCGCAGTCTCCCCCCACCATCACACCCCATGAAGAAAGATGTAGCTGAGAGACAGCTCTACCTTTCTAAGGCTCTCTAGCTGATGGTCCAGGAAAGAACCAACCCTTGACAGGGCAGTTGTGACCTGCGAGGTATATAGGGCTTATCTAGCCCAACTCCTCACCGGAAATGAAGGTGGCCTCCTGAGAACACTGGCTATGAACAAGTGTGTGATCTGGAACTTTCTGCAAGGCCAGATAAGCAGGTTAAGAAAGTCAAAGTGTCTTGAGGAGGTTTCTGCACTAAGTGTGAGGGAAAACTTCAGGCTCACTGGTAGATTTTATCCCCTCCTCACTTCAGGCATTTGGGCATTCAAACTTGATAGCTTCATCTCAGAAACTAGTCATTGCTACATTGTGATGTCATTTACATAACAAGTTCTCACAATGGCATGAGGCTTTCCCATTACCAGGATGAGGAAACTGAGTCAGAGAAGGGAATTGGCTATGAGAATATTCAGTGAGCTGGCCAACAGGAAGTCCGGCCTTCACCTTGGTCCTCTTTGTTTCACCTGGCTCAGGCCTATTTGCTTCCTTATGTTTGTTGCATAAGATGTCACTGATTCTAAAACTAAAAGTCACTTATAGACATTTTTTAACAACAGTACACATTACTGTAGGCCAAAAGGCACATTGTCATTCTTAGATTTTAGATAATAGTCCATAAATATAAATGCTTTTCAATGTATAAATGCTCTCAACATAGTTACATCCCAATAAATACATCACAAGTTTAAGTCACCAACCAAACATGTGTTTGATTTATCTATCTATACAACAATACAACAGGATGGTCTGTCTCAAACATACTTATATCACTTACTAGCCTACAATTACAGAGAGCCGTCTAGCCCAAAACCCTACAAAGTGTTGAAAAGTTCACAAAATTTATTCAACGGTGTACAAAAGTCTTTCTGATATGAAATCTTGACTCCTCCATCAAACTCCTGTTTTCACCTTAGACTCACACAGCTGGAAAGATCCTTAGACTCACAACACAATAAAACAAAAGCGTACAAGGGAAGAAAGAGTCGTGGAGTCCAGTGTCCAAGAAACTACAGGGTCTCAGAGAGTCTGTTCTTATGAAAATACATTCACTCCCCCTCTAACCTGGTTGCCTCATTACTATGGGGGCCACAGCAGGATCAGGTAGATGTGGGGGTGCTGAAAGAGCAACGTGTTCGTGCTGAACACTGCAAAGAGCAAGTTGTAGCACGTATAGGCAAGCATGTTCACTCGTGAGCTTCTGCGCATGCGTGTGCCACAAATGTGCTGCTTGTGCATATGCACACACCTGTGCTTGCAGGCATTCATGTGAACACTTTATATAGCATGTGTGTCCATCCAGAATACACACTCATGCACAGCATCCATAGGCATGCTCGCGCACACAGCCTCTTGTGTACATATCTGTACATGAGAGTAGTTAAATCTTTACCTGAAGGCACGGCGTAGCATGTATAGGAACACATGTAGAAGTAGCACCATTACTCTCTTCGGAAAAGGATCCTGGACTAGGTTAGGGTGTGTATAAAGGAGTGTAGGTAAATTTGACTTTATTTGGCTGTTGAAAGTTCTTATTGTTTCATTACGAGACTCTCATGTGTCCAAGACTGGCTTTGAATTTCCTGTGTAGCCATGGATGACCTTGAAATCTTCATCCTTCTCCCTCGGCTCTTCTGGTATTCGGATTATAGGGTTGCACCACCATGCTAGATTTATACAGTGCTGGGGGTTGAACCTAGGGCTTTGTGTATGCTAGGCAGGCACTCAACTGAGCTACGACGTCCTAGTCCCAACTGTTGAAACTTTCTAAGTTTATATATATTTTTAAATACTTCTATTGAAGATCACGTATCCTTTCACATCTCTAAGGATGCTGCTTATGTCTCTGCTGCTAAGTAGACTGGGAAGAAGCCTGGCTAGGCTTGAATAGAGTGAGATGACGTAGCTCCTGTGTTTTGTTTTTGTTTTTGCTTTTGTTTTTTACAATCTTTGGATCTTTCCCTGGAAGGTGATATTTTCAGGTAACCTTAGAGCCTCATGCTGAGCTGACTGACTTCAGGCTGCCGGATTGGGAGGAGTGAGTTCTTCTCGGGCTTTCAAAGGTTCTGACTCTGCCCTGCACAGTGGGCATCCTAGCTGGCTCTGGGCCTTTCTGCTCCAGCCACAGCTCATAGGCAGCTGCTGAGCCCACATCCCCAAGAGTTCAGGGAGCCTGTCCTTGCCAGCAGCAGCTGAGCAGCTGGACACTGAGTGGCCCCAGCCAGGCTTTGCCCAGCTGCAGGGGGTCGGTGTGGGGGTGGAGCTGAGATCCACCACCACCCCCCAGAGAGCTTTGCTATAATTGAAAGTTTATGTTTAATTGAAGAGTCACCTGTTTTATGTGAGATCAGAGAGAGAGCCTCCCCTCAGGTTTGTGATGGGGACAAGAGGTATATCAGCACGTGTTTACATGGCGAGGGAGGGAGCTTCATGTTTAATTCATATAAAAATTCCTTGGCTAGGAAAGAAAGCATTTTGAAAGCCAGCTTCAGGAGGATATCTAAAATGCGCCGCATCTTTATGCAGAGAGTTCTGCCTTGCTGGCTCATGTCCTTCTAAACTTAGTGTTGGATGGGAGGGGAAAAATTTAAAGACCACATTGTTCCCCAAATCATTTCACAGTCGCTGTGAGTTTAAGATGACTTAGAAATGAATGTGGTGGAGAAGGAGGAGGAGGAAGAAGAGGAGGAGGAGGAGAAGGAGGAGGAGGAGGAGGAAGAGGAGGAGGAGGAGGAAGAGGAGGAGGAGGAGCGTGCTGAGCAGGGGCTGAGGGTTAATACTGTTGTTTTATAAATAGATAAGGAAAAGTTAGACAACCCCGTAGATTAATGGAAAACAGGCAGAAACAAGTAATCCCATGGTGAAAATCAAAAATTCTAATATAAAGACAGTATTTAACCTTAAGATTAATTTTTAAAAGTAAGTATTAAGTGTCGCCTAACTTTCCATCCATTCAACTAGCAGAAATCTGTGATGATACTGTTCAAAGCAGAGAGGGAGTGGTAAGATGAGAAATCCCAGATATTGCTGCAGTCACGATAACCCGAACAATACTTGTAAGACAGTTTGACATTTGTGATGTGAGCCTTAAAATATTCATGTCCTTTGGCCTCATAATTTTGTCCTAGGAATCTAATAAAAAAAATGATCCAAATATCTAAATATCTTTATAAAGATATTCAGAGAAATGTTACTAGTAATTGTAAGACAAGTCTAAACAACCAAAATGTCAACAAATAACTGTGAATAGTATGGCCAAACAAATAATTATTACATTTGACAGAATATTATGCAATCATTAAGACTACATTCACATTGTAGACTATATTATAAAATGTTCTCAACTGTCATATCATCAAATAAAAAATAAAACAAACTGAAGTTTTATATTATTGTTTGCAATTAAAACTTAAACCTATAGGAGGGAAGAAATCAAAGGAAATATACTGATATTTTAATCACATTTGGAAACAGTGGATAATGACATTGTATTGTTTGATCGTTTAGAATTTAAAGTATTCCTCTTACAATGTATTGCACTTAAAAAAACATGAAGAGGTATTTTAATGATATTTTTCTGCTTTTATAAATAACCAGAACCAGTGGGGCACAGTGGCTTACAGCTGTATAACAGCACTCTGGGAGGCCAAGGCAAGATGATCTCCATGAGTTCAAGGCCAGCCTGGTCTACAAAGTGAGTCCTGGACAGCTAAGGCTATACAGGGAAACCCTGTCTCAGAAAATTAAAAAAAAATTACTACTACCAGAACCCTAGTTTACAGTGGAAAGAGTCAGTTATAATGACCTTGGTTTTCCAGGTCGGGAAGCAGAGAGTGAGTGATGGCACTATATGAATCTGCCCCTCTGTGTTTGTTGATTGTATCAACTCCCATTTATTTATTCATTGCAGAAGGAGAGTCTCTCCTGAGTGGTAACATGTCCCACGAAACACTATCACTTCTCTCTGTAACCCAGTGAACATGCTTGGTGCCACAGCCAAAAAAACAGACACAAGAGGACAGGTTAAACTATGTATGCTCCCAAGCAGCTCGCATTCTCTACACCCGTGTGCTCACTGAGGCTTCGCTTGGTTTCAAAGGGAAAAATATAATAATAACTTAACTGGCTTTAAAAATCTAAGCCCTGCCAAACAGCAGGATTTAATAGGTGTGTTCTATGAACCAGACACTTGTTCCCTGATCAGTGTGCCAGCTTTACCTGAAACATACACACATCTTTAGTGTGGCCCAAAGGCAGGCCAAGTTCATAAGGTTCTAATGTGGACAGAACCACCTATAATAGCCTCCAACACAGGCAGGAAGGCGAATAGTAGGGCCGTGGCCACCCTGATGTCCAGCGAGATGCCAGAACTGCAGGCTCTGGGCTCCAGCCTCTGCACCCGACCCCATCCCTCCCCTCAGAGGCTGGATGGAGCCAGAGATTAAAGGCTGGTCCACGCCCCCACATCCTTCCTCTGACAGACCTCTGGTTCTAGATAAGTTCCATGGTCATGTTCTGCCTCTGTTTCCCAAACTGTACCATGGAAGCTGATCACTGAATACATATTGGTACTCCGTATTTCTCCTTGTCAACTGCATTTTTAAAAAGAGCTTAACACATGAGAAATTTTTCAGTAGATCCTATCAACTCAACCTAAATCACTTGCTGGTATAAAGATAAATTGGAAAAGCGAATGCTTAGTGAATGCATTACTCTATACTTCTTTTACTTAGTGAAACATTTAATTAGTATTTACTAGAAAATTACTATCAATTACTAAAAATGACTACAAATTACTAGCAAAACGGATAAATTTTCTCTCTACCACTAAAATAAATTCAATTACTAACTTTAAGTAATTGCGGGTAATTTATTTCTTGGAGGGCAGGGAGCTACAGACAAATGGAAGGCAGTGATTAAGATACTCAGAGGCTGATTTATGAGGGAAACTTAAATAGCTAAATCTGGGTAGCTGAGCAAAGCGGGGGGGAAACACACGCCACGAGACATTCACAAACAGCTGCCAGTGTGAGTGTCTTGGAGGCTTCGCCCAGGCTAAGAGATGCAATAGGGCCCGTGGAAGAAAGCGCTTCTGGCTCAAAGACACTAATACGAACACTCAAAGTAGTGGACACACCAATCTTTGGCAGGATGCAGGGAGATAGAATGCCCTGAAGGAAGGTTCTTGGGGCTTTTCTGAGAAGGGAAAAGGGGAATTCCCAAGCTGCATCTTATGGTTTTTCTTCCTAAGCAAGCAAAAGCAGTCTCTGCCTATACAAATCACAGGGGACTACACAGCTGTCCTTGGAAGGGCTATTTGTCCCCCACAGGGTCATCTCCATTCTGTCATTGCAACCCAGGTGTTCACAGATGCTACAAACCCCAGGAGTGTAACAGGGAACCGGGTCTTACCCTTAAACTAAGATCATGCACCATGTCTCCACACTTTCACCCTGTCATACACAGTGATTACTTATCTCCTCCCTACAGAAATGATAAGTCATGGATGTGTGGTGCGAAAAGTACCATAAGAGCTGGAGTGTTACTTAGTTGATAGAGCGCTTGCCTAGCATTCACGAAGCCATGGGCTCTGTCTCCAGCATTGCATACAGTTGGGATGGAGATAACACGTCTGTAATCCTAGGAAATGGAAGCAGAAAAATCAGTTCAAAGTCACCCTCAGCTCCATAGCAATGTTGAGTCCAGCAAGGGATACCTGAGACACTGTCTCAAAAACCAAGGTGCGTAATGGGCATTGAAGGACACTCACTGCTAGTACTGAAAACAAACAGTAAAGTGACAATTTGGATTTTTCCCAGCATATGACATGGTGAGATACGATGGTGATTTGGGGTCAAAAGTTGGGAGTTAGGTTCAAATCCCACTTCTATTTTCTCTAGGACTGAGACAATCCATCTGTCTCACCTGTAAAACAAATTTCAAAAGCCTACTTCCGCTCAGACAGGGCCCATCCCCCTCAGTGAGAGGATCAGCAATAAAAAGAAATAAGCAGCAGTGAGACCCAAAACAGTAGGAAGCCTTCCCTGCGTGTGGCTCAATGCAGACTGAACAGGTTCCTTTCAGTTCTGCTTTCGTCATTCTAGAGAAGCCAATATGAGGGAGACAGAGAGCCTCAGACGCACCTGAGAAGGAGAAACAGAGTAGCAGGACTATACATCACAGACTGGTTGTTTCTTTGTTTGTTTTATTAACGTATTCCAATTACATCTAACTTGTTAGCCCATCGCTTATATCCTCCCATTCCTCCCTCCCTCCTGCTTTCACCCCATTATCCTCCCCTAGGCCTACGACTGAGGGGGACCTCCTCTCCCAATGTATGGTCATAGGCTATCAAGTCTCATCTCGGTAGCCTGCTTATTCTTTCTCTGAGTGCATCACAGACTTAAGGCAGTGAAATCGCTGGGCTAGCCTGGAACCATGGATATAAGAAGGTACACAGCTGCCCAGAGTGGTAGAATGTGCATCAAGGCTGCAGTCTCACATCAACCGTACTAGTTAATATACATGTATTGATAATGGAGCCAGGATTGTGATGAATTCACAAACTCCTATCTACTGAGACCAGATGCTCATTGCAAGAAGCACCTGGTAAAGTAAAAAACAAACAAACAAATACTTACATGAGGCCTGCTGTCCTTTCTACTTCATTTTTTATTTACAAAAAAAAAAAAAATATTGATTTAAAGATAATATCAAAAGAAGCCACTAGCTACTTAGCAGAATGACTGTGAAGACAGACGAGTTGAGCCCTCCCTCAGAAATGGCCAGGACTGGCTGGTAGTAAAACAAGAGCTTACTGGATATGGACTGAGAACAGAATTCAGATGGCAGACTCTCATGGTGGTCCCCGGTACAAAGGTGCGTGTTTGGTTGCTAATGACATGAACTGTGATGCGGGGCAGGCATCCGGGAGCCCCACATATAGGCATCATATAGCTAGCAGGGATGACAGCCGCATGGTTCTTCTGGACAGTCGGAGGTAGGGGACGGTACATGGGAAGAATGTTGGGCCTACAATCTCTGTGCTTCTTACTTCTCCAAGCCTGGCCTGCTTTCTTTTTTTTTTTTCCCAGAGAAACTGTACCCGGAGACACTTCAGACAGTGAGCATCTCCTCCAAAGGCATTTTGCCTCCTATTCACACCAGCATAGCCATTCAATCATAATGTCACCACATCCCAACGGGAGAACACTGCCGCCAGGTCCTGGACACGTGCAAAGAGCCTCAACGCATTAAAACCACACATCGGAGGCATCTCTGTCCCCTTCATGGTTTCGTGTGTGCAGGATACACAGTAATTTATTCCTGGGAGCCACATTTACCATCCTGAGCCTGGTAGTCCAGGACAGGGACAACAGCCTACATGTCTTTGTGCAGGTAGGGCCAGCCTGAGCCCACAGGTAACAAATACACAGGTCAGCAAGAGATGCCACGTTGGGGGTGTCTCAGAGGTGGCTTTCGATGGACCTGAACATCATAGGATGAGACTTTTGTTCATTTGTCTTAGATTCATGCCTGGGGCGAAATGGTGGAACACATTCTTTGACAGAACGGAAGAGCAGCCAGTCTATGGAGCCTGAGAGACTCATACAAACAGAGTGGCCGTCTGCTTGCTGGTTCTTTGCATGGATTCAGGTCCCCGTGGTGGGTTGAGTTTCTGTAACTCACATGAAGACATCCTCAGGTTTTGTTCCATGTCACACAGCATCAATTTAACACTGATGCTTCTGAAAGATGCTACCACCATCTGTAAAATCAACCTAGACTTGCCACATGTAACTTGCAAAGACATTTAAATTGGCTGTAAGGACAGCCTTATAACAGGTTGACAGGCGACACCCTCTGCCAAGGGTTTAGTTTTGACTTAACATTGCAATTACGTTCTGCCACAGAAAGACAAATCAAACTCAGGTCTCTGGCTGATGATATTGGCTGTACAGATTTCTCTAGAACAAGGGCAAAGGAATCAACCACCACACTAAATCAATGGAGCGGAGACAGCCTCTACAGGCTTGGCATGGCTTGGGGCAGACGAAGCTCCGTGCACAGGTGCTCTGGGCAGAGGGGGCATCGACAGCTCTAGCAGCTGCACCCCTGCTGTCTGTGAGTGATGGGGCCTGGTCTCCAAACCTCTGCAGAGCTCACAGCAACTTTGGATCAGGGGCAAGTCTGCCACCTGTTCTGCAGGTGTGTTTTCAGCCCTAGAATTTAGCATTGTGATGACGTACATGGACCTACTTGGCCACCAAGGCCCTGGGCCAGCATGGCATATGCCTAGTGCATCTGAGTCTTCTCTACACAGGTAGAGTAGGAACTCTATGCCTTAGAAGGAGTAGACACTGGGGAAGCTTAGAGTAGACAGAGCCAGGCATCCTCGTCCAGGGGCTGCTCCCTCACTTCCTCTTAGACAACTGGGATCCTTTCCAGAACTGCCACCTCTTGTCTTCTCTTCCTCTAATCATGAAGAGTCAAGACCCTGAATTTCTTTGTCAACTTTTCATAGCCCAGAATGGACAGAAAAACAGAGATGAGATCGGAGGGGGGGGGGGGGAGTAGAGAGAAAGAGGGGCGGGGGAAGCGAAAGGGGGAATATATAGATATATCATACCTGAATCTTAAATAAAATATGGATCATTCTATCAAAGAAATATCCCAGTACTTTATTTTAATATGCCAACATCTGGGGGCATACTTACACTAAAAAGCAAGCAAACAAGCAAACAAACTACTTATTGAACTGAAGCTGAGCTTAACCATCTTGCTTGGTCCTGTCCTGAGTCTGGTAACCCTACACCATGTATCTCTTCCTACAGTCAGCTCCCTTGTATAGCCTCCATACCCTATTTGTCTTCTCAAACATTCTTGGGAGCTGGAGAGATGGCTCAGGAGTTAAGAGACTGTATGCTCTTAAAGAGGACCTAGTTTCTATTCCCAGAACCCACATGGCAGCTCACAAGTACCTGCAACCCCAGTTCCAAGGGATCTGATGCCCTCTTCTGGTATCCATGGGCACTGCATACATACACACACACACACACACACTCACACACTCACACACACATTTATATAAGCACCAAGTTGAAACTCTTGAACCATGACATTGATTATTGATGAATTTCTGATGAATACTTCCTATGGGTACTTCCCTAGCAGAGAAGAACCACCATGCTCCTCTGGCCAAAGTGTCTCAGCCACCATTTTCACAGCACCTCAGGTTTTATCAGGCTTCATAAAAGAAATGTGGTATATATTTCTCATGTTATACAACTTGTACTGATATGACATTCTATGTAATAGATAATTAGTAGCCTAGTTATCTATTGCATAAAAAAATACCCATCGGGCTCCAAGACAGCATCAGGCAAAAGGCAGAACCAAGGTAAAGCAATAAGGGCTTGGGACATAAGATTAAAGGAGCTCTAAGGCCTTGGACACCTCAACTACCCCCACCCCATGCCCAACACCAAGTAGACATCTTCTCCATTGATGTGTGAATTCTGACGAAAGGTGGGTTTCAAGCGCCATAAAGAGTCTTATATCTATGTGGGTCAGTGTAGGCCTCCCTTGAGTCCTAGAACCAGGGTGAAGAAGGACACTATTTCCCCAGCTCTGGCAGTGTGACCACTTGGGTTGTGTGAGGTGGGACAGGAGTAGACTATGGTGGTGTGGGCCCAGCTGTTAGCATCATCCTCCCACACAGAAACAGAAGGCAGACCCCTGGCCTTTGCACCAGGAAGGATGACCACAGGCTAACGATCAAGGCTTTTTCGAAGTGATCCTTAATCCCATGGCCCATACTTTGGAGCTGCTTCGGAACTGGCTAGCACCCCAGGATCCCAGGAATGACATGGAAAGAGAGTGACACAGCTTGTCCGGTACCCATGACATACCTTCTGAGGACTCTGATGAGCTGCATCCAAGAACAGCTAAGCAACACTACTCACTGGCCTGTGACTGAGGGAGAAGCACCTGCCTGTCCTCGTCCCAAGGCCATGGTATTCACAAAACCTGAAAGGTCTCTGTGGTGGTCCCCACTTAGCCAGCAGGGGAGCAGTTCTCCAAGCATCTTCTTGAGGCGACATAGACTACTCATAGAAAGAGCATGAGAATATACTCACTCACTATACCACAACCTTTTCCTTGTAAACCTCTCACCACTGGGGTTCATCTCAATAAGCCTGCTAGAGAAATGAGGAGGACATAATTGCTTTCATGGGACAGTGTGTCTGAGAGTCAGGCCACTGCAGGAAGACTCTTTAAAAGAGTAGTTGCTGGGGCTAAGCTGGCTGGCCCACTCAGTGAACTCCATGTTCAGAGAGAGAGAGACCTTGTTTCAAAAATGTAAGGCAGAGAGAACTGAAAAGTCACTCAGTGTTGATTACTGGGCAGACACACACACACACACACACACACACACACACACACACACACGATTACTTGAAGACAATATTAAATTTATGTGTTCCTATTTTGCTGAACCAAGCCTGAAAACTGTTTCTACACTCATACCACCATATTATTCAATACAGGACAGCAAGCCATTGGTCCCACTTCTTGAAATACTGTGGTAATGAGCTGATAATCCACTGTAAATTTAGTTCCTCACTTGTGCCATGTCAGTGCTCAGAAGCTGCTCTGGAACTGTTGCCACCCTATTAGACAGCATACACGTAGCAGAGTGCTGTGTCAGTCAGCCCTGCCCCCAGCTCTTGCTCTACTCCTGGAAGGCAGCATGCTCCTTTCATCCTCACAGAGCCAGCTGCGGACAGACTCCAATGTGATTGTGGCTCGCACTGGGAAAGTCTCCAGAGGTCTCAGGGCCTAAGCTGAACCAGCAGCCTTAGGACTCCTGCTGACCAGTGACTTGGAGGCACAGGAGGAAGCACCGCTGCAGCGGGGGAGTGGGAGGGGTGTCTTTTTAAATGGCTATGACCAAACACCCGACAGACTCATATTACAGAAGAAAGACTGTTTTGGGGCATGATTTGTTAGAATGTAGTCCATCATGGAGCGGACATGAGATGGCTGGTCACATAGCATCTATAGTCAGGAAGCAGAGGGGGAAGAGTCCTGGTACTCAACTGGCTTTCTTCCCCTCCCCCCTTTTCTTCTCTTTATATGCAGTCTGGGACTCCCTGGGGTGGAGTCGGTCACATACAGGGTAAGTCATCCTTCCTTAGTTACACTTCTCCATTAACAACCTCACAGAAAAACCCAAAGGTTTGGCCTCTACGCAATTTTAGACCCCATCCAGTTGATAATACTGCTGGCAGGAGTGGGGTGGGGGTGGGGAGCTAAGTTTTGCCATCACTAGCTGGTCAACTTCAAGTCTCTCTAAGCATCAGTAGTCTCCTGCCACGGAGTCTAAGGACACACCATGACCCTTCCCGAGTACCCTCTGCTGCAGCAGCCTTCCTCCCTGGAGCACCCTCTGCTGCAGCAGCCTTCCTCCCTGGAGCACCCTCTGCTGCTGCAGCCTTCCTCCTAGAGCACCTTCTGCTGCAGCAGCCTTCCTCCCTGGAGCACCCTCTGCTGCAGCAGCCTTCCTCCCTGGAGCACCCTCTGCTATAACAGCCTTCCTCCCTGGAGCACCCTCTGCTGCAGCAGCCTTCCTCCCTGGAGCACCCTCTGCTATAACAGCCTTCCTCCCTGGAGCACCCTCTGCTGCAGCAGCCTTCCTCCCTGGAGCACCTGCTCCAGTTCCCATTCGTTCTCCTTCCAGCCTCCCTGGCTGCTCTTGCTGTCTCTCCTTGGCAGGAACCTCTCCAAAAAAGTATTTCCTAAATGCGGCCCTCCTTGAGATCTCACCAGACTGTTCACAAGGTTCAATAGAGAGAGGGAAAAAAAGCAAAAGATAAAAATTTTAAAAAGGACTGATAACATAAATAAGAACCTAGAAGTACCTAGAAGAGCAACAATTCCAGGTGAGTGACACACTTCACTATTTAACAAACATTTTTACCACTACCCACACCAGTGACTCTCAAACTTTCCGGCCCTGTAATTCATTGCGTATTCTTTAAAACTTTCCAGAACTACAGAGAGCTTTTGCTGACATGGTTATGTCTATTAATATTTACTGATAATTTACAAATTGTTTCCACATTAGTTTCTTTTAAAAATAAGTGATCACGCTTCCCCCTGGCGGGACTGCCTTGCCAGGCCACAGGGGAAGAGGACAAGCTCAGTGTTGCTGTGATTTGATGAGCTGCGGTGGATTGGGGGGGGGGGGAACTTCCCTTTTCTGAGGAATAGAGGGTAGGGGAAGAGGGAGGGCCGGTGAGACTGGGAGGAGAGGAGGGAGGGGGCCACAACTGGAATGTAAAGTGAACAAATAAATGAATTAATAAAAATGGTCACAGATCAACGTATTAATAAGGAGAATATTACAGAGAGGCATCCAGGCCCTTATGTCCATTTCTGCACTCAGTTTCTTGTGTGTGGAATCCACGAAATTCCACCTAGACTTATGGCAGAGAGGGGAAGAAGTTAATGAAGTCTTAGTTGTTTTAAAAATAACTTTGACCTGATATGATGAAAAAAAAAAAGACTATCTCATGAACCCCTAAAAGGGATGTGAGAACCCAGAGAACTCTAAAGACGACTTTCAAAGATGCTGCACCACGTGCCTTTCTAGATTCTAGTGCAAAACCGTAACCAGGCAGAACAAGGTCAAGTCTCCACTCTCCCTGCCTCATGGTCTGAGCAGACTATAAAGCAACCCGTCATTTGCAATGGCAGGTACGGTGCAGAGTCGTGGGGTCGAGGGTGGAGGAGATGGAGGTCAGGGAAGACTTCGTGGTCAAGCAATGCCATGCAGATGCCTTCAGGTACCAAGGTGACTCAGTGGCTAAAGACGTTTGCCATCAAATGCAGTGACCTGAGTTCAATCTCTGGGACCCACATGGTGGAAAGAATAGATTGCCCCAAATTGTCCTCTGACCTTCACTAAAATACCATAGCCTGCATGTACCCACATACATACATACATACATACATACATACATACATACATACATGGAGGGAGGGAGAGAGAGGGGAGAGAGAGAGACAGAATATAGGGACAGAGAGACAGAAAGAGAGAGAGCCTGAAATTCGGGCTATCATGTTCACCTATAATCCTAGCATTAAAGAGGTGGAGGCAGGGGAATCAGGCGTTTCAGGCCATGCCCCTATCTACAGAGTTCAAAGCCAGCCAGGGCTATATGAGACACTTCTCAACACACTGGACACAACAGTAAAAGTCAGCTCCTCTTGTGAAGTTGAAATAGCTGTCATTATGATAGTCACGGTGGCTTCGTGTGAGGCCTGTTGCAAGGTGGTGTCGACCAGAGCATCCTTGAAGCAGATCTGTGCCCCGGCATTGTCCGCAGTGGTTCTGAGGGATGAGCCACTGGACACAGTGATGAATGAGACAGTGGCAACTCCAAAAGGTCTTTGTTCTTTGGGAAGTAAGCCTGAAGCGGAATAAAGTGCATCCTGAGAGCCGTTGTTAGTACTGGTTGTTTATGGGCCCCACATGATGTGCCCCAGCTCCTGGAACACAAGTTAAAGCCTGACCACAGCTTTGGTCTATTTTCCATGTGAGCCTTTCCAGTCTCCCTAGTCCTCTCTCCACTTTCACCCAGTGAGGCCAAGAAAGGACAGAGTAGTGTGAGGCCATGGGGCAAGTAGGGCCAGGGCCTTTGCTGGACCCACAGAATAAGCAGAATTTGGGTCAGGATAGAGTCATTGGCAGGGAGGATGCAGAGCCAAGGGCAGAAGTTGCATTCTGTTGAGACACTCATTGTGAAGCAGAGAAAGATGACAGCATGCCAGCCAGAAAGGTGAAAGGCTGAGGAGAGAGAAATGCGTGAAGTCCTTCCCGTTTGACCCACCCTGGGGAGCGGATGGCCCTGGACCTTACTCCAGCTCCACAGTTCAGCCCCCACAGCTGCCAATACATTGAATCATTTGCTGATAATGGACCAGGTGGACACTTAGCATTCTAATCTTAGGTTTTTACAGTTAACATATTGTCCGAATAGAAAGGCTATAAAATCTATTTAAGATAGGCTTTAGACAGATGAATCATGTGCCAAATAATATCTGATAGCTTGTTTTTACACTGCATATGTATGCCTTACATTAATATCTGTACATGTATCCATATCCTATGTATATATCAATAATGTGTATCATACTTACATACATTCATATACACGTGTTTATTGTTTGTGTTGAGTGCATAAGTTCCATGGGGCCTATACTGTAATTTAATAAGCCAGTCCTCCAAGTTTCTTTCCACACGGTATGGGGCATGTAGATGAGGGTGACCATAAGCAGAAGCACACCTGTGGAGGCCAGAAGACGACCTTGGCTTTTCCCCTCCACCTTGTTTGAAACAGGGTCTCTTTGATGTTTGTTGCTGTGTAACTCAGGCTAGCTGCCCCGAGCTTCTGGGAATTCTCCTTGCTCTGCCTTCTATCTCACTGCAGGAGTGCTGGGAGTTACAGGTGGGCTTCATACCCATCTTCCTGTGAGTTCCGGGGAATCCAAACCCAAGTCCTCACACAGGGACGGCAAGTGGTTTACACCCTGAGCCATCTCCGTAGCCCCTGACCCTCTGCTCCTCAGCATGACTTTTCACAGCACATTCTTCAGTGCTGCATTAGTTTGAACGGCTTTTAGTTTGAATTGCTGAGTCAAGCGGTATCACGGTTACTGCCTTTTCTTACACATTTATCCAGCTTCCTAAAGTTAAAGTCTTATTTAAATCCTCAGAGTTTATCTCAAATCCAGGGGATCCAGCAGAAGAACAGACTCAAGGCTCACAGACTGCCTGAAGGCAACTCCCTCGCACCCTCCCCTCCACGTAGGACGCAAAGCTATGTGCAGCATCTACAGGGCTTTTTTTCTTATTTTTAAATTTTATTTGCGTTTATGACTGTTAGTCAGCATGTGTGTGCAATGCCCTCGGAAGCCAGAAGAGGGCTTCGGGCCCGTGGAACTGTAGTTACAGACTGTTGTGAGGTGCCATGAAGGTTCTGGAAACTAAAGTCCATTCCTTTGCAAGAGCAGCATGTGCTCCTCACCTCTAAGCCATCTTTTCAGTCCCATGTGTACAGTCTTAGTAACCAGCACATTTTCCCTTTGAAATTAACTTTATCGGCACAGAGTTCATAGATAAAGAAGTCAATCGCGTTACATCATACTTTCTGTTTGACTTGTTTATAAATGACAGCACAAAGAAGTGTTTAAGTGAGGGCCAGTATTTTCTGCAAAGTCAAATCTGTTTGTATAAGAGGAAAGAGAGATTATAAAAAATAAAAAACAGCTGGTTTTATCGCACAGTAAGTGGAACCATGCTGTTAGGACAGTCAAAAGCTCTACGTCTTCTCTCATCTGTGTCCTGAAATTTTTGCCTCTGTATATGAAATTCTTTATTGTGCGAACAAATATGTACGTACCCTTCATAGGTTTTGTCAATTTGACACAGAGCTAGATGTACCTGGGAAGAGAAACTTTCAACTGAGGAACTTCCTCCATCAGAATGGCCTCTTGGAATACCTGGGGTGCATTTTCTGGACTGCTGGTTGGTATAGGAGGGCCCAGCCCACTGGTCCTGGGGATTTTTTAGGAAGCAGGTTGAGCAAGCCAGGGGAGGCAAGCCAGTAGGCAGCATTTCTCCATAGTCTCTGCTTCCGTTCCTGTCTCCAAGTTCCTGCCTTGAGCTCTTGTCATGACTTCCTTTGATGATGTTATCTGTAATCTGAAATAAACCCTTCTTCTCCCAAGTTGCTTTGGGTTATGATATTTATCACAGCAACAGAAAAGCAAGCCACAACATGTACCGAGTGCCAGTGTCCCAAGGCAAGACCAGGCAAGTGGATGAAAGGTTCCTGTTTGCACAAGAGTGTGAAGCAAAGGTCCAAGGGCTCCTAAAGTAACGTCAGAACTACAAGGAGAGCAGGGCAGTGAGGTGAGAGCTGACATCATGAGGCCAAAGAGACTGCAGACCAAAGTGTGAAAAGAACACTTTGGGGCCTAACATATGAGGAAGAGGTTGGCAGAGCCACAAGCTAGATTCCTCTGTGTGTATCACTTTGGCAGGAGTTAGAAGACCGTTCAAATCTAGTGTTGTAAATGCTGTAGAATTTTCAGAGTCCCTTCTGCTCTGAGTGGAAACTATGTTGGAGGCTGTTTTGTACCATCTACTAAAGTGCTATGGATGTATCCTCTTCTCCTATAATTCCCACATCAGGTGACAAGAACCATCACATTAGCTCAGTGCTCATGCTGACACGAAAGAAAATAAAGATTGGGGAATGGAGAGATGGCTCAGAGGTTAAGAGCACTGACTGCTCGTCCAAAGGTCCTGAGTTCAATTCCCAGCAACCACATGGTGGCTCACAACCATCTATAATATAACCTGATGCCCTCTTCTGGCCTGCAGATGTACATGTAGACCACTGTATAAATAATAAACAAATACATCTTTTTTTTAAAAGAAAAATAAAGATTGAAGTCATATGTATTATATATATGATATATAAATGAATGAATATATAAGAAAATTTATTTCAGAATAAGGAGTTATTTCCCAAGAAAATAAACAAACTCAGATAGGCTCAGGTGAATTGGTTCAGCATTGGCAGTGTTGGTGAAAAGTCATAATTTTTCTAGATTCCCATACAGCAGAGCTGTGCCATAGCTGTGAGCTTTGTAAAAATAGTATGTGTAACAAACAGAGTGGGGGAAATGGCAGGCAAACTTAAAATCCCTGTGTGGACAAGCAAAAATACTTAGGAATGCAGATGGATAGATGATAGATAGATAGATAGATAGATAGATAGATAGATAGATAGGGGATGTCACGGCTGTGCAGGGGATATTTGAAAAGACATTCTGAGCTGTTCAGGGCAGTCTCCCCAGTGACTGGGTGCAGGGTCAGAGGCATTTCACTCCGGCTTCATATAGCCCACTATTTCACAGTGAACACATGTTTTTTTAAAAATTAAAAGTGATCACTTGGATAAAAGATAGCCAAAGAGCTCCTCTGCTTTGGGGGATAACAATGGGGAGCCTGAGATATTTAGTCACCAGAGATGGACTACAGATTAGGTTCCCAGGGCTCTGCCTTACGGTGACATTCAGTGGCCACAGTTGGAAGTGGTCTTCAGGCACAGAACAGTCCCATGGCCTCTTAGTTGACCAGGATGAGAAATCTCAGGAATAGAGGAATTACCAGACTTCACCAAGCCTTCAGGTGGGCACACATGGCTCGTACTCAAGTTCTTTCCTTTTTTAGGGGAGATGACCTGGAAAGTTAAGCACTTTGCCCAAGCCAAGACCTGAATCTCAGCAAGACTTGTATACGTGCCCTCCATCCGTTCCTTCCAGATACTTCCATATGTAACACTATGTGAGTTACTTTCCTTTTTGCTGTACAAAACAAGGGGCAAGAAGCAACCTAAGAGGGTTTGCCCTGTATATGGGGTCCACATCAATGTGTATGCCTGACTCTGGGCTGCAGTGAAAGGCTGTACTTCATTCACAAGCCCTGAGGATCTGCTGCCTAGAAGGACCACCCACGGGGTGGGGGGGTGGGGGCAGAGGACATGGGATTGACCAATCACAACTAGAGCAGTTAAGATCTGCCCGTACTATACCCACAGGCCAGAAGAATCTGAACTCATGACCTACAATAGGCTTTAAAAAAACAACTCATGTTGTTTGTTTGTTGCAGCTCAGGGTCAAACCTAGAGCATTTTACACTCAAGGCTAGTATTCGACCGCTGAGTAAAACTGGCCAACAATTCAGGGCTGGCTAAGAAGATAATAACAAAACCAGACTTATAAAGAAAGAGGTATGCATGTATTCACACCAAAAAGAGAAGCTATCCCAAGGTATATTACATGAAAAACATACTGGTTTCTATTTATCAGAATTACTTGTGTATCATAAATGTACACACAAGGTGATGTATAACCTTCATCTTTTCACGTGTTTTTAAAAGTACCCATTACATTTGAGAGCAACAAATGAAAGAAATCCTTCATGTTACACTTTCTTATATGTCCTAGTCATTCTTTCACATACATACATATACATAATATAAAATACATGTAATATTATATATAATCATACATATGGTTTTTAATTTATTCATCTCTCATACACTACATCCCACAGTTTCCCCTTCCTCTTCTCTTCTCAGTCCCTCTCCCCTACCTTTCCTACCTTCCCTCCCCTCTCATTCACTCCTTCTCCATCTTTCTTCAGAAAAAGGCAGCCCTCCCATATATATCAACCAAATATCCCATATCAAGTTTCAGTAAGACTAGGCACCTCCCTCATATTAAGGCTGGACTAGGCAACCCAGTAGGAGGAAAAGGGTCCTAAAAGCAGATGAAAGAGTCAGAGACAGGCCCTGCTGCCACTGTTAGGAGTCCCACAAGAAGACCAAGCTACACAACTGTAACATACTCTGCAAAGGACCTCAGTCAGACCCCTGCAGGGTCCCTGATTGTCCATCCAGACTTAGTGAGCCCTAGGAGTTCAGGTAACTTGATTCCATACATATGACTTTAAATTTGCTTTTCTTTCATGGTAAATGCAATAACTGTCTGTCTGAGTGCTGAGCTAATAGACTATTCTGGTTTTCTATCATTTGTCTCAATGTTCAAAAATAAACTCTATAAAAAAAAATAAAAAGTTAAAAGTGAGGGCTCATTGAAGAAATTTTGCAACACTGGGGTCCACATGAAGGGATGAACAGAAATCACAGCCGATCCAAGCAAATGCAGGACTGATTCCTCTCAGACACTTCCACATGGAGCAGTGGAGCAGTGTAATTCTCATGGTTAAGACACAATGGAAAGAAAGCTCACAGTGGCTCACAGTTTGAAGAAGCAGCCCATCTCGGCATGTAGCAGGAGTGTGAGGTGGTTGGTCAAGAAACAGAAGAAGGTGAACATGGCCCTCCACTGTCTTACTCTTTTTTATTTGGTCCTGAATCCCCAGCCCATGGGACGATGACGCTCACCATAGCATAGAGTGAATCTTCCTTCCACAGTTAAAGCTCTCTGGAAACATACTTAGACACTCTTAGAGGTGTGTATCAGAGTTCTTCTAAATCTGGTCCGTCTGTGGCTAAGGTTGGCCGTCATGAACGCACAGGCTCCGTGCACGTAAGTCCCAGGCACTGTTGTCTTCGAGCCTTTACTAAATAGTCAAGTTTCCTCCCTATGCACAGGACACTGAGTCCTGAACAGGAGACAGGTGCAGAAGAAGATGGTCAGTTGTCACGATGATTCTAAGAGGATGTGGGCTTTCTCCTTAGACTCCTCAAATACGCTCCACCAGCCATGACACAGCGCTGCTCTCAGCCCATACTGCGTCCCAGATGCTGCAGGTCACAGGACACACCTCTGCCCAAGGGGACACCTCCCCTGCACAGCTCACTCATCACTCGCTTTCTAACACAAGTATCCAATTGTCAGTCCAGTCCCTCAGCACTCAAAGACAATTCACGTAGACCGGCAAGAAAAGCAAGTCTAAACTGAGTGCTTTTAGACAGGCTGCAAGTGAAGTTCGCCAAGTCCCCGCAGAACTCTTGAATTCTAGAGCTTTCTAACGGCTTGAAGAAGCACCAAGCCCCCCAGGGAATGCCAGTGCCCTTTCCTGCTACTATGTCCGATATGCTTTCCCCCATCAGAGGCTTGGCATGTGTGCACTCACAGCACACACAGCTGGTGCTTGGTTCTGCAACCCACAACACTCCCTACAAACAGCCTGCCTTCCATCCCGCCAGCTTGACTGTTGCAAAGGCCCGTGTGTTTGCAAACATTTGGGGAAATAGTCTGACACCTACATGATGTTTGTTTCACACTTGATGAGTTTTATTACTCCATACATGGTGTTTCCCCACACTTTAAATCCCTTTATATGAACAGCAAAGACCATAGTTATGACTACAAGGAGGTCACCACTGCTCTGTATAAAGGTCAACTTCTCCTTCCAGGCAGTGCATGTAAACATTGCACAAGCAAGCTTCCCTCTGCTGCTCCTGAAATCGGTCCTGCTCCTGCAAGGGCAGAGCTGAGCCAGCCAAGCTGACACCATTCCCCCACACCCCTCAGCGTGGCAGATAGGATCAGGAAACCTGCAGGCCTAATCACAGCAAACTTACCAATATCAACGCGCCAGGCCGCCTCCGACATCACAACGCGCTAAGAGGTCAACCTGGTCATAACTGCTTAAAGATGTTGTTATCCTTGGAGGGGGTCACAGGCTTACAAAGTGGA